>NW_004524678.1:10072920-10074580 GCF_000260255.1 Octodon degus | reverse complement strand
TCAATCCCAGATGCTTAACTAGAGAAGTAAGCATTTGTTCAATCTTTGGTCTTTAGGTCTGGCCCACAAGAAGAGTATCCGTCTCTCCTACAGTTGCAGTGTATCTTGTCTTCCATGCTGTCTCCTTGAGGACCTGGCCCTGTCTTAATGCCTATAATATTTCTATTTAATTTAGCTGCCTACAACAGTGGTGCATGGCTGTAATCCCAGGGCTGGGGAGGCTGAGACAAGAAGATCACTATGAGTCCAAGCTGCATAGTGAGATCTGTACCAAACAAATAAATTAATACAATTTAAAAAAAAAAAGTCAACTAAGGCTAAGTCAGCTTGCACTGATGGGAACCATATTCTGGGCAGAGGGAAGGGAAAGTACATGGTTTAGAACACAAGGTTCTTGGGAGTCCTGGGAGACAGAAGCCAGGAGAAGCTGAGTGTGACGATGGAAGGCTGCGTATTCTGTGCTGGAGGGTTACGTTTTTCTTATAAACAGTGAAGGAAAACAGGGGAAGTGTTGAAGCAGGACAATGAGCACAAAAGCACTGCTTGAAAGTAGGAAAGATGACAAGGGAAACAATCTCCAGTAAGTAAAGTTGGAGGAACAGGAGGAATTTTACGAATGGATTCTGGAGATGAGGGGATCTCAGGAATAAGCTTAGCTATTGCTAAAGAATTTGAGGCCACGTTAGGAGACACTGAAGGAGACGGAAAAATGAGAGAAGCCTCAAATGGTGGTGCACACCTATAACTTCAGCCCTGGGGAGGCTGAGGCAAGATGATCAATACAAGTTCGAGGCCAGCCTAGACTACATAGTGAGCCCCAGTCTCAAAAGCAAATAAACAACCCAACTTAAACCAACCTGAACGAGTGAAGCGTGCGCCAGTCACCACTAGCCTTGGGCAGGGTGCATCGCCTCACTGGGTGCTCTTCCCAGGCAAACACCGAACAGTTACTGACTTAACCTGTTGAAAGCACGACAGTAAGAGACCCCCCAAAAGGTTAGCTTAAAGAGAGGCAGACAGCAGGAAAAGCTGCTGCAACTGGGTGAAATTTGATGAAAGTGAAAGGCAGAAAGTAAGACTGATTCTGGTAACTGCATTTGGACATTGAGGTACTGCTGAAAGGACTGATAGTAGTATGGATTGAAATCTCTCTCTTCTCTCTCTCATCCCTCTTCTCTTTGAGGCAAGATCTCCCTATGCAGCAGTTCACGCTGGCCCTGAGCTCACTTTCTAGCCCAGGCTAGTCTTGAACCCGAAACGATCCTCCTGCCTCAGTGTGCTGAGCGCTAGTACGGACCCTCAAACAAGCTGCCTGGTAAGTGATGTGTGAACACGGACACAATTGTTACTGAATCTTAATGAGTCCTCAATTAAGAGAAAAATAATTTTGCTTTTTAAAAATAGGGGATGGAGGACCAACTGAAGTGGGCCAATCAGACTGTGGACACACAGCTCTCTCTTTGTCCTTAGGACAGTGTAACAAATACCCTCCAGTGGTAAGTTCCTCCAATTCCTAAGACCTGGTCTGTGTCATCTTGAGGAGGCCTATTGTGATCAGATTCTACAGCATACTGAGAATTGGAGGTTTAAGGATGAACTCCTGCCTGGTTTGGGGTAATTTGTTAGGATAATGGATTTCTTTGTAGGTCTGGAAGGTGAC
>NW_004524678.1:10070254-10072340 GCF_000260255.1 Octodon degus | reverse complement strand
GCTCGCCTGCCCACCTGTTGGGTGGGCCGTGCCGCGAGGGTTCTGCCCGGGACCGAAGCTTCCCTCGGGAGGGCGCCGGGTGGGCGGGGGCGTGCGGGCTGCCTCCGCCTGGCCGTCGCCGGAGCCCCTGCTGGCCTCGGACGGGGACCGGCGTGGCGGGGACCCCGCGAGCGCGGGGACTCCTCGGCAAGCGCGCCTTGCGGAAGGGTCTCTGTGTTCTGGCTGCCGTAAAGCAGTGTTCGGGGACCCCGAGTTGCAGCACCCCCAGAGATCAGCCAGAGCTCTTGGCAGGAGAGGCTAGGAACAAAAACTGGACATGCAGGATCCTATTAAAGTCTTGTAAAGGAGTTTCAAAAGTGTTTTTACCTTTTGTAATCGGAGACCCATCGCTGGTGTATTTTCTTGCTTCAAAGTCACGTCTTTTAATTTAGTAATACTCGTAGTTAATAATAACGCTGTTAATGTACTATTGATGATGTTGCAATGGTATATAGTAATGTTATGTTAATTCAGAGTTACTTGTTAGTTTGTTAAGCATCTTCTGCTGGAGGACCTCTGGTTGTTTGGCAACTGCTCTCCTCTCTTCAGAAATAAACTTTTTACAGCTGGAAACGGTGAGGCTTAAGAAAGGACGTTTTGTACACGAAGTCTGAAGGTTCTGTTGGAATTTTAAGTATTTTGGGCTCTGGGATTTGGCTGAAAGAAAGAAAGAAAAAAAAAAACCTTTAAAAGCCAAAGCAAGCAACTATTGTCAGGATGCCTCTTGTTTAGCACATTCTGGAACTTCCGCGGTTCGCTTTCAGGTAGAGATAAAGTGATCTAGAAAGGAGTTCTACTAAAGAAGACTAATTCTTAGGTTGTCTCTCAAGTAGGGATTTACTAGAGATGCCACATGAGCGGGTGGTACCGGATGTTTTAAGTGAGAATAGAAGAGCAGAATTTATTTTAAATCTGAGAATATGCATTTGGTAATATTCCTACCTGCTTACCTTATAGTTGAATTAAGAAAAAAATATTTGGTAAGCCAAGTGCTAAAAATTGTTATATTCTAGAGAACAGAACCGTCTAGGGTATGTTAGTGAATGATTCTGTGTAAAACAAAACTTAAAAAAAAGTCAAAGGAAAAGAATAGTTGCTGAGAAATGGTAATTTTTAAAAAAGATTTGCTGGGCGTGGTGGCACACGCCTCAAATTCCAGTGCTGGAGAGGCTGAAAACAGCAGATCACTATGAGTCTGAGCAGCATAGTGAGACTCTGTACCAAATACATTGGGGAAAAAATCTGAACATAATACCGACATTTATATAAAAGTGCAATTTCTGGTACATAAATGTTTAAAGTGTTGAAACCTATAGATTACTTCTGGTAAGATTGTGGATTATCTCTACAGGCACAAGAGGGATACAAATATAAAGAACAGAAAAAGAAGGTGTTAGGTCCATTGGCCTATGTTAAATAAGTATTATTTAAGCCATCCTCCAAAAGACCTTTTAAATATTAAGATAGCATGCTGATTGTTAGGTGTTTTAAGATGTTTCTTGTAATGTAGGTATACTAAAAGCTAAGCGTATAATATAGAAGAAGCATATTTTTCCATATTCTGCATATTCACTCTATAATTTTTCATGTTTTTTTCTATACTTGTGTATCTTATCCTGTAATTTTTCTCCCCTCTCCTCTTACCATGCAGAAATAGGACTTTTTTGTAAAGTGGAAATAGAGTTACGTCTTCAAGGGAGTAGATGGGCAGTGCTTATCATATAATTTTACAAGAAAGTGTAATGTGCAAAAGACAGATTTGGTGAGTTGAAAGTTTTGTTAGTCTGAGGGAATAGCACGTGTCGTGGCTCAGGCATGAAGACTGTAATGGGTTCTGGAGGTGGTAGTGAGGAGGAATGTTATAGAATTAGTATGTTTGAAAAATGAAGGACTGGGCAGTATCACTGGTTTGGATATGTTCGTTGGTGCTGGTATCCATAGACCAGAACTATTTCAGCCCTGTATAGCAGGGCCCCTTGCTCATTGCATTTTATATTCCAGTAATACTAGCTTAACCTGTAGCAGGAGTTCAACTTTTTTTTTTTTT
>NW_004524678.1:10067624-10069604 GCF_000260255.1 Octodon degus | reverse complement strand
GAGAAAAGACCCAAAAACAAGAACAAAGACAAAAAACAGAGCAACATGAAACAATAAAAGTGATACAGAATTTAAAAAACAACAGAATATTGGGGCTGGTGAGATGGCTCAGTGGTCTAAAGCACCTACTTAGAACAAGCTTAGCAAAGCACAGGGATGGCGGTTCTATCCCCCAGCACCACATGCCAGCCAGCCCCGCCCCTAGGTGGTGGGCTGAGCTGGCCACACACACACACACACACACACACAATAAATAAATAAACTTTTAAAAAAAACTATAAAAATATTAACAGTAGTTGTTATTATTGAGGTAATTTTCATAGCAGTTTGCATTTTTTATTTCATTGTTTTGCATGTTTTACTTTTTTGGATGAGGCTTCATATGGTTAATTTTTGTAAAGTTGCTTAATGATTAAGAAGCTAGCTCTTCAGTTATATTGTCCAAATACTGAAGCACTTATTACTTCATTTTCATTTGGTTACTAAAGTCATATGTCAGGTTTCAATGTGGGTGACTAGAGTCCCCAAAGCTATTTTTTACTTAGTGAGAATTGTCCAGGCCTCCAGGTGTACTGTATTTCACTGTACTGGTAGATCTGTTCCTTACCCTCAAGAAATCGAGTATGGAACCTAAACACAGAACAAGAAGCACAGGTGTGGTGTGGTATGTGCTATAGAGAAAAAGCATGCTGTGGGACTGTCACTGGAGGCAGCCTCACTGACAGGGGAACGTGGGAGGCACTGAATGGGAATGTGTTAGTGAGGCACAGACTTGGGAGAGCACTGCAGGTAGGAGAAACTACAAACACTAAGTTCTGGATGGGTAAAACCAAGGTGTGGGAGGGGAGCATAGAAGTTTTTGGGCTTAGGATAGTATTGAATCCTGATTCTGTTACTTATAATGCAGATAAGCTTGCATAGTTTGTTTTGTTTTTGGATAGTTTTTTTGAACAGAAGAAATTTTTATTTCTTCATCCTTCAAAATGAGGACATGACATTTAACAAGATTTGTTTAACAAATAAAACCTTTTATTATTGTCATATTAGGTAGTAATTGAAGTCATAGTGATGCCTCATGCCATACGTTCATTGTTTCTCTCACAAATGTGTGCTCTGTACCAATCCATATAGTAGTTGAGCTTCATGTGTGTATAATTATCTTATATTGTTATAAAACATACTTTACATGTTTATATACCAGCCCTACCCCCAGGTGCACTGATCTGGCCACTGAGACTGGGCATGGTGGCTCAGGCCTATAATCCCAGCGCTGGGGAGGCTGAAAACAGGAGGATTACTATGAGTTCCAGCTGTGTAGCAACTGTACCAAATGCAGCTAGCTAATTCTTATAGTAGGGTATACTAAATAAATCTCCACTGCTTGGGGGGCCTGCCCCTTAGCTCAGTTCTTTAAGTGGCTGCTTCAACAAAGCAGTCAGGCTCAGGTTGCTCTGGTTCGATCCACTGCTTGGAATTTAATATATTCTGTGAATAAAAACAAAAAAGGTAGAGCAAAGTTCTGGGCTAGAAACAAATTGCAGCTTTAAATCATTTGGCCCCAGCAGGTCTTAGTGAGATGGTATGTTAGCACAGATTTAAAGGAAGTGAGGAAGGAACCTGTGTCAGGAACCAGAAGATCAGTGTGGGTTCAGGGAAAGATCAGCAGTGCAAAGGCTCTAGGGCTGGAGACAGTGGCTTTGGGAGCCAGCAAGATGGGAATGTGACTGTGGCCGAGAGAGAGAGTACTGCAGGGTGAGCTCACGGGTATGATTTCTGTTTTGTGAGTCTAGCTAACTTGTATTGAGAATATTCAACACAAGGAGGCAGAAATGGGGTGGATCAAGAAAAAAAGCAAGAGGCCTCTAGAATGTTACAGAGAACTATAATAGTATTCTGAGAGATTGAGGGTTTGAGTGAATATTACAAGAAATAGTGTTCTGAGTATTTTGTGAAAGCTGCCTAACAGATTGCTTGGCTTGT
>NW_004524678.1:10064940-10066409 GCF_000260255.1 Octodon degus | reverse complement strand
TAAATTGAATAGACAGATGTGAAAATAACAGATTTAAACGTTTCTGGTTTCCCATTGTCTTTAGGAGAAGGTCGAGACCCTAAAGATAGCTTATAACCATCCATTGGTAATTTTATTATTTTGTTTTGTTTTGCTTTTGAGACAGGCTCACTTAATGTAGTTCAACCTGGCTTAATATGATTGTTTTGCCCAGAGTGGTCTCGAACTCAACAGGAATCTTATCTTAGCCTCCAGAGTGCTAGTATTAACAGCTACACACCTTCACACCTTGCTGATTTTTTGTTTTTGAGACAGTCTCTCAATGTAGTGAAGTTTAGCTTTAAATTCACTATGTAGCCCATGCTGGCCTTGAACTTGAGGTGATCCTTCTGCCTCAGTTTGCCAAGTGCTGGGATTACAGGCATGTGCCACTATACCCAGCTCTTGCTATTTTTTAAGGTTTTGTTTTTGGTGCTAGGATTTGAACCTAGGACCTCATGCATGATAGGCAAGTACTTTACCAGTGAGTTGCATCCCCAGTCTACTTTGGTAAATTTATTTATTTATTTCACAAGATGTTCTTTATACAATATCACTGCTAAAACAAGCAACTTTTGATAACTAGAAGAGTCAATTTAAAAAACATTAAACATTACAGTCTTCTTGATCCTCTTCTGCTCCCTAAGAGCTTGTCTGCTAAGTGGGTGGGCTGGACTCCAACCCCCACTGGCCAGAACCACTAAAGGTTATAAGCATGATTACAAGTAGGACTCCAAGGGCTGGGGAGATGGCTCTGTGAAGTTAGCACAGTGGCCTGAGTTCAATTCCCAGAGATGGCTCAGTGGAGTGCAATGGCCTGAGTTCAATCCTGGTTCCGCCAAAAGAAAAAAAAAAAAGCAGGACTCCAGTTTATGTAGTGAAGTGCCTTAAGTTTTTTTGTTTTCTGAGGGGGTGAGATGAGGTGGGAGTAGGGAGAGAGCTGTCATAAAGAAGGGTATGCAGGAATGATTCCAGGGAATGTCCCTTTTCTCTGCCAAGCTCAAAAGACCACAACTGTCCTATGATGCTGGTGAACACAGTTCTACATGGCACTCACTGATACTGTCACCTGAGAGGGAGAAAGTGAAAGAGACAGAGTATGGGCTTAAAGAAACAAGATTGTGTTATAAATATAGGTTAAAAAGAAAATCAACACCACTTTCCCAATTGGCCTGGTTCCCCTGGATCCTCCTATTTAATAGTCACCCCTCCCTGGAGACCAGAGGGGTGAAGTACTGCTGTGGGAGCCCGCGTGAGAGGAACCGTACTTCAGTAATTTTAAATTAATTTGCAGGATATGAATTATGTTATTATAAAAGATAAGGCATATTATCTTCTTTGTTCTGTTTTTATCTGAGATAGAGCTTATGTAGTTTAGGCTGGCCTTGAACTCACTGTAGTACTGGCCTCAGTCTCCCTCAACCTCTGGAGTTGTGTGCTACCATGCCTGG
>NW_004524678.1:10057136-10063350 GCF_000260255.1 Octodon degus | reverse complement strand
AAGATTTTAGTTAGCAAAATCACAAGGTTGGTACAGTGTGGGTCGAAACTGATCAGTTAGATAACAAGTATAGCTGCTTAGGTTATACTGGTCCTGTGCGGAAGCAGGTCACAAAGCAAGAGTAAGTGGAAAGATCCAAGACCTTTTTAGGAAGGGGTAGATCAGGAGATACTGGTCACCCACCTGAGTCACTGTTGACTAGCTAGACTTTATTGACCAGGTGGTAGCAATTATTTTATTCCTTGGGGAGGTGTGTAGGCCTCTTCATTATCTTGAGTCCAGTCCTTCAACAGAGGTGCCTCCAGCCACAGTTGAGATGTATTTTTGTCTACTGCATTGGCTCCCTCGAGGTCCAGGCCCTGTCTGCCTATAATATTTCAACCCAGCTTAGCTGTCTATAATACCAGGAGCAGTACTCTTTTAAAATTTTCTTGAGACAGGGTCTTGCTGTACAGTTCAGGCTGACCTTAATTTCATTATATAACTTAGGCTGGCCTCACACTCAGTCACCCTGCTGCCTCAGCCTCCAGAATGTGCCACCTTGCCTGGCAAGAACAGTGTTTGGGAACTGTTTTTCTGCTCATGTGTCCTGGATCTTTGTGATTGACAGGTTATGTCTACTTGGCCATCCAGCTGGCCATGACTCAATCTCCTGCCTCATTACCTCAGTCTCACATTTATTTATTTTCCCTTTTTGTCACCTGGGTTTTTAGTGTCATACCTAAGAATTCTTGGTATCCTTAGAGTTTTGTTGTTGTTGTTGTTTGTGGAACCGGAGATTGAACTCAGGCCCTTGTGCTTGTCAAGGAAGCACTTATTCCACTGAGCCATCTCCCCAGCTTTTAGAGTCTGGAGCTTTACTGTATGTTCTTTCTAGGAGTTTTAGTTTTAGGTTTCACATTTAAGTCTTCAGTCCATTTTTTAATTAGTTATTGTATATAATGTAAGATAAAGATTCAGTTTCATTCTTTGACTTGTATTGGTTTCCACACACCATTTGTTCAGGGGAATATCTTTTATTTTTAAAGACTTTTTAAAAAATCTTTTGTTTATGTGGTACAGGGCCTCACTGTGCAGCTCAAACTCATAGTGATCCTCCTGTCTCAGCCTCCCCAGCACTGGGATTACAGGTGTGTGCCACCACACCCAGTTTTGGGGGCTGGCATAGCATGTGGTACCAGGGATTGAACCCAGGTCCTTGCATTTGCCAGGAAGGTTCTCAGACTGGCAAGCTATCTCCCCAGCCCTGCTTAGCTTGTTTTAATGTCAGTACCATACTGTTACTTTCTTTTAAAAATTATTCTACCTGGGGTTGGTGGCACACACTTGTAACCTCAGCGCTTGGGAGGTTGAGGCAGAAGATTCTCTGTGAATTGGAGGCCAGCCTGGGCTACATAAGCAAGTTCAAGGCCAGCCTGTACTATACATAGTGAGATGTCTCAAAGAAAAAAAAAAGTTACTCTGTGCCCTTTGCTACTTTATGTTACTAGTTGGAAGTTATTAACAGCTGCTAAGAATAAACTAGTGCTAGTAGTATTGGCATATTATAAAGACTATGTTGTGAAACTTACTGAGTAATTTTAGTGTGTTCTTTTGGTTTTATGAAGTAATCAGCAAAATGATTTTCCTAAGGCTAAGGCTGGTGTTCTTAATCTTTTTACAACACTGTAATTGCAGGGTGTGAAGTAATTGGCAGTCTCTGAACATAACAAGGGTGTGGTAAATTTGCTGATTCCAGAAGAAAGTTATGTCCCACTTAAGTATGCAGTTAGAATAGCGTAGGTTATGGTAGTAAGTGACTCAGAATATATTTAACAATCATTTCTTTAAATTGACTTAAAACTTCACATTCTGGTAACTGATTCACATACAGAAAAATACTCCTGTTTTTTTAGGAGAGGAAGAGTGCAGCAATTTTCTTTGTAGGATTTGAAGTGGCTTTCAACTTGGAAAAGGTGGTGACATTAATCAAAGTCATCAGACAGAAGGGAATTTTTAAAAAAATAATTTTGAATGAGCTTGGTTTCTGAAGTTCATTTACAGTGGCAGTATGGGAATTATGTATTTTTGATAGTATGCTATCTGTGTTGGTCTTTCACACAGACATGTATACTATTTGTGAAAATATATGGTCAGAATTTGCATCCAATAAAATAAAAATGCAGCAAAAATGTTAACAGTTATTTTTTTTTTTTCCCGGAACTGGGGATTGAATTCAGGCCCTTGCACTTGCCAGGGAAGCACTTATTCCACTGAGCCATCTCCCTAGCCCCCAACAGTTACTGTCTTCATAGAAGTGGGATGTGTTTTTATAGTTTGGCTGGCTACTTACTTTTTTTTTTTTTCTTTCTTTGCTGTTTCATAGGCGCTTTAAAAACCTGGATTTCACTATCATTATAAAGTTTCAAGTCTAGGCCCCACAAAAGGTAACTGATAAGCTCTTTAAAAGAACTATAGGGCTGGACAGACAGCTCAGTGGCATAAGCACCTGCCTGATAAGTGCAAGGTTCTGAGTTTGATCCCTGGTACAGAAAGGGAAAGGAAGGAAGGAAGGAAGGAAGGAAGGAAGGAAGATAGACAGATAGATAGATTCCTTAGCTCCAGCCTCAGTGATTCTGAATTGTAGGTTGTGGCCCAGGAGGTTGTACTTACACCAAATTCCTTTAATGATTCAGAGGAACAAAAGCTACCCATTGGTATCTTAATGGTAGCATTTCTAAAGATTTTTTTTTTTTTTTAATGTTTTTAGTACAGGGTCTACAGGGTCTCACTTTACTCGTAGTGATTGTCCTGTTTTACGCCTCCCAAGTGCTGGGATGACAGGCGTGCACCACTATGCCACACCAGCTACCGGGCTGGCCCTAATGGTAGCATTTCTAGAGCATTTTATTTGAGAAGGTGCAGACGCTATATCTCTAGAAAAATTGCATATTATATGGTAGACATTATCAGCATCCCATCTAACCATTTTCCTTGCTAATAATATGTTGATTTTATTCAGAATAGCAGTATGCTTAATCCCATGTAAAGGGTTATGAGATTAAGGAAAAAAAAACCCCTAGGGACTGGCCAGATAGCTCAGCAGATTAAAGTGCCTGTTTAGGCAGACACAGTGACCTGGGTTTGATCCCTAATCCCTGGCATGCTGTGCCCCCAGTGACTGAGACTGGGCGTGGTGGTGCATGCCTGTATTCCCACTGTTTGGGAGGCTAAAAACAGGAGGAGCCCTAGGAGTCCAAGTCCAATCTGTGTTGGGACCCTGTAGCCCACCCTGTACTTACTAAATACATTAAACAAACAAACAAACAAAAAGAACAAAAACTGGAACTCTTTACTTTTTCTCATTAAAAGGTGTGGTCATAACTAGTGCAGTTCTTCCTTATTCCATTTCATTCCTACTTGGAATTTGAACATTTCAAGTAATTTATGTCTATTATAAGGGATTAGCCAAAAAAAATTAGGAAATACCAGCTGTGCCATTGTCAAGCCTGTAGCACAATGCCGTTTTCCCATTATGCAAGAGAATAACAAATTCCTCTTTGTTTTAAACTATTGTTAATATGTTTTGTAATATATTCAAATGAATATATTTCCTAATAGCTAAGTAGGGCTTTTAAAAGATGTCATTGATGCCAAATAACCTTTTTGGTGTGTGTTTCCACAGGTCATTAACTGAAGACAAAAGAAATAGCTATGCAAAACTCTCACATGGATGAGTACAGAAATTCTAATAATGGCAGCACAGGCAACAACAGTTCAGAGGCTGTAGTAGAACATCCTGCTGATTTTAGCACTGAGATTATGAATGTCACAGAAATGGAACAGTCACCTGATGGCTCTCCCAGTGTAAATGCATCTACAGAAGAAAGTGAAATGACAAATACTGTGGATCTTCCAGTGACAGAAACAGAAGCAAATTTTCCTCCAGAATATGACAAATTTTGGAAAACTGTAGAAAATAACCCTCAGGATTTTACAGGCTGGGTATATTTGCTTCAATATGTAGAACAGGAGGTTAGTAATTTATATAAGTAGTATCAGATAGACAGCTTTGCCAAGTAATACTGGCTCAGGACTTGTTATTTTGTAATGAAAATTGACTTTTAAAGTAATTTTAGATTAAGTTGAATAGCATATCCATATACATTAGCTTTGAAAATAACTTAAAGCATTTGTATATGGTGCAGAACCAGTAGAGTCCAAGCCTACTGTTGCATAATAGTTTCAGTTTGTATGTGTGCAACGTTACTGAAATAAAAGGTATCTTTTAGGGCCGGGGGTATAGCTCAGTGGTACACCATTTGAGGCCATGAGTTCCGTCCCTTGCACTATCAGAAAAAAAAACAAAACAAAAAAAAAAACAAGTTACCTTGTCTTTGACAGGGTTAGTTCCTTATTTATTTTTAAATGAGAATTTCCAGGATGTTTAAATGTCTTATTTTATTTTCATCAGAATCACTTGCTGGCTGCCAGGAAAGCATTTGACAGATTTTTCATACACTATCCGTATTGCTATGGTTACTGGAAAAAGTATGCAGATCTTGAAAAGCGACATGACAACATTAAACAATCAGATGAGGTGCGTACATCACTGAATAAAGTTAACTTTATTAGGTACTGTAAGCCAATAAATAACGAAACAAGACTTTTTTTTGGCTGGCAGTACCTACCATTTATGGTCAAACAATTTTTACAGGGTATTTTATTTGCATTTGTCACTCTTGTGGCATTTGTAGCTAATATTTTCTCTCTTTGTTGGCAGGTGCGTTAAACCTCTACAGTTTGTCAAGCTTTGCAGTGCAAGCCTCTGTATTACACTGCAGCTTAACAAGTAGGGCAGGGCTTTTCTCTCACTTACATTTATTTCTCATTTTCCAAACAATATAGTTGGTTTGCTAGTCACATTTGCTACGTCTTATTGCATTTTTGGTCAGACGCTGTCATTGATGCTCTAATGGGTCTGTGCCCTATGGTCTGTAACCCAAAGCCTGCCCACACAACCCGGTCAGAATGCAGGGACTGCTGCGCTTTGAAGATCAAGACTCTGCACGTGGGGATCAGAACATTGCCATGTTCTATCCAACCTCCACCCAAATGGTAATGGTAGATTATTTAAACAAAATTCCAGTAATTAGTATTTCTAAGGTTCACCGGATAACACAGTGTTACCTCTCTGTTAAGAAATAATGAAGTATTTGAAGTACAGTTGATTGTTTTCTTCTTAGGTGTATCGTCGGGGGCTTCAGGCAATACCTCTTAGTGTTGACCTTTGGATTCATTATATAAACTTCTTAAAAGAAACATTGGATGCTGGAGATCCTGAGACAAATAATATCATAAGAGGGTATGTGAAACATTGATACCCAAAAATGTTTGAAGATGTCAGTAAATAATCTGATACTGATAATAGAACAACTCTTGAATGCTAAATTGGAAGTTTCATATTTATCTTTCTTTCCCCCTATATCAAAAATGGTAACAAAGGGCCACCAAGCAGGGACCAGGGTTCTATCCCTGGCACCACATGCCCACTGGCTCTGCCCCCTGGGCACACTGAGCCAGCCACCGAGATTGGGTGTGGTGACACCAGCCTATAATCCCAGTGCTGGGAAGGCTGAAAACAGGAGGATCACCACATAGCAATCTGCATAGATTACTAGATCAATTGTAGATCCAGCCTGTGTAGTGAGACCCTGTACCAAATACAATTTTAAAAAAAAGATAACACATAGTAAACTTACTCATTTACTTATTTATTTTCTTTTTAGGGAAGGGTCTCCAGGGTGTTCAGGGTCTCACTACTAGATCAGACTCGTAGTGATCCACCTGTTCATAGCCTCCCAAGAGCTGGGATTACATGTATGCACCACCATGCCCAGTCTCAAACTTATTTTTGATTATTTAAAAGAAAATAATAAAGCCTTTGTTCATTCCATACCCCCTTTACTTATGTTTCCAGTTTTGCTCCTCTCATGGTTGCTGGCATAATTTGTGTTTTCAGATGTATTTTTCAAACATACTTATGCATTTTTGATGTTGTTTGACTTGTCTTAATTGTTTTGAAATCTTTCTACCTTTTTTTTATATTTATTTCTTTAGTATGTATTTAGTACAGCATCTATAGGGTCTCACTACATAGATCAGACTCATAGTGATTCTCCTGTTTTCAGCCTCCCAAGCGCTGGAATTTTTTTATTTTTTATTTTTTTTAATA
>NW_004524678.1:10053121-10053965 GCF_000260255.1 Octodon degus | reverse complement strand
GCTGAGCTGGCCACACACACACAAAATAAATAAATAAATAAATAAATATTTAAAAAAAATAAATAAAAGTGGAACGACTGTCAGAGGGAATACACAGCTAAGTATTAAGATGTTCCTCAAGAAGGGTACCAGCTTTAAACTTCCACTAACATTGTACAGAAGTCATTTTTCCATAGGCTTGTCACTTTTTCTTTTTTGTCCTCTCTTTTTTGTTTTTGAGACAGGTTCTCACTATGTAGTCCAGGCTGGCCTTGTACTCGCTTTGTGTAGCCCAAGCTGGCCTCAGACTCCTGGGATCTTCCTGCCTCAGCGTCCTGAGTGCTTTGATCACAGGCATATATCACCATGCCCAGCCTCTATCTTAATTTGCTGTATCTAGAATACTTACACTGGTTTGTTATCATTTATAAGTGCCTTTTTTGGTGCTAGAAATCGGAACCAGAGCCGTTCGTGTATGAGACATGTACTCTGCCACTGAGCCTCCCCCCAGCACTGAGCCACTTTAAAGATTCATTATTTATATCATTTGCTCATTTTTTTTATTGGGTTGTATTTTTCTAATTGATCATAGGAAATGTTATTTTTTGTTTTTAATTTTGAAAGCGAAGCATATTGCATACTGTTTTAAGAAGTTAACTAGTGGGCCAGGGAGATAGTTTGGTGGTCTAAGCACCTGCCTGGCAAATGCAAGGACCTGGGTTCCATCCCCAGTTCCGCATGCCATACTGGCCCCGCCCTGGGTGCCCCAAGCCAGCCACAAAAACTGGGTATGGTAGTACATGCCTGTAATCCCAGCACTGAGGAGGCTGTGAATCTGAGCTGCATAGAGAGACCCTGTACCAAA
>NW_004524678.1:10047957-10052157 GCF_000260255.1 Octodon degus | reverse complement strand
TTTTTTTTTTTAACCTCTCTTACTGTTTCACAGACAGCTGCATGTCTTTCTTTGTATTAATAAAGCTTGTCTTGGCACTCTGTCTTGGCACTATTTTCTGTGGAATTTTTTTCTTAAATGTGTGGTCTCTGGATATTTGGTGTAAAAGGTGAGATATTTGAAAGCTACTTGGGACATTTTCGGCTTGCCTGGAGAGTATCACATGGTGTTGATCAGGTAGTCATTCAAGTTTTAGTTGGAGGATACCCAGTATTAGTCTTAATCTTTAGCCAGTCCTCTTCTTTAAGAGATGGTTTATGTAGTCTACCTAAGGAATATAAATCTAGCTTCTGAAATTCCATAACTGGGCAGAAAAAGTGGTTGAAGATTTCTAACTATGCTTTAAGCAAACCTTCACCTGAACATTTTGCAGTCTGTCATTTCATTGTGTTACTGTTCTCCTGTGTCTTCCCTTCCACTTTGCAGTATTTTAGTTTTTGGTACATTAATTTACTGAATTTTTGAGCTTCTCCAAGGATAGTAACATCTGTTTATTCTTTTTTTTTTAAATTTAATACAGGGTTACAGGGTCTCGCTTTGTAGATTGGACTTGTAGTGATCCTCCTGTTTTAAGCCTCCCAAGCACTGGGATTACAGGTGCATGCCACCATGTCCAGTCTCAGTCATGCTGGGGGTGGGGCCAGCATGGCACTCTAGGGATTGAACCCCAGCCACTGTGCTCTACCTGAGCTGGTGCTTTAGTCTGCCTAGCTTTCTGGCCGGCCCTAGTAATATCTGTTTTATTTTCTTGAAAACCTCACACACAGACAAGCATGCACTCACATTTACGGTCACATTTTTTGTGTGTATAGTATTAGGGATTAATGGGATCTGGACCCTTTTGCATGGTAGGCAAGCACTCACGAGCTAAATCCCAACCCTTTTTTTACTGCTTTTTAAAATTTGGAGCCAGGATTCCACTACATTGGCTAGGCGGACCTTAAATTTGGAATCCTCTGGGCTGCACTACTACACCTGCCTACTACTCACATACTCAAATCTTTTTTTTTTTTAACCTTCTCAGTCTATGTCTGTTTTTGTGTCTGTGTGTCTCTTTTTTTGAGAGGGTTTCACTATGTAGTGTAGGCTGGCCTTCAACTCACTTTGTAGCCTAGGCTGGTCTTGAACTTGCAACAATCTTCCTGCCTCAGCTTCCCAAGTGCTAGAATTACAAGTGTGCACCGACACACCTGGTGTTTGGTACATTTTATTTAATTTTTTTGGTGGAACCAGGGATTGAACTCGGGTCCTTTCACTTGCCAGGCAAGCGCTTATTCTACTGAGCCATCTCCCTGGCCCTGGTACATTTTATACTGTAACTTTATTTTAAGATAAAATTTTGGACTACAAATGTATCTTGGTAGAGTGGTTATCTAGCACCCTGAGTTCAGTCCCCAGTACTGATTTCTTTGGTCCCCTCAGAAGATAAGATTACATATGTTGTATGTTTATTCCCTTTATCATTTCTCACACATCTTTCTTTTAAGCACACTTACACTTTCATGTGTTCCATCTATTTATTTTTTCCTCAGTACTGGGTATTGAACCCATGGTTCTGGCTGTTAGCTACATCTGCACTTAAAAAATTATTTTTATTTTTAGGGAAGGGTCTACGGGGTGTTCAGGATTTCACTACTAGAGCTGACTTGTAGTGATCCGCCTGTTTACAGCCTCCCTAGAGCTGGGGTTACAGGTGCATGCCACCACACCCAGTCTCAATTGCTATCTCATTGTGGGGGCGGGGCCGGCATGGCAGGCTGGGGATGGAATTCCTGGTCCCTGCGCCTGCTTGCAGGCGCTTTAATCAGCCGAGCTATTTGACTGTCTCTTTCCACTTAAAAATTATTTGTAAGGTTTTTAAAAACTTGGGACCTGATCTCACTAAGTTGTTAAATTACTGAAGTGGGGGTTGAACGTGGTATGTGCTGCCTTAGCCACCAGCGTGCTGGGCTCACAGATGTGCACTACCACATCTAACTTCTTTGACTTTAATCCTGTGTAGGAAGCAGCCAAATGTAATTTTGAAATTAGCATCATTCTCTAAATTTAGAAATTAAAATGATTTTATTTTGGAAAGATAACTTACATGTAATTTTTTAATTTTTCAGAACTTTTGAGCATGCTGTTCTAGCTGCAGGAACAGATTTCCGATCTGACAGACTATGGGAAATGTATATAAACTGGGAAAATGATCAGGGAAACCTGAGAGAAGTTACAGCTATTTATGATCGTATTCTTGGTATTCCGACACAGCTGTATAGCCATCATTTTCAGAGGTAGGTTGAATAATATTTGATTACTTAGGTTAATTCATAATAATTCTCTTAAAATGACTTAGAATATTTTGTCAGATGGAAGCATAATAAATTTTCTTGCTAGATAATCACATTTTAAATACTTCTAAATTTTGACTTTTTTTTCTTTTTTTAAAAATTTATTTGGGGCAAGGTCTTACTACACAGCTCAGACTCAGTGATCCTCCTATTTTTAGCCTCTCCAGCACTGGGATTACAGGTGTGCATCAGCACACCCAGACTGACATTTTTTCTTACACCTTAGGAAATTGTTAAAAATTTTGCAGTATTTAAGTGGAAAGTTTTCCTTACTACTTTATAAGAAAACACAGGAATTCTGTTTTCTGCAAGCTTTTTAAAATGGTGAAGGAATCTGAAACTGACTCTAAGGTTATTTGTAGTGCTAAATTAAATGCTTACTTCATATTTATTGGAATTTTCTATCTTTTAATATGATATTTGTGCTGTGTTGTCCAGATTGGCTTTTAATTCATGTTCCTTTTGCCTCAGCCTCCCAGGTAGTTCGGTTAAGGATAATGTGGCATGCCTACCTTATTTTTTAAAACTTAATGATTGACTACATATATATTCCCTTGACTCATGAACATATCCAAAATAGTGAAAGATTTATTTTATATATTAAAGGCTATCTTTTATATATTCAGGCAGTCAGGTATCATTCTGTGTAAGTTTTCCATCATAATCATAATTTCCTATTACGATTTTCATAGAAGTGAGTATTTTTCAGACAGTGCTATTGACTGTGCTTTCCTTTTTTTTTTTTTTTTTTTTTTTGTGGTACCGGGGATTTAACCTCGGGACCTTGCACTTGCCAGGCAAGTGCTTATTCTACTGAGCTATGTCCTCACCCCACCCCTCTTTTAAATATATTTCATGTAAGGTCTCACTATGCAACTTGAGCTCATAGTGATCCTCCTGTTTTCAGCCTCCCCTGCACTGCAATTACAGGCATGCATCATTACACTCAGTCTCTGGTGGCTGGATTTGTGCACCTGGGGGGTGGCTGGATTTGTGCACCTGGGGGCACAGTGGCTCAGTCTATGGTGACAGATTAAACCCTGGTCCCTGTGCTTGCCTGAGCAGGCGCTGAGCAGGCGCTTAGTCTGGCCCTCATACTGTTTTCTGCTGCGTGCAAAACATCCCAATAAGTGCCCAAGAGGCTTTCTCAATATGTGAGGTCAGCCTGAGGGCTGTGCCTTTTTATTTATTTACTTATTTATTTATTTGTGGAACTGGGGATTGAACTCAGACCCTTGAACTTGGCAGAGAAGTGCTTATTCCACTGAGCCATCTCCTCGGCCCCTGGGCTGTGCCTTTTTTAAACTGCTACAGTTTTTCTATACATTTGTCATAATTTTTATTTTATTTTTTATTTGTGTCATAACTTTTATGAGTTATAGTTTGTAACCTTAAGGTACTTTTAAAGTAAATTATTTTCTAAATTCTTTATTACAAAAAATAGACTTAAGGCATTTATAGTTTTGTGGGCCAACTTGTAAGAAATAGAAATCAGGCAAACTCAGGTTAAAAAAAGGAATTATGTGGGTATGAATATACTGGCTCTGTTTATTTTTTGTCTTTGAGACATGGTCTCACTATATAGTTCAGGTTGGCTTTCTACTCACTTTGTATCCCAGGCTGGTCTCGCAGCAGTTTTCCTGCCTTAGCCTCCCAAGTACTGGGATTATAGGTGGGTGCTGCCATGCCTGGCTCTACTTTTGATGAAATGGAGGAGGTGGACAGATTTCCAGGTTATAATGATCTAGCCAGATATTTGCTGAAAGACATTGTAAATGTAAGACTTAAAACATGAAAATGCTTGGTAAATATACATGTTGAGAATGCC
>NW_004524678.1:10037866-10038373 GCF_000260255.1 Octodon degus | reverse complement strand
TCCCTGTGCTTTGCTTAACTTAGCTTGTTCTAAGTAGGTGCTTTAGACCACTGAGCCATCTCACCAGCCCCAACTCTGTCCTTTTTTAAATGAGCATCCTGCTAGGCATTTTTAAAAACTAGTGCTGGAGATGGAACTTGAGTATACCAACACCATGCTGTATCCTTTTTATTTTTTCTGAGACATAGTCCTGCTGAGTTGCTCAGGTGGCCTTGAACTTGTGATTCTCCAAGTAGCTGAGATCATAGGAGTGCACCATTGTGTTCAACTCTGCTAGGGTTTCAGAAATGAATATATGTTTATAATAGAATTTGTGTGGTTGTATTATTTCTGCCCTGTAATCATCTCTCCTATATGGAAAACACTTTTCCAGTTTATAGCAAACTCCCAAATAGTCACTATATAAATAAATCTTAGTTTTGTGCAAACTAGTTCATATGATTAACTGTTCTGAGAACCACTGAGCAGTTTTCTTTTGCCTAATGTGCCCCCTCATTTAGTTTCACT
>NW_004524678.1:10034612-10035921 GCF_000260255.1 Octodon degus | reverse complement strand
TTATTATTTTGAGACAGTCTTCCCATGCAGTTCAGGCTGATCTTGAACTCCTATGTAGCCAAGACAGCCTCAATCTTGGGTGATCCTCCTGCCTCAGCTACCTAAGTGTTAGGATTATAGGCATGTGCCTCCATGCCTGGCCATGTTGTATTTTTGAATCTCGTATTGTGTAGTTATTATTTCAAGCTGTATTAGGGACACTTAGCAAAAAAAAAAAAATAAATAAAAACAGAAGAGAACAAATTGGAGAGTGGAATTCATGTTAATAATTCAGGGCAAGTAGGAAGGAGGAACCATAAGATCAAGGAGCAATCAGAAACTAGGAGAGGGGCTAGGAAGATAATGCAATACAATAAATGCTTCCCTGGCAAGCGCAAGGGCCTGAGTTCAATCCCTGGTTCCACCAAAAAAAGAAAAGAAACTAGGAGAGAAATCAGTAATTAAAAGGAGAAAAAATAATTCTAAAAGTAAGATATGTTTAACGTCCTTGAATACTGAAGATACTATCTGGAGAGAGACTCTACTGTAAGATATCCATTCAGTTTTATACAAAAGAGGTAATCAGTGACATTTAATAGGGCAGTTACACAGACTTACTGAGTGTACACATTAATCAAGTATTTAGTGTATAGGAAAGAAATTAACATTTGTTGATCATTTATGCTTTAATAGGAATTACTACATTTAATTTATGGTAATTTTGTGAGATAATTATCCCATGGACAGATGAGGAAATGAAGGTATAGAGAAGGGAAACACTTCCCTTGTCATGTAACTGACACACAGAACAGAGGTTTGAATTTGTACCTCTCTTCCATTCCATTGCAAAGGCAAGAAAAAAAATGTCTGCAGACTGTTTTGTCAAGTAATAGGTTTTCAGTATAGAAAGGAATGGAAAAATTATGACATTTTTATTTTGGTTTTTAAACCAGAGTGACTTTGAAACATTAATATGTATTAGTTACCAAACATGGGATTTTAAATTGTGATGTAAATACAGAGCATATATTTTTATTTCTTCCTTTAGATTTAAAGAACATGTACAGAATAACTTGCCTAGAGATCTCTTAACTGGTGAACAGTTTATCCAGCTGCGAAGAGAATTGGCTTCTGTAAATGGACATAGTGGTGATGATGGTCCTCCTGGTGATGATCTACCCTCAGGAATTGAAGACATAACTGATCCAGCAAAGGTAACCAGACTGTTTCAGTTACTCTTATGTCATTGCTCGGACAAATACCCGATCTCAAAATGGAGGAAGGAAAAGTTTATTTAGCTCACAGTTAATGTAGGTTTTAGCCCATACTC
>NW_004524678.1:10032665-10034142 GCF_000260255.1 Octodon degus | reverse complement strand
ACAAATTTGAGTTTAACCTTGGCAATTTAGTGAGACCCTCGGCCAGGCACGTTGTTGCATGTCTGTAATACCAACACTCAGAAGGCTGAGGGAGGCCGAGGCAGGAGGATCACTGGGAATTGAGGCCAGCATGGGCTACATAGTGAATTCAAGACCAACCTGTACTATATAGCGATGAAACTGTGTCTCAAAAAGCGTCTTAAGTTGGGCTGGGTATGTAGATGAGTGTGATAAAGTGCTCTAGGGTGGTTAGTCCTCCTTCTCCTCCTCTTCCTCCTCTTCCTCCTTCTCCTCCCCCTCCCCTCCCCTCTCCTCTTTTCTTCCTCTCTCCTCCCCTCTCCTCCTCTCTCCTCCCCTCTCCTCCTCCTATCCCCTCCTCCTCATCTTCTTTTTTAATGTCTTACAGTGAAATAACTTACTTTAGAAGGAATATTTTGCCTAGGTTGTGATCTACTCATCTGTTTAAAATAAGAAAAAGGTTTGTTTGGCATTGTTATGATTTTAGATAAAGACAAAATGGATATGATGGTGCACATTTGTAATCCCAGCTTGGGAGGGTGGAGCAGAAAGATGGAAAAATTCAAGGCCAGCCTGGGCACCTTATCAAAACAGATCTGAACAACATAGAAAAATAAACTTGAGGAAGAAGCTCAGCAATAGAGCACTTGTTGAGGAAACGTCCTGGATTTAATTCCTAGTATCACAAAAGTAATAATTATAAAACCATTATTATTATAAGACTAACGTATCTAATAATACTTGTAAAAGTGTGATTTTGAAACTTTTTCAGTATGTAACTTTTAAAATTTAATTTTTTTTTATTCCAAGTTGATAACTGAAATAGAGAACATGAGACACAGGATCATTGAAATTCATCAAGAAATGTTTAATTATAATGAGCATGAAGTTAGTAAAAGGTGGACATTTGAAGAAGGTGTAAGTATTATGTTTTGAAACAGTCTTCCAATAAGATGGAAAAAATATATATCTTGAGTTTGGATGGCAATGTCAGTTACGCTTGTGTCTTAAATAGCTAAATGTGTGTTTTGCTTTATGTCAGCATTGTCAGTTTTAGAATCTTGTTAAATTCAGATTTGATCTTCAAGATTTCTGTTTATCCAATTCAATTGTCTTTTTTATTTTTTTAATTTATTTTTTTAATTTTTAAGACACGGTTTGCCTATGTAGATCAGGCTGACTTTAAACCCAATGTGGGGTCAGGGAGATGGCTCAGTAGAATAAGTGCTTGCCTGGCAAGCGCAGGGGCCTGAGTTCAATCCCCAGTTCCACCAAAAATAAAAATAAAAGTAAAAAAAACAAAAACCAAACCTATGGGGCTGGTGAGATGGCTCAGTGGTCTAAAGCACCTACTTAGAACAAGTTTAGCAAAGCACAGGGACCGCGGTTCAATCCCCCAGCACCACATGCCAGCCAGCCCCGCCCCCTGGTGGGCTGAGCTGGAGACACACACACACAC
>NW_004524678.1:10029167-10030213 GCF_000260255.1 Octodon degus | reverse complement strand
ATCAGAAAATTTGGGACACTACTGAGTTACATGACGTTACATTACAAGTTCTCATATGTCCTGAGTCTTAATTGACCTTGGAAGGCTAGGGCCAAAATGTTGGCTTTCCTTGCAGCCCTCCTTTTTCTCTAGTTTTGTTCTGTAAACTTAGGTTGTTAACCCTCCAGAAGATAAGCTTATTGTTATTACCATACAACTTAGGCTGTTAAGCTTAACCTCACTATCTGCTGCATATCAAACATCTTAGGCATACTATGGAACAGATATTTTTCATCAAATATTGATATGTTGAACTTTAAGTCCCTACAGAATATGATAAAAACATTTAAAAATTAGAATATATTTTGAAAGTAGGCATAAAGAATTATATACTTCTTATATTTACACATAAGTCCAAAAATCTCACAATATACAACCTTAAAGCAGGACAGTCCCACAATATTCCTTTTCCTGTCTCTTGCTTTCATTCACCACCCCCTTTAAAATAACCTTTGATAAATGTGTGCATGCTATATCCACACCACAGTGAAGATACAGACTGTTCTGTCACTGCAAAAGGTCTGTGGTCATATTCCAGTCACTTCTAGCCTCAGACAACTGCTGAACTGCTTTCTGTCACTGGTATAACTGTTCAATTTAAAAATATTCAACAAGCTGGTATAGTGGCACACACCTATAATCTCAACACTCAGGAGGCTGAGGCAGGAGGATTACTCTTGAGTTCCAAGCCAGACAAAGCGAAACCTTATCTCAGAAAACAAAAACTAAAAAACTCAGTACAAATACATTTTCCTATATATAAAAATATGTGTAATTTTATCAGAATGACAGAATAAATGGAAAATGCATTCTATTCCAGTATAAAACCTAAAGAACTTTACTTTCTTTTATTTCTTTCATTTATTTATTTATTTATTTTGCAGTACTGGGGATTGAACTCGACCTTGTGCTTGCTAGGCAAGTGCTTATTCTACTGAGCTATCTCCCCAGCCCCTTAGAACTTTAAAAATTTTAGGGCTGGTGAGATGGCTCAGTGGTCTAAAGCA
>NW_004524678.1:10019507-10028994 GCF_000260255.1 Octodon degus | reverse complement strand
ATAAATCTCTTGATCATTATTATATTTGAAACTTTATTACTGTATTTAGAGATATTTTGGAGTTGGTATAGGTTGGCTTTCATTGTCATGTTAATGATTTTATTCCAGATTAAAAGACCTTATTTTCATGTGAAACCATTGGAAAAGGCCCAATTAAAAAACTGGAAAGAATACTTAGAATTTGAAATTGAAAATGGAACTCATGAACGAGTTGTGGTTCTCTTTGAAAGATGTGTCATATCATGTGCCCTCTATGAGGAGTTTTGGATTAAGGTAAGAAAATCATATGCTATTAAATTTGAATACATTATAAACATTGATCTAGTGACTAACCTTTTTTTGTACTTCTGTTGAATGTTGTTCATATAACTATATCTGTTGCATTAGGAGATGGTCTGCTTGCAACCAGATTTGACTGCTGCATATGCCAACCTCGTTGCCTCTCCGTCCTTCCTTACAGAAACTAGTCTAGTGGTTCAATAAAGGTGCCGAATGGGTTTAAAAATAGAATTTTATCGTTCTGTCACTTATTTAATGCCTTGTTCAACTGTAAATTATTCAGTATTTCCTGTTTTCTGTATGTAGTACGCCAAGTACATGGAAAACCATAGCATCGAAGGAGTGAGGCATGTCTTCAGCAGAGCTTGTACTATTCATCTCCCAAAGAAACCCATGGTGCATATGCTTTGGGCAGCCTTTGAGGAACAGCAGGGTAAGAGCGAGGAAATTCAGTTGATATATTTTGGACCTTATTCCAGGGATAAATTGCAGGAGTTGAGTAGTTAAGATTGTGAAAAAAAAGAGTTGGGCACATTTTTTCAATAAAGGGCCAGATAGCGAATATGACAGCATTTGCAGGTCATGTTGTCTCTTCCTTAATGATTCATCTTTGTCATTGTAGCCCACAAGCAGCTTAGATAATGAAGGATAATGATAGAGCTTACATAATGAAGGAGATTACTTTTTCTGTTTTAATTTTAAAAATACAAATAGAAAGCTAGATGTATTTTGTAGACTTCTTTTTAATGTCGTAGGATTTGAATCCAGGGATGCTTTACTTCTGAGCTACATCCCCAGCCCCACCCCCCTTTAAATTTAATTTTGAAACAT
Organism: Octodon degus; assembly: GCF_000260255.1. Taxonomy (NCBI): domain Eukaryota; kingdom Metazoa; phylum Chordata; class Mammalia; order Rodentia; family Octodontidae; genus Octodon; species Octodon degus. The sequence continues at coordinate 10,027,884 of NW_004524678.1, read as the reverse complement.
GGTTTTGCTAAATTATAACTTGTGATCCTCTTGCCTCAGCCTCTCTAGATGCTGGGATGGTAGGTGTAGGCTGTCGTGCTCAGCTTAATGTTTCTCACTGTCTGGTATAAAGGCTGTTTCAGAAGTTTAAACAAAAGCATAAATGTTCATTTGCTATTTGTAGGTAATATTAATGAAGCCAGGAATATCTTGAGAACATTTGAAGAATGTGTTCTGGGGTTGGCAATGGTTCGTTTGCGAAGAGTAAGTTTAGAACGGCGGCATGGAAATATGGAAGAAGCTGAACATTTGCTTCAGGATGCTATTAAGAGTGCCAGATCGAATAATGAATCATCATTTTATGCTATCAAACTAGCCCGACATCTTTTCAAAATACAAAAAAATCTTCTCAAATCAAGAAAAGTGCTTATGGAAGCAATTGAAAGAGATAAAGTATGTTTTTGTGTATTTTAGAATATTTTGGTTGGCTTTTCAAAAACGAAACCAATATGGTTGGTTTTTCACTTTGGCAACTATGATGTAAAATTTGGTCTGTATGTAATATATTTTATTACTAAATGAGGACAACAGTCCCTCTAAACTGATGTTGCCATTTAAAACTTTTGCTGAAGTTGTCTTGAATTAAGTTTCTAAATGTTAAGATTATTGATTAGAAAGGATTATAGATACTGAGAAACTTTTTTTTTTTTTTTGGTTTCTCTTAGAAATTTTACAAGAAATGTACAGATTTATTAAGTAGAATACATGGCCTGGGAGAGTACTTTATAAAAAAAGCAAACTCATAAGTGTAGCAGTGGGATGATTTTCCAGTGTTTACTTCTATGAAAGAATTGATGAAAGGCAATGTATTGGAAAATTCTCATTTTCTAGGTTTTTAGCTATAGTCAAGTCAGTATAAGACACAGGTTTGTAACATATTTCCATCTACAGTTTAAGATATTTATCTGCAGTCATACTGTAATTGTCTGTTATTGGAATATAGCAATTTTTAAATATGCTTTACTTTTTAATTGTCAAGGTAGATCAAGTTAATATTAAACCCAAGATACTGAATTTTTATTAGCATTTAACAGCTTACATAGTGTTACAGCTGTTAGTGGGATAATATCTCTACCTATCAGTATGGCAAAAAATTGTTTTGCTCTTTCAGATGTAAGCTGAAAATACTTAATGTGAGGTGTATTTCACTATTGAATTTTTTGCATTGAAACATAAGACATTTAATATATCTGCTGTAATCAATATTTTAAAAAACAATACTGCTTTCACACAGGAGAACACAAAGTTATACCTCAACTTACTTGAAATGGAATATAGCGGTGACCTCAAGCAAAATGAAGAAAATATATTAAATTGTTTTGACAAAGCTATACATGGTTCATTACCTATTAAAATGAGAATTACATTTTCTCAGAGAAAAGTGGAATTTCTTGAAGATTTTGGATCAGATGTTAATAAGTAAGATCTTAATTTATTGTTTCAATGATAAATTGTTTATTTATGAATGTTTGCTTTGGCTACTTTTCCACAGATATATGATATTAAGTTTTCTAAGTATTTATGTACCTAACAAGATGACATATGATTTGTGTTTGCTTCAAAATGTGCCCTGGTTTTAGAATAATTTAACCTTAGTGAATGATAAAGCGCCTGCTTAGGCAAAGTACAGAGGCTGGGGTTCAATCCCCGGCATGTCGGCCCTGCCCCCTGGGCATGCTGACATGGCAATTGAGATTGGGTGGGTGGCACTCAACGCTTGGGAGGCTGAAAACAGGAGGATCACTACAAGTCTGATCTACGTAATGAGACTCTACGTAATGAGACCTTGTAGACCCTGTACTAAATTTAAAAAACAAAACAGGCTGGGGAGATTTGTTCAGTAGAATAAAAGGGCCTGAGGGGGCCAGGGAGATGGCTCAGTGGAATAAGCGCTTTCCTGGCAAGCGCAAGGGCCTGAGTTCAATCCCCGTTCTGCCAAAAAAAAAAAAAAAGGCCTGAGTTCAACCCCCGGTTCCGCAAAACAACAAGAACACCATAGTTAATGAGAGAAGGCAGGAAACAACAATATGATGAAACAGGAAATGAGACAAAGATGGTGCCATGGAACACAGGGATTCAGTGTGGAGGTCACTACAGAGACGCAGGTGGGTTGGTCTGGACTAGGCATGCCATTTTATCAGAGACTGGGGCAGAGAGTATGTGGTCCATAGATCATGTTTAATTGGCCTCACTTTTCTGCATTATTAAAAGGCTGAACAATGAAGCTGATAGAAGGATTTGCTATAGATTTAGAAAAACAAGTTTAAGATTTTATATTTTCTAGTAAACAGATAAATAGAAATTCTAGCTGGTGTATTGCTGAAGTGCTAGTCTTACTCTAGTAAGAAAATATCCCCAGAGCCTGTTAAGCATATGCCTGGTCTGTTCTAATTTAAGGTGATTTCCATAGTAATTGAAAAATTCTTCTGAGCCTCCATGTATATTTTTTGATGACTAAGATTTCAGGTAAACTAATACAGAACTAATATTTAGGTGCTTGGCATCATGCTGTTATAGTCTTCTAATGTAAAATTTATAGCAGCATAGTAAATAAAGGTTCTGTTTTGTGAATAGTTAAACAGAGATTAGGCCATTTTTCTGAGTTTACTTGACTGTTGATTTATGGGCTGAGTATGAGAACCTACCTCAAAGTCTCGGTTTCTTAAACTACCTCACATGTTATGTGTTATGTCTTTTGTATACTTTGTGTTGAAGAAGGCATATAATAGGAATTAGATCCATAATTCACCTTTTAGTTGGATGATACTATTCATGATGGTATTATTAGAGGAAATAATGCACTTGTGTGTTATGTTAAGTGAATGACTGGATTTGGGGCTGGGAATGTAGCTCACAGGCATAAGAACCTACTTAGTAGGCACAGGTTCTGAGTTGGAGTCCAGGTACTACAAAAAAAAAAAAAAAAAGAATGAATTTGCCATGTTTCTATTTTTTTCTTTTTCTGGTATTGGGGATTTAACCAGGGCCTTTTGTACTGAGCACATCCAGCCCTTTAGTTTTTGTGGTTGTTAATATTTTATTTTTTGATAACAAGGTCTTGCCCAGGCTGGGTTTCAATTTAAATCCTCCTTGGGCTGAGTGTGGTGGTGCATGCCTGTAATCCCAGCACTTGAGGAAGTTGAGGCAGGAGGACTGCTGCAAGCTCAAGCCCAGCCTGGGCTACAAAGTGAGCTTCAAGGCCAGCCTGCACTGTGTGGTGAAACCCTGTCTCAAAAAGATTTTTAAGAAGTCTTCCTGCCTGAGCTTGCCAGAGTACAGTTCTGGGCATGTACTACCATGCCGGCATGGTAATACTACTATGTTTAGGTTTGTCATATTTTGAAGTAAAGGTAGAGCCTCATTTTTAGTGGCTACTGGATTCTTAAGAGCTGGGGAGAGGGCACAGTGGTGCAAGTAAAGTCCATATAAAAGTTACATTTACTTGGAGGGTTTTGTGAGGTACTGGAAATGGGAATTTTTTTTTTTTTTTTTTAGTATCTTTCTGGAGGATTAATTTATCATTAAGCTACACCTCTATCCTGCAAATATAATCTTGACTTGTGTGCCTTTAATTCACACACACAGTGATCATTACCACTAGCGAGCTTTGGAATTTGGACCATACAATTAGATGACATAGTTGGATTGGCAGTAATAGACAAATTGGCAGTTTAACACAAAGGTGGTAAGGCCCTTGTAGTTACACATACAGAGTCTGAGGATCAGAACTAAGATTGTTTAAGTTGAAAATTAAAAAGTGAGGAAAATAAGTCATTTAGAAATTTACACATTGTTTCTCTGAATAGAAACAACTTAAAATTGTATTTTAAAAAGTTTTGGTTTTGGTTTATTCCAGAGGATTTTTTTTCTTCTCAGGCTTTTGAATGCTTACGATGAACATCAGACACTCCTAAAAGAACAAGATAGTTTAAAAAGAAAAGCAGAAAATGGGTATGTAACTTCTTGCTAAATCAGGGAGGACTGCTTGGGAGGACATTTAATTGTGGAACACTCCTAACTGTTCACGAGGGGCTGTCATTCGTTGGCCTGCGAGCTGTGCATGGACCTACCGTTGGTGTCGTAAGCACGTGGGAACATGCCAAAGAGACGAAAGCGTTACTATTCTGTCATGTTGGTTTAGATGTTCTCATAATTTGAGAAAAAAAATACTAAAATGAATCGCAAACTCTGATATTGAAGCACCTCCATTGAACCTGGAGCGGGTACAAGCCACGGCGGACAGCCATTAGGATGAGCATAGAACTAGGCCGTGAGCCTTGCAAATTGAGGGAATGACAGTCACAGAGCAAGGATTGTAAATTCAAGGCTGGCAGGTGGCAATGCCATACACTACTGCCTTGGTGATGTCTGTTCCATCTAAGGCATGACTGCCAGCCCCAGTTGAAGTTAGGAACAAGTATGTACACTGTATGTAATGATTTTTATTAAGTCAGAAGTGTTTTCTTGCAAACATCATTCAAGCTGAACAGAGTAACTGCAGGTCACATCCAGATCCCAGGCTTTTTTGTCCTTCCTGGTATAGGCAAGAGATCGTAGGTTTGTAGAGTGGGAACTGAGCCTGAATGTCTTCTGGGGGCTGTACCAGTGAAGGGTTGTGACCATCTCACTGGAGGTTGGTGGACTGTTGAGGGTTTGCTGAAGAGGGGAGTGGGGCTGATAATATAGATTGCTGTTATGGGTATTAGAGGTCACATGCATTGTGGTGCAAAGATGCAGGAGACGTCTTTACATAAAAAAGGAAGGTAAATTGTTGAGTTTAGGTTTCAGCCTCTTAAGAATTTGTCCAGCTGTACATTTTTCATTAAGTGCCTTCTAGTCCATCATTTTCGCTTTTTTATTCTGCTTCTGCCAGAATAGCTCCTCCACCACCAAAAGTAAATTAATGTTCAGTAAAACTGCAGGTGATAGACATCTAATAAAGTTCCTATCTGTGGAGGTCCTCAAAGTTTCCATTTTGATCTTTTATATAGATCAGAAGAACCAGAAGAAAAGAAAGTACACACGGAAGATACAACTTCGTCATCTACACAGATGATTGATGGTGATTTACAAGCAAATCAAGCTGCATATAATTACAGTGCCTGGTATCAAGTGAGTCCACATAATTTTTATTCATACATTTAATCAGAAGCATATTTTAGGTACTCTTTTAAAAGTAAAAGCAGGGGCTGGGGAGATGGCTCAGTAGAATAAGCGCTTCCCTGGCAAGTGCTAGGGCTGGAGTTCAATCCCTGGCTCCGCCAAAAAAAAAAAAAAAGTAAAAGCAACCTTTTAGCTTTGTTCCACAACGTGCAGTACTTTGCCATTTGCAGTTAACTTTGAATTGCAATAATGAACACAGGCGTATTTTCTTATAGTTGCTTTAACCTTGGTGTTTGAAACCTGGCCGGCCTACTGCTATGCTAATGTGTGCTTTTCCTTTTCAGTACAATTATCAGAACCCTTGGAATTACGGACAGTATTATCCTCCCCCTCCAACCTGATGGGAAAGTGTACATTTCTGATGGAGTATGTGAAAAGCGTGAAATTATTTTTTAAACGAGGGATGTAAACATAGCATAAGCCTGTTTTATTTGATAATTTGTCTCCCCTGTTTCTGTGTAACATTTACTAGAGGAAAATGTCAATTAGTAGCTTATCAGATACTATTTCCTACCATTTATAAAATTTACTTTTTATTGGAGAACTATTTTTTTTATTTTTTTGCATTAAGTGGTCTAGAATTCTTTTGCAGTGCATTTGCAAAAGTTTTATAGCCTTAAGTGTAGGACAAAAACTGACTGCCAATCATGTCAGTGTATACAGTACAAGATTCTGAAAACATAAGGGCTGGCTATTAAGGATTTACCTCTTCTGTAAAAACAAAGCTGATTTTTAATCTTTGCTGACAAGGTTGTCTTGAGTGTTTCAGTAATACATGTGAATTTGGATCTAACTGCAGAAAAGACACTATGACAACACTATGCCTTGAGATAGATTATAAATGAGAAAATGAAATGTTTGCATCCCTTTAAATGAGAATCATATCAAAAGTATGTTGTTCCAGGAGACTTTGTATTTAGAATATTCATGTAAAACTTGTGAGCAAGCATTCATTTTGATCAAACTGATCATCTTCATTTTTGTAATAAAACTGAAGATTCATCCAGCAGTTGTTTTCATGAATTTATTTTCTGGGGGGCACCTAATGTTAACTTCCTATTTAACACTGTTACTTGCTCTTGGTTTAGAAGCAGACATTCCCTAAGTTTAATTATCTTCTTGCTAAGACCTGATGGCCCTTTTAAGCTTTCTGGTTTTTTTTCAAGTTTTATGACTTCTGACTTCTTTCCACATAGAATATTTAAATACTTCAGGATGGTATCCTACCCAGAATGTCCAGTTTTATTATTCATTACTGTATTTCCTGGTTGGAGGTCAACAGTCATCCTTACCTGATCAGAACATTAATACCGAACATCGAATCAAGACAGTGGATATATTTTAATTGAACTTTTCAGTTTCACAACATGAGGTAAAAGGAAATACAGTTTTCCTTAATCAGTTTTTCACACAGCTATAGTAAAATACTTTAGACTCAGGGATTTATAAGGGATTACATTTCTCAAAAAATGTGATCAAGTAAGTTTTACTTAACTCTCTGAAATTTCCAGTTGATTCTTTACAATAATAACAAGTTCTAGTTACTTAAGTTTCAAGGCCAAGTTTTAATCACACTGATGTCTTCAGATCTTAAGTCTTGCTGTTTCAATCAATATCCACTAATTCTACTTCAAAAATGAGTTTTGCATTTGGCGGAATTCTGTTGAAAAAGTCAAGGCAAATTTTGATGAAAAGTATCTCTCCCCTACTCTCTTAGTAAGCAACAGCCTTATTATGTACCACATACTTGGCTGTCTCTAAAGAGAAGTAGGCTAACAAGGTCAGCTGAGGTTCAACTATGATGCTAAACTAGCCACCAGTTTATGAAGGCTGCTACTCAGCAGTAAAAAAGGAAAAAAAAAAAATGTGAGTCTACTGACCAGATGTTGTATTAAAGTTGAAGTTTGTGGGAAATTAGTACATATTTACTATGAATTTAAAGATGTTAAGTTCAGAGGATTTATGTGCACCGTACTGGTCTTGAAAGTGCTCAACACAGGAGAGGCAGCTGCAGCCATTCATCCAGTTTTGAGAGAACTATTTTTTAAGCATTAACTGGTAAAACTGATTTCTAAACACTACCCTCAAAAGAAAAAAAACACTAACCTGGCAAACAGGAATGTAACCCATGACAGCTGTCCGTTATCTTCCTATGTACCTGTTGGCTTGTGGTCTGACCTGGGCTGGCATCATTACTTTTTAAGTGTTCACAACTGAACCTATCAGTGAAGTACTGTTACTAGTATTAATAAATGCTTACTGACACTATGGTGCTGTAGTCTTCATTTCATAATGGATAATTCCCATTGTGTTCTATTTCTAAGCTCTGCCTATTCACCTGCCATAAATTATACTGTAGCATAAAATTACTATGAGCTATATTTGCTCAGTACTGCATACTACCATTATATTGGGTATTCTAACTTCATTGGAGTAAAACCTACATATATTAAATCGTATTTTAATAGTGAAAGCTTGACTGTGCACTGAGTAAGATGTCAAAAATCAGAACTCAAGTAAGCAGGTGGGAAAAAAAAAAAGAACCCACTTCAGTTTCTCCTGTTGTCCCAGCTTAATTGGGAACCTGAGGTAGAAAGACATTTGAGCCCAGGAGTCTGATGTTGGCCTAGGCAATAACAGCAAGAGAGAAAGTGGAAGAGGAAAAAGGAAGGGAAAGATGTCTACTGGGTGAGCCAACAGAACATGTGCATATCAAGCTTATGCCAGACAGGACTCCTGGTCTGCAGGCCTGGCCTAGACAGCGCCTTTCTGAACACCTTTAGCTCATTTTCCTGGTGTGTTTTTCTTTTAATTATGAAGGAGAAAAGGATACTTGGCATCAGGCTGTCCTTTCTTTCCATAAGCCCATTCTGGTTCAATCTCCAGTCGAGCTTTTTCCCCTTTACTCATAGTCAAGAGTGCTTCATCCCACTAAAGTCCAGAGGGAGAAAAAAAGATTAAAGCACATGTAATATCAAAACAGCAAGCATATTGTGTGTTCACATATTTTGCATTCTGTTACTGGATATTATCATTTTTGAAGGTAATAATCCTTGATTGAGCTCCTAAATCTTACTTATTTTCTCAAGGAAGAAATTAGTTTTTAGTGTGACAGCACTCCTTAAATGGTACGTGAAAGCACACTTTAGTGAACTGTAACATGTATATGTGAAAT
>NW_004524678.1:10014798-10018422 GCF_000260255.1 Octodon degus | reverse complement strand
TTTTTTTTTTGTTTTTTTGGCAGAACCGGGAATTGAACTCAGGCCCTTGCACTTGCCAGGGAAGTGCTTATTCTACTGAGCCATCTCCCCAGGCCCTTCCATAGTAATTTTTTTTTTTTTTGAGATAGGGACTTACTATGTAGTCCAGGCTGGCCATGAACTCTGTGATCCTTCTGCTTTAGCCTCCTAAGTGCTGAAATTAGGTGCGTGCGTGCCAACACGCCCAGTACCCCTACTGCAATTCTCTCTAGCACTATACCACAATAGTGTGTGTCAGAATGTCTGATTTACTGCCACTCTTTACTTACTCCTCTGATAACTTTGCCAACTCCAACCTTAAAACTTAAAGGCTTGGCATTTTTCTTCTTCTTTGAACCTGTAAGAAAAATTGTCCTAATAATTAATGATATATTATAGCTTTTATTAAGAAATTAAGTTCCAAATGGAAATTTTTTTTTTTTTATTTTTGGAACCAGAGTCTCACTTTGTTTAGGCTGACCTTGAACTGACTATACAGCCCAGGCTGGCCGACCATGAGGGGATCCTGCCTCAGCCTCCTGAGTGCTAGGATCACGGGAGTGTGCCGCCATGCCTTGTGCAAGAAAACCTTGTTATATTCAATGAGGAAAATTCTAAATGTAAAAGCCTCGATGATGAAGTAAGGAATTAGGCCTCATATTCACACCAAGGACAGCACACCATTTTGCCTTTTACATTAAAAGCATCACCCTGGGACACTGCTATGGTTGGCACATGGCTGCGCTGTACTGCAATTCATGTCACAGCCTGGTCTCCGGCACAGCAGTGTTGGGGCCTGTGCGATGTGACTAGGTAGCTAAGGGGGAATTGATGTTTTTTGGGGGTTTTTCCCAATGAATCCTTGCTTTGGAGGGCCTGATTGGCTACTGCAAGAAAGTTGCTAATTACTTGTTTATAAAGCAAGCCTGATTGCTCCACCTTCACTGTTACAGACATGGCTCTCTTTGACCTGTTCCTGCCTGCCTCCTTTTCTACTTTTCTACCATGTACTGGTCAGCACATGGCCTTGCCAGAGCTGAGCAAGATGCACCAGGCTGTAAGGAGGAGCCAAAATAACCTTTCCTACAAATGATCCAGTCTTGAATTCTGTCTGAGTAGCAGAAAATGACCTAAAACAGACGTTAAGCCCATTTACACAAGGTGCCCTCATTTTTGCTTTCCAACAACTATAAGCATTTTTAATAGATTAAAAAAAAATGCAGATAACGTGGGTGGTACAGTAGAGCATATTTGTAATTGGAGGCTGAGATAGGATCTCAAGTTCAAGGCAGCCTGGACCGAGTGACAACCCATCTTAAAAGAAGACAAAACAAAATAAAACAACCCCCCCCCCAAAAAAAAACCCCCAAGGGTTGTAGGCCAGTGATACAGCGCTCCTGGGTTCAGTCCCCAGTACTGCAGAGAAAAAAAAAGTAGGTGACAACTAAAAGAAGAGGTACTACAAATTACTTATCTGTCTACAGCTTTACAATATCATAAGCCAGGAAAAAAAATTGAGACTTACTTGTTTGAATATTAGTATCAAAAACTGTCCCATCCTGCAGCGTCCCTGTGTACCAGCAGTGCACAACGTCTCCCTTTTTGGGAAAGTTGGTTTTATCTCCCTTTTTCAGAATAGATTTTGTGTATTTTGGTGGACCCTAAAATCAAAACCAACGTACATACAGGTTCATTTATGTCTTTCTTTTAGAATGATGGCAAAGTATACTTACCTCTAGACAGTTTCTATGAACTAACCTCAGTATCTCAAGACTGATGAGAATATTCATTAGTAACTAACGCATCTGTAATTTAATTTCAGATAACCTCCAGCATTTCTGGAAACCAAAAACTTCTTTGGGCAAGATTCTGTTAACTGTTCAACAAGCCCCAGACTCAGTTAATTCTCAAGTTTAGAAACCTCACTGAACTATAAATCATAAAGCACTGAATTAAACATTGTGAGCGAATTAAACACTGCAATAATGGATATTTCTAGATATTTCAGTGTACCAAGTAAAATGAATTTGGCAATACTGTCTCTGATTCTGCAATTTAAAACAAGCATATGCCCTAAGAAGAAAAAAAGTTTTTCAAGGTCCTTTAATACAAAACAAAGCAAGAGCATAATATAATCGAGATTTGTTTATTTATTTAGAGGTACTAAGGTTAAACCCAGGGCCTTTATACTGAGCTACATTCCCCAGTCCTTAAAATTTTAAGATGGTCTCACTAAGTTACCCAGGCTGGGTCTGAACTTGAGATCCTCTTGCCTCAGCCTCGCAAAGCACAGTGGGTGCCTTGGTTCATGAATTTAATTTGTTCCATGATTTTGGAAAACCTGGCCACATGCATGTTTAGCACCCAATGTAGTTTATAAACAAAAACAACCTAGTGCTACATGCTTTTGTTGGTGAGCAAGTGGAAACACGTGGACTGTATAAACAGCCCTCTCCAATTCAGAGCCCGAGGGTTAGTACTTTAAACTAAAGCTAGGCTGCTTCCCTAAAGAAAAATCTACAGCTCAAGTTCCCCGAGTTCTACTAAAATAATTCAGTGCACTGTCTCAATCCAAAGGCACCACACGCAGCTGCTGCTACAGCTTGGATCCTCAGTGCTCCGAGGCTCACGCGGTGGAACCTGGGGGGCGGGGGGAGGGGAGGGGGTACTGACAGAGCGAAGTGAGCAGCCTGGGTGAAAGTCCTTGAAAGGATCATGGGGCCGGGGAGATGGCCCAGTAGAACAAGCGCTTGCCTGGCAAGCGCAGGGGCCTGAGTTCAATTCCTGGTTCTGCCAAGAAAAAAAAGGATCGTGGTCCTCCAGTTTCTCCTTTTCTCACTACCATGAGGCGAGGTATTGGCCAAGTGCATACAAACTGAAGCCCTCACTGCTGTGAGCCAGAAGCCTATCCTTGTAAACTGTTTACCCCACATACTGGTATAGTAATGGGAAGCCAACAAAGCTGATGCAGTTCTACAGTGGAGTGGGGTGGGCGTGGCGGCCCCCACCTGCGATCCCAGCTACTTGGGACTACAAAACAGAGGTCAGGCCGGACAAGTCAGTAAGACTTGCCACAAAATCCAAACTGAAAAATAAAGGTAGGGGATGAAGGCCTGGGTTCAATTCTCAGCACTACACAACCCCAGCCAATTTTACATGCGCTAAACCTCAAAATGCTTTGTGTGTATAAATCCCCAAAATACTAGCTTGTGCTTTTCAACCACAGGAAGACATGCAATACTAATTAGCTTCAATCATATGAACATCTGTTAACTGTATCTGAATTCACACTCTGTCCACAACTACCCCAATGGCAAAACCTTTAAAAGAACGAAAGACAGCTTATTACTGCTGATATGAAGACTGCTACCAATGAGTGTGCCTCGTTGGCAAGGTATTATCCCAAATGGCAAGCTTACAGCAGCCTATTCGGACCCCTCCTGCCTCAGGAGCTATTGCTGTTTTGATTCCTCACTCCCCAACAAATTTCCTACTTAACCTCAAAAAAAAAAAAAAAAAGGGAAAGAAATGGCAACAGTAGAAACAACCCAGATATGCTAAGGGTGCTCTTAGAGCTGTTCTTAGCACTAAGGCTTTCCAGCTAGA
>NW_004524678.1:10007043-10014698 GCF_000260255.1 Octodon degus | reverse complement strand
TGGAAACAACCCAGATATGCTAAGGGTGCTCTTAGAGCTGTTCTTAGCACTAAGGCTTTCCAACTAGAGAAATGTTTTTATTTTTTTTTTTTCTTCGTATTTTAGGGAAGGGTCTACAGGGTGTTCAGGGTCTCAACTCACTACTAGATCAGACTTGTAGTGATCTGCCTGTTTACAGCCTTCCAAGAGCTGGGATTACAGACGTATGACCACACCCAGTCTCAGTTGCTGTCTCAGTGTGTCCAGGGGTGGGGCCAGCAAGAGCAGGCCTAGGGATTGAACCCCCGCCCCTGCACCTGCACCTGCTTGCAGACGCTTTAATCCGCTGAGCTGTTTGGCCAGCCCCCTTGTTTTGTTTTTTGAGAAATGTTTTTATCTGGTTCTTCAAATGTTAGTACCAAAATATAAAACTCTTATTTGGAATGTTGTGACAGATGAACCTACACCCTGCAGCCAGGTCTGGACTATTTTCTAATGCTAGGGACACTATGGACATCAGAAAAAGCTAAAAATAATTAAAAAGGAATTGCTGCCACTCAGTCCAACTTAGCTAAAGAATCAGGGCCCTAAAATAGCTTTGTGAGCTCAGGAGGTCTGGCCAGGCCCAGGCAATACTACACCCAAAGTCGGAAGGCTTTCTCAGGATGGGCTGGTGCCACACAGAACTAGTCCTCTGTGTCACATCTACTGGCTCCTTCCTACCAGGTCATGCACTGAAAACAGCCACTCAACCATCCAGAATTTTGAGAAATTTGTGTTGCAAAGCAAGCTATTATTTGCTATAGTATCACAAGTAATAATTAATAGAAAGCACACAAACCTCATCTTGAATCTCTTCAGACTTGGTTTCCTTGGGTTTTTCTTCATTGAGCTTCACATTTTTCACTTGATCAGTCACTTTACTTATGCTTTCAGTACCTTTGAAACGCTGTGAAAAATATTGTAGCATCAACATTCAGGACAGGGCTGGGGAGATAGCTCAGCGGCATAAGTGCCTGCCTGGCAAGTGTAAGGTCCTGAGTTTGATCCCCGGTACAAAAAAAAAAAAAAAAAAAAAAAAAAAATTCAGGACAGGCTAAATAAAAGTGAGCTAGATTTCCAGCTTCTCAGTTAAATGAACATTTACACACATATAAAATAAATCACTTAATAAACTGTAAGAACAAAGGAAATCTTAAGCATTTTAATCAAATTATGATCCTTGGCAGTTTATATGAATACTATTAAATACCTTAAAAAAGATCCTTTTTGAGTGGAAGACCATCAGTTCACAGGGAAGAAATACGGCAGAAATTTTTAAAATTTGTTTTTTGAAAGGCTCATCTTAAAAATAAACCAGTCTTGGGCTAGGGAGATGGCTCAGTGGAATAAGCGCTTCCCTGGCAAGCACAAGGACCTGAGTTCAATCCCCGGTTCCACCAAAAAACAAACAAACAAAACAACCAGTCTTGGGGCTGGAGAGTTGGCTCAGTGGTCTAAAGCACCTACTTAGAACAAGCTTAGCTAAAGAACAGGGACCGCGGTTCAATCCCCTAGCACCACATGCCAGCCAGCCCTGCCCCTAGATGGGCTGAGCTGGCCACACACACACACAAAATAAATACAATTTTAAAAAATAAATAAATAAATAAATAAACCAGTCTTTAAATTCTTTACTTCAATGGAACATACTTTCTCTGTGTACGATTTTACAGGCAAAACTAATAACAGTAATACCAACTGAACTAAAGAATTTATAATTTAAGAATTTATTGTCTCAATTTAAGGTACTAGGAAATCTTAAAATCAAGCCCTTTGAAAATATCAAAATATTCTGTTATACTGCAGATAAGTCCTGCTAAACTTGAAAGCTGGTCCAATATAAAGAACAACCGCAGGGAGGAAAAATTCCAAAGTTTTCTACAAATATATGCACTTAGAACTTCTTTTAGAAATAAATTTTTCTGAAATGAGGTTCTGATAATACAGTGTAATAATACTCACCTTAGTTTCAAAAAGATGATTGTAAGCTGTAACCAAATGATCCTTATTAGCTGTCTTAGCTACATTTTTAATGTTTCCTAATAATTTATGCTCTGCAAGAAACTAGAAAAAAAATACTGGTTACTCAAAATCACTTCTCTCAGATAAGATGATTCTAAAAGGAGGAAGCGGAGCCAGGTGCAGTAGTGGCGTCTCTGGTCCCAGCGACCGGGCCACATGAGCGGGGAGGACAGCACCAACTCTAGTAGCCCGAGTCACACCTGGGTACCAGAGTAGGGTCTTACCTCTAAAACCCAAACCGAACAAAAAACCCCAAAACAAACCAAAAAATAAATTTAGAAAATTACCCTTTCCCGTTAGTAGCTATATTTGCTGTAGTACCAATGAAAAACTGAAATACTGTATTTGATAGCCTGCTTAATTAAAAATAAAGACATGTAGAAAAAAAAAATCCCAAAAAACATTCACACAGTGAAAACAGAGGCAGCTGCTGCAGATGAAAGGCCACTTGCCCCTGCCTGGGGGGTCTCCAGCCACACCCAGGACAAAATACACACAGCAGCTGTCACAAGTTAGAGGCCAGCCTGGATTACACAGTGAGCCCCTGTCTCAAAAAACCAAAACCAACCAAGCAACCAAAACAAAGGCTCTAAGGATAGAATGCATTTAGCTTTGCGCCCATCACAGCAAGAACTTAATATTGGCTCTTATAATAAAATACTGTACTTATAATTGAAGGTAGAAGAATTCCTTTTCTCTCAAATACAAGACTGAAGTGACATCTCCAAAGACAGGTACTGAAATATCAAGGCCTAATGTTCAGCTCAAAATTACATGAGGATTTTTTTTATGTCTTCTGCTTCCTTTTCTACCTTGTTGGGTTTACTGTGTCAGTGTCAAAGTTGTTCTTTGCCATCTTCTAACAATTTTTCTTTTTTCTGTGGGACTTGGGGTTAAACCCAGGGCCTCACTAATGGTAGACAAGTACTCTGCCACTGAGCTACAACCTAGCACTTTAAAATTCTGGGACAGGGTCTCCAATAGTGGCTGCTTAGGAAATTGGAGTTGATTGCTGGTGAAAATGTAAACCAGTACATTGCTGCCCAGGCTGGCCTCATACTTGGGACCCTCTGTCCTCTGCATCCTGAGTAACTGTGATTACAGGTGTGCGCCACTCCACCCAGCTTCTAACAGCTTTTCTAGCAAGATCAGGATTATTTTATCCTCTTTGCTTTTTTCTCCTCCCCTTAGAGAAGTGTTCTAAATGATAAAGGCCAACTGAAATCAGGAGCTAGTTGATTACACAAAATTGGTCAGATGAGTCAGTACTCTTGAGTTTTTTTTTTAGCAAGCTTTTGTGAAAACATATCAAATACAAACATCTCTTTGCTATCTTATGATCAAGAAAGACTGGCAGCCAGCTGTGGTGGCACATGGCTGCAACCACACTGTGGGAGACTGAGGCAGGAGGATTCCAAGCTCCAGCCTGGGGATTAAGTGAGTGGTCATTGCAGCATACACACTTAATCATCGGTAGAAAAACGCTACAACCCAAATCTCTTGCCCCACTTTAACATCACCATCTATATTGGGATTATTTATTTTGTAAGAATTTAATAAAGTACAGCATCTAGGCACTGAACGTTAATGGCAGGGTTATTTTAGACAAAATACATGCTGGCTTAAGACAATAATGCCATTAAATGGTAGAAGGTCCCTGATGCCCCCTTTCTTCCCCTTGTAATGCCCCAACACTGCGCACAGTTAAGTTGTATAAATATTTGCTAAATTAGCCCAAGATGTTGATGTCAATATAATTATGCACATATAAGCAACTGGAAGTTACAGGTTTCATTTTCCCTTAAGACCCTCTTAAATGAAAACACAGTCCCCTAAGAACCCGGGACCGATTCTGTTGAGTGCAATACAATATTGGCTTAAGGATGGTCACCGGAGAAAACACATTTAAACAATTCATAAACTATTTTGATAGTGTAGAAATAATATTGGTAACACAACTTAGGAAACGATGGGGTCTCCCCATGGAGACTGCAGCTTCTATTTCCGTTGGCTAAAATATTTTGTGTGCACAGTAGCTCAGCAACTCAAAAAGGTGCGGGGCCGGGAGATACCTCAGTAGACTAAGCATCTGCCTGAGCGCTGGGTCCCGAGTTCAATTCCCGGTACCCCAAAAATAAAATTAAATAAAAATGAAAAATAAAGTCACTAAAAAAAAAAAAAAAAAAGGTATGAGTGCAATTCTAAGGGACTAAACGGGTCTAACAAAAATAACTTGGGACTACAGACGAGTGGTTAAAATGGAGACTAATGAACACGCTGGGCGCCCGCACATCGGGACGCACGCCGAGCAGATTCCCTGATCGGATCGCTCCTAACAATGGGAGGCCACCGCACGAGAAGCGCACGAGCAACTTCCTTTGGTATAAAGGCGAGAAGGTCGTTTAAAGAGCAATATCCACCCGCTTTGGACAATTCCTGGGATTACTGCTCGATCTTCGGCAAATCCGCGAGAACGCAGGGGCACAGACCGCCCGCGTCCGCCCGTCCCCGCCCCGGCCCCGGCAGCCCCCGCCCGCCGCGAGGATCCCATCCAGGCCCCTCCCCCGGCCCCGCCATCCCCGGGTTCCTTTCTTCGCAGCCCCAACCCCGACTCAGGAGCCCCGGGGTTTTCATCCTGCGACCGGGCCCGCCACACGCCGCAGGGAAAGCTGCGCCCCGCGGGCAGGGCGGCCCGGGGCTCGGGGGAAGACCGAAAGTCCGCGCGTGTGGGGGTGTGAGGCGTCCTGCCGCTGCGCCGGCCCGGCCGCCCCGCCGCTTCTGGTACCGAATCTGAACCGTGGTCCTGCAGAAACTTGATTATGTCCTTCTTGGGCAGCTGCTCGCTGCGCAGCTGCTCCACGGTCCACGCCCGCTGGGGCACAGCGGCCGCCATCTTCCCCCGCTGCTCCGCCGCACTAAAGCAGCCCGCCTCGGGTCGGCGGCGCCCCGCCCCTGGGCGTGGCCTGGGCTCCGCGGGGCGGGGTCACCGCCCCGAGGGGCGGGATTGGCGCCTGGATTTGAGTGACGTCAAGCTCGTGGGGTGAGGGGGCTTTGTTGAGTCGCGGCTTTATTAAGGTGGCCTCCAGGCTGCCTGTGCAGAAGATAGCAGGCCCTGCAAGCTTAGCTGGGCCCTGGTGAGCACCTTTAGGTGTTAATTAGACCCATTCACGCTTAGTGCTTTTCTCAAGGCAGTTCCATAACCGTTATAATTGAAACGGTATTTAGGTTCTTAATTTCATTTTATCTAGTTTTATCTTTAAGGTTCACACCTGAATTAGCTCAGTTCTTGCTCATCTGAATAATCCATATTCTGCTACCTCCCCTTTTCCTTCTGCAAAACTCAGAATTGAACCAGAGCTTTGGAACTGAGAGATATATCCTTATTTTATTTTTCTTTTAAATTTCGAGACAGGGTCTTGAAAGGTGCTAAATTCTGCAGGCGAGTCTAGACTCCGAATCTTCCTGCCTCTGCCTCCCAGACTGCTGAGATTACAGAAGTGCATCACCACGTCTAGATGCTCCTCATCCCCAACGAAACAGCATAAGTTTGTGTAAAAATAAATTTGGGAGTTTGAACAGATAAAACCAAGTAAAGAAGCTGCGCTTGGAATTGCAATTTCTGCTGGGAGTAGTGGCACATGCCCGTAATCCCAGCACGCAGGAGGCTGAGGCAGGAAAATCGCTGTGAGTTTGAGGCCAAGCCTTGTGAAACCCTGTCTAAAAAATAAATAAAGAAAGAAAGAAAGAAAGAAAGAAAGCAGAAAGAGAACTGCAATTTCTGGTGATCAGGGTGGCATTACTGCTCATGACAGCTACAAGACCTGTTTGTACGTTTCCTAAAAATAAGAATAAAAAAATTTCCAAATTACCGAAAGCCACCATATTGAGGAAGTCAGGAACTGCGTCTTAAATTACGAACTGCATCAGGCAGAAACAAGGGTACTGAGGAATAACTGAGCAACCAAGCTTACTGCTGGAAGATGTAACGAGTAACGGCGGGACAGCAAGGTGCTGCCTCTGTTTATCTGCATTTTCTATTACTAGGACCAGATCACATTCAATTCCTTTTAAACAACAAAAACATTAAAATAAGGAGTTGCTACTTCTGACACACCAGGTTTCTAGGCTATATTTATTTCACCTAGACAAAAGATGAATTATTCTCTCCATACACTTTTGGTTGACTATTTCATCCGATGAAAATTCTCGACAGCATTCATTTCACGAAACTACGAGTTTAGGGGCCGGGGAGATGGCTCAGTAGAGTAAGCGCTTGGCCTGGCAAGCACAAGGCCCTCAGTTCAAACCCTGGTTCCGCCAATAAATAAATACGTAAAAATAAAAAAAAAATAAACTTTGAAACTATGAGTTTCGTGCTCTAGAGTTCAAGGTTACTTATTTTTGCATTGTAAGCGACATCACATTAGCAACGAGGCCCAGACACTTAGACACTGGAGGCGGAACTCAAAAGCAGAGCAACGCGCGAGGTTGCACGGAGGACCACGTTTGGAGTGACACCTCCTGGGCGGTGCGCGCTCACCTCCCAGGAAGGCGCGGAGGCTTCCGGGAAGCCAGCCAATCATCTTCCAGGCGCGGACTCCGCGGCGGCCTTTTTAACTGGATGGCGTGGCCGCAGCTCCGCCTTCTCTTTCCGCGGTTCGGGGCCAGGAGACTGATGGGGCCCGCTAGCAAGGCCGCTCCGGAGCTGCTGCGGCTGTCGGTGCCCCATCGAAGGCTTTGGTGGTCGTCGGCCTCATGAGCGGACGGCAGAGGACGCTTTTCCAGACGTGGGGCTCGAGCCTTTCCCGGTCCGCTGGGGCTCCGGGCGGGAGCTCCCGCGCCGAGCGGCCTCAGGGCTCCGGCGGCCCCGAGCCGCACTTGCCTGCCGCGGCCGAGGCTCAGCCCGAGTCGGACGATGACGTGCTGCTGGTGGCGGTGTACGAGGCCGAGCGGCAGCAGAGTCGGGAGCATGGCGGCTTCTGCGCCGCCGCCGGCGCGCTGTGGATTTACCCGACCAACTGCCCGGTGCGCGACTACCAGCTGCACATCGCCCGCACCGCGCTCTTCTGCAACACGCTGGTGTGTCTGCCCACCGGGCTGGGGAAGACCTTCATTGCCGCCGTCGTCATGTACAATTTCTACCGCTGGTTCCCTTCCGGCAAGGTGGTTTTTATGGCCCCCACGAAACCCTTGGTGACACAGCAGATCGAGGCTTGCTACCAGGTGATGGGTATCCCGCAGGCCCACATGGCCGAAATGACAGGTATCTAGAAAGAATGGGCCAGTACTCATGGAGAGCTGGAGTCCCAGAGGGCAGGGGTGCCTTCGGGTTGAAATGGAGCTAAGAGATTTCCTGACCCATGTGGAATAGCTTCCACACCCAAATATGCTCACTATACAATCGCTTGTATAAAACATTATCGAATCAGACCGGCCAGATAGCTCAGCGGACTAAAGCCCCCATTTAGGCAGGCGGAGTAGCCGGGTTCGATACCCAGCTGGCAGTGCCGGCCCTGCCCCGCCCCCGGGGCGCGCTGCCGCGGGACTGAGACTGGGCGTGGTGGCGCACGCCTGTAATCCCAGCACTTGGGAGGCTAGAAACAGAATACACG
>NW_004524678.1:9998907-10006413 GCF_000260255.1 Octodon degus | reverse complement strand
TTACATTTTATGTAGTCTGAAGTTGGAATGTGGACTGTCCCTTTTATTTACAGGTTCTACTCAAGCTTTCAGCAGGAAGGAGATATGGCGCAGTAAAAGAGTCCTTTTCCTTACACCGCAGGTTATGATCAATGATCTTACTAGAGGAGCTTGTCCTGCTGCTGATATAAAGTGTTTAGTCGTTGATGAAGCTCATAAGGCTCTTGGAAATTATGCATATTGCCAGGTAATGATTTTGTTAAATGGTATTTTACAGTGTACCCAACTGAATATTTTGGGGGATAGTTATTTAATAATGAAAGTTAATGATGGTTTTATAGAAAGCCTTACATTTATTACCTAAGAGCAGATGGTGTTAGTGAATAATTTTTCTTGTCCATTCAAATCACTGTCTGCCTGTCTTTTATTTAAGTCCTTTATTGTCAGCTGTGGATCTTAGTGATTGTGGCAGTGATTTAAAGTAGGGTAGGGATGGAGTTTGGGAACTAAAATAATCCAGAGATTGGTAGTGTACACACAGTGGCGTTACTTAGCAATTAGATAATACCTAACTATCCGTGATACCAGTATTCAATGATGCAACATACGCACCATATCTAACACTGCTTGCCACTTAGTACTATATAGATGTATAAGGGTTGAAATGGGGAGATGTGGTTGTAGAGTTCGTTCGTCTTAGTGCTAACTGTAATTGACCTTCTCTTTGTCCCTTACATTAAGGGGACTTTGCTTCTTTTATTCTCCTTGAGGACTGGGTTGTGAAGGCATTGGTATTGTATACTTAACGGTTTGCATGCATACTCTTTTTTTTTTTTTTTTTAAATGGTAGTGTTTTCTTTTTATTTAATTTTATTTATGTGTGTGTGTGTGCGCATGTGTGTGGCCAGCTCAGCCCACCAGGGGGCAGGGTGGGCTGGCATGTGGTGCTGGGGATTGAACCATGGTCCCTGTGCTTTGCTAAGCTTGTTCCAAGTAGGTGCTCCAGACCACTGAGCCATCTCACCAGCCCCTGCATGCATACTGTTTTAGGCCATAAAGGATGTAAGTGATGAAGACTTGTTAAACGTGTGTAGGGTGATACTTGAGATTTGAAGAGATGTGAGGAGAAGTGGGCTATCTAATGAGGGGTATTATCCACCATGATTTTTTTTTTTTTTTAAATAAAGAGGTCTCCATTAAGGTTTTAAATTTTTATTTATTTGTGTGTGTGTGTATGTGTGTGGCCAGCTCAGCCCACCAGGGGGCGGGGCTGGCTGGCATGTGGTGCTGGGGGAATTGAACCGGGGTCCCTGTGCTTTGCTAAGCTTGTTTTAAGTAGGTGCTTTAGACCACTGAGCCATCTCACCAGCCCCCACCATGATTTTGACTGATACAGAGGCAGGGCAGATTTGGGGGGGTGTGGAAAACTGCTGAGTTGTGTTTAAGTGTAGATTTTAGGGGTGTCTGAAGAATCCAGCTTTAAATAGCTGTTAGGCAGTACATAATAGAAACGTAGGTCTCAGTGGGTGATTTTCAGCTGGAAGTAGTACAGCTCTGGGAATTACCAGCATACATTAAAGAAGGAAAAATCCGGGCCGGGGAGATGGCTCAGTGGAATAAGTGCTTCCTGGCAAGCGCAAGGGCCTGAGTTCAATCCCCGGTTCCACCAAAAAAAAAAAAAAAAGGAAAAAATCCATTTCATTTAATGTAGACATGAATTTTACTGCCAATTTGTGATTTTGTAGTTCACTTAGAGACTTTAAGTAATAGTGTAATATATCTGTATTGTTCTGGGACGAATTGTTATAGTTGATCTTTCTAACTATCCAGGAAATGGATTTTTTTTCCCATTTAGTCACACTTTTCCAAGTTAAATCAATATGCAACATGTTGAGACTTCCACTTTCAGGTTTTAATTTTTATTAGTACATATTTTCAACATATAATGATTCTGTTTTTTGCGGGGAGCTGGTTTGTCTGTGTAACACATCTTAATTCTTTATTCATCCCTTCTGTCCCTTCCCTCTCTGCATCTCATGGTCTCCTTCCCTTCTGCAAAAGGTTCCCGGAGAGATATTTTTTAAAAAAAATTCTTACAACTTTGTGGAATTCATTTTGTAGGTTTAGTTTATATTTAAAAAGTCATTTATTGTCTTGGGGCTGGGGAGATGGCTCAGTAGAATAAGCACTTGCCTGGCAAGCAAGGCCTGAGTTCAATCCCCAGTTCCACCAAAAAAAAAAAAAAAAAAAAAAAAAAAAATCACTTATTTGCAAAAAAGATTCTGGGCATCAGATGATTTCTCCCCCATTGAAAGTTTTATACTTCTATTGAGTACAATTAAACTTGCATTGCCAAACCAGGGAGTTTATATCACTTCAGCATTTCAGGTATAAATTCCAGTGGGCACATCAGCCCCTGAAATGTAGCTTCCTGATTGCAAAAACATGTCATTTCGTCTTCTATGAGATGTTTAAAAATCACTCTTAAGGGGCGGGGGAGATAGCTCATTGGAGTAAGCGCTGCCCTGGCAAGCGCAAGGGCCTGAGTTCAATACCCGGTTGGGGGGGGGGGATCCCTCTTAAAAGGAGTAATGTATTTGGTTCAGTTTTTAAAAAAATTTATTTATTTTATTTATTTATTTTTTTTGTGTGTGTGGCCAGCTCAGCCCTCCAGGGGGCCAGGCTGGCTGGCATGTGGTGCTGGGGGATTGAACCACGGTCCCTGTGCTTTGCTAAGCTTGTTCTAAGTAGGTGCTTTAGACCACTGTGGTTCAGTTTTCATGTGTAACAGTTTTGATAGGTGTATTGGGATCTGTGGCAAAGGCAATAAAAATTATTCAACTTAGAACTGCTAGAACTGCTTCATAATCTGAAAGAACACTTGGAATTCTGGCTTCCATACAAAATAAGAATTTTGAAATAAACCCTCCGATAAGCAGTGTGTTTATGTCTTCCTTGCTGCATCCATGACTATAAAATGTCCCATGATACCTAAAGATCACCGTTGCTTGTCTTGAATCAAACGGCAGTGACTGCTGAGCTATTGTGTCTCGCCTGACTTCTGTTTTGTGTTTGTGTTTGTGTTTGTCACTGTGGGGTTGCACTCAGGGCCTTGCTCATGCCAGGCACGCTCTCCACTTCTGAGTGACCTCCCAGCCCCTGCGTCGTGTTTTGTTGTTGTTTTTCTGTGGTGCTGTATGTTGGTCCCAGGGCTGGGGAAGTGCTGTGCCACTGAAATAACGTATGCCTGGCACCCGCTACCCCTTACAAAAGTGGGGTTTTTTTTTTACCCTTTTAAAATTTTGAATCAGAGTCTGCCAAGATTGTCCAGGCTGCCCTAGAGTCTACTTAAATTTCTCTGAAGTATACTATTATTATTTATTTATTTTTAAAATTTGTTACAGGGTCTTGCTTTGCAGCTCAGACTTGGACTTGTAGTGATCCTCCTGTCTCAGTCTGTCCAGCACTGGGATTATAGGCGTGTGCTACCATGCCCAATTTTGGTGGCCTGCCCAGGGTGCCCAGGGCTCCAGGACCAGCATGGCATCTTCTTACTGGGGATCAAACCTAGGTCTTTGTGCTCGCTAGGCAGGCACTCAGACCACTGAGCTATCTCCCTGGCCCTTAATGTTATTTCTTTACATGCAATTCATACTCCAGAAATGATATTTTTGAGTAGTAATCAAGATTCAGGCCAGGTGCTGTGGTATATGCCTGTAATCTTAGCTACTTGGCATGGTTTTGGGTTTTTTTTTTGGTAGGACTGGGGATTGAACTCAGGCTCTTGTGCTTGCCAGGCAAGCGCTTATTCCACTGAGCCATCTCCCTGGCCCTAATCTTAGCTACTTGGAAGGCTGAGACAAAAGGATTGCAAGTTTGAGGCTGGACTGGGCAACTCTGCAAGACCCTATCTCAACATATAAAAAGGACTGGGGATCTAACTCAGCAATAGAGAGCCCTGGGATTGATCCTTACTACTGAGGGTGGAAGGGTTTCATTGTAAGTTTAATTGACCTAAAGACTCATTCAATATGAGTCTCATTAAACCTTAATAGTTTGCTTTTCAGGTAATACGTTAATGATAGTTTTCCCTAGACCATTAATTGAAGTTTTCTTTCTTTTTTTTAGGTTGTAAGGGAACTGGTCAAATACACAAATCACTTTAGAATCTTGGCTCTTAGTGCCACACCAGGTAGTGATATAAAGGTAAGTAAAATGTCTATTTATTGGCCTTTTTTTTTTTTTTTTTTTTTTTTTTTAATGTATTTAGTACAGGGTCTATAGGGTCTCACTACACAGATTGGACTCCCAGTGCTGGGATTGCAGGTGTACGCTACCATGCCCAGTCTCAGTCTCTGTCTCAGCACATCCTGGGGGTGGGGCCAGCACGGCCTGCTAGGGATCAAACCCTGTTCTCCCTGTCACTGTGCTTTGCCTACACAAGCGCTTTAGTCCTCTGAGCTGTCTGGCTGGCCATGAGTGCTCATTGCTCTGTCGATAACTTGATTCTTCCCTGTGGGGTTTACTCAAATATAGGTTGAGTAAGTGAACTGTTAAACAGTAAAGTCCTAATTATAAGAATTAGTCATAAATGGACTCTAGATTTTGAACGTATGTAGACTGTTAGTAACTAAAATGTACTGTATTATGCCCTGTGGCAGGTATGGTAACACAAGGGTGATTAATTTGTAATTCTTGGGGCTGGGTAGATAGCTCAGTGGAATAAGTGCTTGCCTGTCTAGCGCAAGGGCCCGAGTTCAATCCCTGGTTCTGCCAAAAAAAACCCAAAGTGTAATTCTTGCCTGGGAGTATTTCATGATTTAAACCAAACCCATAAGGCTTTCTAGTTTGTTTGTTTATTTTATGTACTTGGTATAGGGTCTCACTATGCAGCTCAGCCCAGACTCTTCAGCCTCCCGAGTGCTGGGATTACGGGTGTGTGCCGCCATGCCCATTCTCAGTGTCTGGCTCAGCGCTCCCGGGGGTGTGGTTGGCACAGTTGGCATGGCATGTGGTGCCAGGGATCGAATCCTGGACCCTACTCTTGCGTAGGCAGGCACTTAGTCTGCTGAGCTTTCTTGCCAGCCTCTAGTTTTATTTTATTTTATTTTATTTTTTTGTGGAACCAGGGATTGAACTCAGGCCCTTGTACTTGCCAGGCAAGCGCTTATTCTACTGAGCCATCTCCCCGGCCCTTCTAGTTTTTTTTTAAACTCTTTAATTTCTAGATACTTTCAGGATCCCCTTTTTTTTGTTTGTTTGTTTCTTTGTTTTTGTTTAACGTCCCAGCCCTGCTTCCTTCTTAACTGCTAATCATCCTATCAGAGCTGTATCTTCTGATACTATTGTATCTCATAGAGACAGGTTATATGGTTTTTGCTGCAATTCTATAATTTTCCTTCCAGTTTTTTTTTGTGATGTGGTTCTGAGGATTGAACCCAGGGCCTTTGCACAGAGCTATCTCTTCAGCTCTTTCTTATTTTTTTATTTTGACACAGGGTCTTGCTAAGTCCTAAGCTGACCAGGCTGGACTCCACCTTGGTGATCCTCCTGCTTTAGCTTCCCAGAGTGCTGACTTTTCAGGTGTGTGTCGCCATGACCAGACTGTGCCCTAATTTTTAACAATTTACTTATTTAGTACTGGAAATTAAACTTGGTTAGTTCCGATTCTTGGAGACTGAACTTCAGTAACTTGTCTGGCTGGGACTTCAACTTGTGACTCTCTTGCCTCAGTCTGCCAAGTGCAGGATTATTAGGTTTGGGCCACCACATCTCGGTCTCTACTTTCATAACAAAATCCTGTTAAAAGTGTTTTATGAATGGAAATAGCTCCAGAAACATTCATATCACATGTATTGATATAAATGAAAAGTATTCTTATTTATATAGTCCTATAAGTCCACAATCTAACGAGCCATTTTATAAAGTATTCCTAAGATACCCCAACTTAGTTATAATCAATTTCATTTCAGGTAAGCCATGTTGGGGAGAAAGGAACTTCTTGAGTTTAATTCCCAGTACTAAATAAGTGTCCTTCAGTAGTTTCTGTTTTTCCCAAAAAAAATCAATAGAAAAAATTTTCCAGGGAATCACAAAACCAGGTACAGTACTCCCTCGCTGTTTTGCGGTTCAGCCTTTGCATAGTCAGTGTTTTATGGATTTTCAAAAAATATTAATCTAAATTATTTACTGTGGATTTTTCTCTATAATGTGGGATTTTGCAGTATTGTACAGTAGAGGTTTGTTATAATTATGTAGTTTTATGAATTTAGAAAATGGTTAAGAGCATTAGAAGTGTTCTTAAAAGTGTAGGAAAGGATTATAAGAGTGTGAGAAGGGTTTATTTTAATTTTTTTTGATAGTCTCATATACATTGTAATTATACCTTGAGCATCAGTACAAATTATTTCCTAATGTAAAGAAGATTTGAACATAACACAATTCTGACCATTTTTTCTCCTTTTTATGATGTTAGTTGTAAAAGAATATCAAAATTAATATTTCTCTTTGCATTCCATTTTGGTTCTAGGGGGTAGGGAGGACCTATACACATGCAGGAAAATATTAAATGGCTCTTTTTCAACATGTAAGGGTCAGATATCTTCCAATAATGCATTCTAAAGGGGTAAGAGACTTTGACTGTAAAACTCTGTGTCTCTGTCCAGTGATCTCAGTGCAAGACACCCAAATGATATAGAGGAATGAAACTCCCAACCTGAAAGATACCTGGGATGAGTTCATGTTCTCTAAAACTAAAGAATGAGTGCTCACTTCGGCAGCACATATACTAAAATTGGAACGATACAGAGAAGATTAGCACGGCCCCTGCGCAAGGATGACACACAAATTCGTGAAATGTTCCATATTTATTTTCCTACTCCTACGCTGGTTCTCAATGAAAAAGTATTGTCTTTGCAACCTTAAAAACAAACAAACAAACAAAGAATGAATTTTAGGAACAATGGAGGTTAAGAGCAGAGTACATTTATTGAGGTAAAGAAAACTTCTGTCCAAGAAACAGTTAGAAGAGGACCTGAGTGGGTTTCTGATACCCTTTAATCTCCTTTTTCAGAGGACTGTAATTTTCAGCACATAGATCTTTTACTTCCTTGGTTAGATTGAATCCTATTTTTTTTTTTTTTTCTTTTTTTGGATGCTATTGTAAAGAGTGTTGTTTCTCTAATTTCTCTCTCAGAAAGTTTATTATTTGTGTACTGGAAGGCTATTGAGTTTTGAGTGTTGATTTTTTTTATCAAGGTATGCTACTGAATTTGCTTATTAAATCTCCAAGATAATTGGTGGAGTTTTGGGGGTTTGTGTAGAGTATCATGTCATCTGTGAATAATGACAATTCAACTTCTTCCTTTCCTATCCTTGTTTCTTTTACTTTTCTCTCTTACCTAATTGCTCGAGAAGGGTTTATAAAGCCTTAAATTGCTGGGCAGGGGGAGGAGCTAGCTCAGTAGAATAAGCACTTGCCTGGCAAGTGCAAGGGCCTGAGTTCAATCCCCGGTTCTGCCAAAAAAA
>NW_004524678.1:9993065-9998472 GCF_000260255.1 Octodon degus | reverse complement strand
TTCTAATGATACTTAATTGATTTTGCATAGGCTGTGCAGCAGGTTATCACCAACCTACTAATTGGGCAGATAGAGCTTCGCTCGGAAGATTCTCCTGATATTTTGCCGTATTCTCACGAGAGACGAGTTGAAAAGCTTGTTGTTCCTCTTGGTGAAGAACTTGCAGCCATTCAGAAGACATATATCCAAGTATGTGGTTTTTACCACAATTCTCTCTTCAGGTTTTTTTTTTGGGGGGGGGTATTGGAGCTTGAACTCAGGATCTTGCACCTTGCCAGGCAGGCATTTATGCCACTGAGCTATCTCCTCAGTGCTTTACCACAGTTTTGATAAATGAAGTGGTAATTATTTCAGTTAACAGAATTTGACTGTAAGAATATGTAGAATTTTATATCATTAACATGTTGGAAAAACTTTGAAATAAAATTTTTGCAGTGAGTCTTATGTATTATAGCATTAACAAGCTTATCATTTCAAGGAAAGGTACAAAAGATGGACCATTTCTGGGTTTGTGTTTTTTTCAAATAAACTTTTGAACCGTAGTATGAAACATAAACATACTCAAACATGCATGAAAAAAGCAAGGTGCTTACCAAACGTGTGTCCTTCACTGAATTTTCACGTATTGGGCAAACCCATGGTGTACTGAGGTTCCACCAGAAGTTTTTTTATAATGAAATATATTTTCCATATTTCCTTTCCTGATCCCTGGTACAGCAATTGGTCTCAAATGCAAATGATTTTCTCACCTGGAGACATCTGACAGTGTCTTTTTTTTTTTTTTAAATATATTTTTCTGACAGTGTCTTGACAGGTGTTTTAATTGTTGTGAGAAATGAGATTTAGTGTACAGTGGCTGTTAGCGTCTGGTGTATCGAGGTCAGGAAGTTATTAAATGTCTGATAATGGACACCACAGTGTGCTGTGAAAAAGACTTCTTCGACCCAGCTGTTGATGTTGTAGCAGTTGAGAAGCTGCTTAGACAGCTTTCACTTTCAATGGGAAATCCAGGCCCAGTTGTTGTCCTGTAGTCTGTAATTAGTCTGATGGTAGGATTGTATTTTCAGCCCCTCCTGGCTGTGGCCAACATTTTGCCTCTTTTTCCTCTGCAACGTCGTGTATGTTTCTGCTTCCCTCAAATCCCAGGAGCCCTGTGACTGGTACTGAGTGGTGAGCCCCACCTTAGCTGTAGGCCATGCTGGGGATGAAGGAACAAGGAGCTGGAATCGGGTGGGGATCCCTGGGCTCAGTGATGCTATTCCGTGCAGCTGCCAGCCTTCTGAAGCTATGGACACAAGGGACAGAGGCAGGCTTTCCCCCACAGTGCTTTCGTGAAATTATGTTACAGTAATTTCAGTCTTTTAAGAAAGTTGCAAAAATGGCATACTTCCCCTGGGAAGATACTTAGAGACTGCAGCGGTCCTCTGTCTCCTCATGTTTCGTGTCACTGTGTGGTGATAGTTCTTAGTGCAGCAGTCATTTCCGTGCTTTGGCCCAGTTGTTGTTTCTTCTTTGATTTCTTCTACAGTTGTGAATTTGAATTCTTCTATAATAAAAAGTTGTTTCTTCTCCACCGTTTACTTATTAATTCAACTCGGAGGGTGGACTAGTGAATATTTATTTTTTTCTATGAGCTACAATCCAAAGCTGCTGTTGTATGTGATTTCAGTTTTGAGCATGATGAACTCCTTTAAGACAGTTTCCACCGATGTGATTTCAGTTTTGAGCATGATGAACTCCTTTAAGACAGTTTCTACCAAGGGTCAGGGATATAGCTCAGCGGCATAAGTACCTGCCTGGCAAGCACAAGGTCCAGAGTTTGATCCCCAGTACTGAAAAAAAAGTAACAGACTTTGGGCTGGCAAGATAGCTCAGTGGACTAAAGTGCCTGCCTAGGGACTGTGGTTCAATCCCAAGCACCACATGCTGCGCCAACCCCACCCCTGAGTCCCTGAGCTGGCCAGAGGCTGGGCATAGTGGCATAAGCCTGTAATCACAGTGCTGGGGGAGCTGAAAGCAGGATCACTGTGAGTCCCTGTTGTGCAGGGAGACCCTGTAGCAACCAAATACATTAAAAAAACAACCCCCCCCCCAAAAAAAAACACAAAAAGACAGTTTCCACCAGGCAGCAGTGACGCGCACCCGTATGATCATGGCAGGGTGAGGCAGGAGGATCACAGCTTCAGCCCAGTTGGGGCAACTTAAAGCCTGTGCCTCCTCCAAAACAAAGGAGCCTCTGGAGTGCTTCAGGGTTGTACCGTGAGGGGCCCCACGCCCCCACACGCATTCTGGCATCACGCAATATTTTAAGTTTGTATACTTACGTTTTTCCTGTGCCAGAGATAGAAGTGTTCGTTTCCCTAAGGATGCTTTGTTCCTTCCAGGGCAGAACGCTTAGACACCAGCGTCTGCGCACCGGCTGTGCTTGTTCAGGGCCTCCGTCCCTGCTTCCAGGTGCCGTGACCCACGATGCAGAGCGTGAGCATGTACCGTGGTGCTTGCCCTCATCAGATGTGTTCTGAGACTGTTGTATGGTAGTAGACTAGTAAAACAGTGACTTGTCATTCAGTCTGTATTCTTTTTTTCTTTTTTGCCACTGACAAGAACTTTTATTTCTTTTTAATGACATTAAACACAACTGCTACAAGGAAAAAAAACATAAAAAGGAGGCACCAAACTTCAGTTTCTTAACTGACTGACAACAATATAAGTCAGTCACAGTCTGTATTAGATGTAAAAAATATATTTCAGGTACATTTATTACAAATAAGCTATTTAACCAGCACATTGTACTCTGCTTTGTCCAGGCCCCTGTGGTAGGAATGTCATGGATGAACAAAGCTAGGGAAGAAGTTAAATGCGCATGGGCTGGTGAGATGGCTCAATGGTCTAAAGCACTACTTAGAACAAGCTAAGCCAAGCAAAGCCCAGGGACCACGGTCCAATCCCCCAGCACCACATGCCAGCCAGCCCCGCCCCTTGGTGGGCTGAGCTGGCCACACACACACAAAATAAATAAATAAATAAACAAATAAATTAAAAAAAAAAAAAAAGAAGTTAAATGCGCAAAACCCTTACTCAAATTTAAAAATACAGCTGGGATTCCACCCGAAGTAACTGGGCATACAGGTCCGCACCAAATGTGAGACAGGCAATTTTTTTTTTCTTTTTTTAAGACAGGGTCTCACTATGTAGCTCAGGCTCACCTTGAGTTCACTGGGTAGCCCGCCTGGCCTTGAACTTACAGGGATCCTCCTGCCTTAGCCTCTAGCCTCCCGCGTGCTAGAATTATGGGTGTGTGCCACCACACCCAGCTTATATTCTTAAATAAAATTCAAAAGAAGTTTAG
The DNA here is from genome assembly GCF_000260255.1 of Octodon degus. Classification (NCBI taxonomy): domain Eukaryota; kingdom Metazoa; phylum Chordata; class Mammalia; order Rodentia; family Octodontidae; genus Octodon; species Octodon degus. The sequence goes on along the minus strand of NW_004524678.1, from coordinate 9,995,123 downwards.
TGGGAATATGGATTTTCTAAGCTATTCATTACAAAATTTGAAATGGCATTAATATAACACAGGATATCTTTCTAGTAGTTACTTTCCTGTGTTTGTCTTTTTCTTTTTTTGGCCTGCACCAGGCGTGGAGCCCAGGCCTTGCTCATGCTAAGCAAGTGCAAGCCCTGAGTCCCAATTCCATCCTAGCCTCAGTATCTCAAATGCTGATGTGTTTTTAAAAAAAATTATTCCATTTAAAACAATATATAAAAGTTATTCATATACTCACAATAAGTTTTAGTTATATTAATAACATTCAAATGTGCTCCTTTTTTTGGCTGAACCGGGGATTAAACTCAGACCCTTGCACTTGCCAGGGAAGCGCTTATTCTACGGAGCCATCTCCCTGGCCCTCAAAAGTGCTTTTTTAAAGAGTATAATTATTAGCAAAGCCTGAATGGAAGGAAAAACTTAATTATTACGTGTTGCTGTGGTAGATAGGGGAGGTACTGGGAATTGAACTCACAACCTCGCTTGCCTAAGGGCAGGCACCTCTGCTCCTGAGCCACATCCCCAGGCTTGTGGGAGGTCTTTGTCTGGTGTTCTCTTTCCTTCAGTGTGCCATGAATCTCATCTACCTTTGGCCTCTTTGCTTTCTGAAATGCTCTGTCTTCAGAACCTCACTATTCACATATCGGCTTCAATTCTGTGACCATTCCCATCCCGCAAGTACGGGGGATGGCACCCTCAGGGCCTTTGCAAGGAGGTGAAGCCCAATTTCCTTTTTAATTTTGAGACAAGTGTTGCTAAGCTAACAAACTGGGCCTGTACTTGTGATTCCCACTCAGTCTCCCAGAGTGCTGAGATTACAGGCATTCATCACCAATTTTAATATATAATGAAATGGTTTTATTTTTATATTTGCAGATTTTGGAAGCGTTTGCCAGTCCTCTGATTCACAGGAATATTTTGATGAGAAGGGATATCGCCAATCTAACAAAATACCAGCTAATTCTGGCAAGAGATCAGTTTAGGAAAAACCCTCCTCCACATGTTGTGGTAAGTATTTTTAAATAAATCTTTTTTGATTAAATTTGCACTCAGAGCCAGGATAAATCTGATCACTTTCTTACATATTAGAAATGAAGCCTTTAGATATAATGTATATAGTTTATGAATGTATGAAAAAAGATAGTTTAATGATTTGAATTAAGATATGTTTACCTTTTAACTCTGAATGAAGAATTGGTTGTTCAGCCCATTTCTATGTTGTGAAGTCAGAGAACCATGAAAAAGTGTATCCTAACACTGGGCCTGGAGGATGAGTATTTCTTTGGTTCATCATGACATGTGCTTCTTTTCTTAGGGACTACAACAAGGCGTCGTTGAAGGAGAGTTTGCAGTTTGTATTAGTTTATATCATGGCTATGAATTATTGCAGCAAATGGGAATGAGATCATTGTATGTTTTCCTTTCTGGAATTATGGATGGAACAAAAGGTAAATTATGTGAAATGTAAAGAAATAATGGCAAGTATTAGTTTTATTTAAAGACATTGAATATATTGAGTGTTAGTTACTGTTTTTAACAGCAGTGAGATAATTATGTAACCAAAGGTCATGTTTCTTTGTTGCGGATACACTACTGGAAGAAAGTCACTTAATGTGCATATGGATTTTCCTGTTTGCATTTGAGAAATCTGCATTCATTGTCAGTTTAACTTCTTTTTAATAAGTAGCTTGATGAGATTTGCTATAAAGTTTATTTGTAAAACTTTTTCTTAATTTCTGAAGGGATGACACGGGCAAAAAATGAACTGTGCAGGAACGAGGACTTCGTGAAACTCTACAGTCACCTGGAGTGCGTGTTTGCACGTACGTGCAGCACTTCAGCAGCCGAGACGTCTACTGTCCCCAGAGGTCTGATTTTTCATATAAAATTATATATTGTTTTAACCAGGTGTGGTGACGTACCGTTGTAGTCTCCGCTACTCAGGAGATTGAAGCATGAAAATTGCTTGAGCTCAGGAATTTGGGGCCTGCTTAGGCAACATAGCAAGATGCTGTATTAAAAAAAATT
>NW_004524678.1:9990496-9992029 GCF_000260255.1 Octodon degus | reverse complement strand
AATTTTTCCTTTTTGCTTTACTTCTGACTTGTGTTTGGATCCTTTCACAGAATGAAATTTTCATAAAACCTTTTTGCACTTATTTGTTAAGCTAGATGCTATTGGGCTGGCCTGATCGCTCAGTGGACTAAAGCACCTGCTTAGGCAGAGCACTGTGGCTGGGCTGGAGCCCCAGCTTGCCATGCTGGCCCCGCCCCTGCCCCCAGGGCACCCCGAGACAGCAATTGAGACTGGGAGTGGTGGGGCACTTGTAATCCCAGCACTTGGGAGGCTTAAAACAGGAGGATCACGAGGAGTCTAATCTATGTAGTGAGACCTTGTAGACCCTATCCTAAATACAGAAAAAAACTAAAGAAAGTAGGTGCTATTTACTATTTATAAAGTCAGATTTAACATATTTTGAAAACAATAATTAATATTAACAAGAATATGCATTAATGTAATTGAATATGGAAAAATATAATTTTTTGCTTTTTTTTCTGCAGGAGATAAAGATACAAAAGTTTTCTATAGTCATCCAAAATTAAAGAAATTAGAAGAAGTTGTAGTTGAACACTTCAAGTCATGGAATGGTAGGTACAGTTCAGCAGTTCTAGGGGAGATAGCTGTTGAAAGAGCCAAAGCTTGAGCTCATTCGTTTGTGCTAACACTTGTGGAGAAGATGTGGGCTTTCATTCTGTTAATGAATATTCAGAAGCTCAGAAGTTTTGCAGGGCTAGGGCCAGAGACAGTGGCAGGAAGGTTATAAGGCATCATGTGGGAAAACGCCTGGGGAAATCCCGGGGGGGGGGGGCAGCACTGTATGGTATTGGTGGTGGGGAGGTAGGCGGGGAGAGGAGCGCCCTGTGCAGGTGTCAGAGGAGGCCTGTCCCCGGAGAGGTATGTGGGTGCAGGCCTTGTGGACCTCGGAGGGAGAGTCCTTCCAGCCGGAGAGCACAGCAGATCCAAAGGCCCTGTGGCAGTGAGGTGCTGGCCGTGGTTCGGGGTCAGTCAGTAGGTCAGCTTTGAGTGAGGTAAGAGTGCTGTGAGATGCAGCCAGGTCCCAGATCATGCAGGTTTGCAGGCCAGGCCAAGCTCGGTTTTCAGTCTGTGAATGTTGTATCTTGGGAGTGCGTTACCAGAGGAAAAGAGCAGTGCAGACGCAAGCATGTGAGGGCACACATGTGTCACTTAGTGTGATGTAACCATTCCGCAGTCTATGTGTCATTTGTGCACTGTGTAGGCATATGACTTTTACATAGTCAAATATGACATGAAGAAAGAGCATAAGTATTGAGGTGCTTCTGCGACATCTAGGAGATGTCCAGTGAGCATTAGCTGAGTGTCTTGGGAAATTTTCAGTCATTGCGGGGACAAAGTATCCAGCACCCATAATCAAGGAAGGAAAGCTTGCTCACAGTTTGAGGTTTCAGTCTATACTCGGTTGGCTCCCTGGCAGAGTAGCACATGGCCGAGAGCAGCGGTTCATGGCAGCAGAAAACAGGAAAGAGCAAAGGGAAGGGCAGCAGTTGTGGCCTCTCGCCAGCCTCTCTC
>NW_004524678.1:9964897-9971822 GCF_000260255.1 Octodon degus | reverse complement strand
TGAACCCTTTGTGTCTCTCTGGGAAGATGTTCTGCTCCTGAATCAGCTGGGTGGGTCTTGCCTCTAGCCTCTTTGCAGGGAGTTCTGCTGAAGGGTTCCTCGCTAGGCCTGCACTCTGGAGTCGAATGAAGATCTGCGGGCCCTGGGTGGTCTCACTCACATGCCGGGCCTGGGCCCCGGGTTGTCTCACTCACTTGCTGGGCCTGCGCTCTGGGTCTATTCAGGATCCCATGGCTCCGGGCAGTCTCTGGTTGACTTCTTGATGATAGCCATTCTTTCTGGGGTGGGATAGAATCTGTGATATATATATTTTATTGAGAAAGAAATAGCAGGGCCGGGGAGATGGCTCAGTAGAATAAATGCTTGCCTGGCAAGCCAAGGGCCTGAGTTTAATCCCTGGTTCCACCAAAAAAAAAGAAAGAAATAACATTGAGACAATTTCAAAACAGGTTAGTAGGGTAGTTACAATAATTAATACAAGGGCTGGGGGAATAGCTCAGTGGCATAGGCACTCACCTGGCCAACACCTGGTCCTGAGTTCAGTCCCCAGTACCAAAAAAAAAAAAAAAAAAAGCTAATAATAACACATTGCTTATTGTTGTCTTCATAGTAGTTATTCACAGTACAAGATGCAGACATGATATCTTGTCTAAACACTATTAGTACAAATCTTCTTATTGAACTAAGAGAAAGTAGCTGTATACCTATCATATTTTCTACATACAGATAAATATATATATATATATATATTTATTTATTTATTTTTTTACTACAAAATGGTCCTTTATATCCTTCCTTTTTATTTACTTTTGTCAGAGATGGGTATTCCATTGCTATTCAAATAGTATAGATGTGTGAATTCAGCAAAGTAATCCAATATAATCCAGTAGTTCATAATGGGTTATTCTCAGGGCTGGCAGTGTCAGAAGTTGTTGACTTCAAAGTTGAGAAGGTTTTTTTTGGCTGGCTCAGGCTGCCTTAAGGGCGGTCTGCTAAGGCATATGGAGCTGGGGGTTGAACCATGGTATCCTGCGCCTGACTGCCTTTGCATAAGCAGGTGCTTAAACAATTGAGCTAACCAGCAGGCCCCCTCAGTGTTGTTTTAATTTGCATCTCTTGACTGAGCAATGATATTGAACATTGTCTTATATATTTATTTGCCATTTGTATCTCCCACTGAGTTTACTGGATTCATGTCTCTTACCATGCACTAAATTAAAATTGAAATGGATCAGAGATCTAAATACTGAGATAGAAATACTAGATCTGCTGGAAGACAGAATAGGTAGAACACTTAAAAGTATAGATATAAGCAGAGATATTATGAAAATCTTGATTGCATGAGAAATACTGCAAAGAATCAGTAAGTAGTATCTCAGCTTACTAAAAAGCTTTTTCTCAGCAAAAGAAATTATTAATAGAGTGAAAAGACAGTCCACAGAGTGGGAAAATTTTTTAGCTAGCCAAACAGTAGAAGCATTTCTAAGTAGACTCGGTCTTACATAGTAGCTCTTCATCTGTAATCTTCATAGTTTGCCTGCCTATCCCCCGATAATGTTTTGAGATTTCTTTTATATTTTAGTAACAATTATGTTGTCATGAACTTTTTTGAACAAACTGGTTTTGTTTTGAGATTATATGTTTAAAACTTAAAGTTGCATTTTTCTTTTAAATGAACAAATTATTGTTGAGCTGGTGCAAGTAATGTCGCTCAGTGTAGGGCACTTATGTAGCATGCGTGGATGCCTGAGCTTGATCTGAGTTACCAGCACCACCAATAAGAGCAGCTGATTGTTAGCCTACTGCAAGTCAGGAGAACTGAGAGGAGCTGCAGCTGTGCAGAGGGAGGTGGAGGGACGTCTGGAGTGATTTCTTTGAAATGATTTTTAGAGATTATAAGTTTGAATTTTTAAATTTTAATCTCTAGCATGGAGGATGGAGAATGGCAGCCGGCATGCCCACTAGTGATTGGTATCACCAAGAGATTATGATGCCCTTCGCTGGAGTTTAGACTCTATTTTCTTAAGTAGTTCTTTAGTGGAACTATAAAACAGGAATATGGTCAAGTGAAAGTAGTGGAGCAGAGCCGGCAAGGTAGCTCAGCGGTCCTAAGTGCCTGCGTAGGCAGGTGCAGGGCACCACACACTGTGCCACCCTGCCCTCAGGGCTGGCTGAGCCAGCAAAAAAAAGAAAGTAGTGAAATAGTTATTTTAGAATGTACTTAAAAGGCATCTCTGCACTTTATAAGATTTTCTTTTTTCTGGGATTTCAGTTGACACTGTCTGCATGAATTCAAGTTATTTGTGTTAGGGTTCTTATCAACCTTTTAGGTTTTTTGTTTTTTGTTTTTTTTTTTTGCCAGAACCGGGGATTGAACTCAGGCCCTTGTGCTTGCCAAGGAATCACTTATTCCACTGAGCCATCTCCCCGGCTTACTTTTTAGTGTTTTTAAAACCAGTTTATGAAATTTCAGTGAATATGTATATCTGAGCTTATCATTTTCCTTGTTTTAAAATCTTTAATCAAGATTCAAGAAACAAGCCCAGGAATTCATCAGCTGTCTCTCACGGAATGGAGGGTGTGGCAGGACCATCCCTTTCCCGTCCACCGCGTTGACCATTCGGAGCGCTGCCACCATTTTGTAAGCGTTATGCAAATGATAGAACGGATGAGACAAGAAGAGGTAGAGTTTACCATAACCTTCTCTTGTTGGTGGTATAAGGATTCTGTCATACTTGTCCTCTGTTTTTGTTTAATTGGAAGACATAACTAAAGTATTATGAATAATTATAGCTAAAAATATTTTGTTTTCCTGTATAGCTCCTGGTGATTCCAATAAGTACTCAGTTTTCTTGGGAAAAGAAATAGACTTAATTGATTAGAAGAAGAATTAGTTCAGCAGACTAAAGCGCTTGTTTATGCAAGCTTACGCAAGCACAGGGACTGGGGTTTGATCCCCAGCACCAGTGCTGCGCTGGCCCTGCCACTAGGGTGGGCTGAGCAGGCCAGGGTCTGGGCGTGGTGGTGCATGTGTGTAATCCCAGTGCTGGGGATGCTGAAAGCAGGAGGATTACTATGAGTCCATGCTGCATAGTGAGACCCTGCAACAACTAGATACATTAAAAAAAAAAAAAAAATTAAAAAAAATATATATACACATTCTGTATATTTTCGGTCAGGGTAAAATTTTGATATTTAATGGTTTGTATAAACTGTTTGCAAAGCTAATTTAGAATTTTATTATATTGGGATTTACTGAAATATTGTCTTATGTAGATCATTAGATATCTCTTGTATTCTAGTGAATTTTTTGGTCAGTTTCTTATTTTCTTTGAGAGAGTCAAAATACTAAACTCATTATGAATATGAAACCCATAATGCCTGGATTGGAATTCTAATTCTTACTAATTGTATGTTTGCACATTATTTAATCTGTGTACCCCTCAGTTTCATTCATAAAATGATTAATGTTAATACGTACTTCACAGAATTGTTCTGAGAATTAAATGACTTAATACCTTTAAGGGACTTAGAATGGGAACTAGTACATTATATATACTCAAATTGTAATTATTTTTATTGTTTATGGGTGCATGCAAATAAAATACTTGGAAGACCCAACAAAACAGGTGCCATTAAATTAACGTATATTTACTGCGTTCCTGCTATTTCCCATGCTCCATTGCAGGCCTTCTGGCCATCTGATACTATTTAGAAAAAGAATTTTTTTTTTTGAGATACGGTCTCGCTGTGCAGTCCAGGCTGGTCTCAAACTCTCAGTGATTCTCCTGCTTCAGCCTCTTGAGTGCTGGAATTACAGGTGTGCACCACCACACCTGACTAGAAAATATTTTAACATAGAAGTTAATCTTTTAGAATTGGTTTTTTGTTGCTTAGCACACACATCTGGGCTCATGGGTTTGTTCCCACTGCAGTTACCAAAAAAGAAAAGCAAAGCAAAGAATTGTCTCTTTGCTTTGTTTTGTTTTGTCTTCATGTAGTTTTACATGTTCCCTAATTATAGGGTGAGTGCAGCTATGATTTGGAAATGAAGTCGTACTTACAGATGGAAGATGTTAGCTCAACAGTGAGCGCTGCTCGGAATCCCGCCAGGGATATCCTAAAGCACAAGAACGCTTCGTTGCCGAAGAGTATCAATCAAGCCCATTCATTCTCAGTGACAGAGTCTGATGAAGAATGTGCTGTAAGTTTTAAGCCAACTCACATCAGACCTACTAAAACTGTGTCCCTAATGAAAACAGCTTGTAAAGAAATGAAAGAGGACCAGCCCCATCAAGAAAATAATGGCGATACAGATTTTTTAAATACTGACAGAAGTTTACCTGTGGAACCTAGTTTTCAGGTGGATTTACCTGATGATGCAAGGTCGTCAGATAGAACTGGAGCTGCTGCAGCATGTACTGTTAATGAAGAGATTAGTAACCAGCCAGATGTGTCACTAACAGAGGCCCAACTTACAAATAAACCGATTAACTCAATTGTTGGAAGTTTTTTAAGTTCTGGTTATGGCAGTTTCGGGGATAAGGAATCTTTTTTATCCAACTTATTTCTTCCTTTGGAGGAAGATCTGTATGTATCTAGAACAGACGATGAATTTCATCTTTGTCGCATGTTGACAAATGAGGTTCTAGCCAATGTAGAGAGATTTTTATCTCATTCTCCTCCACCTCTCAGTAGACTCTCAGACTTGGAATGTGAAATTGTGAGTCTTGAAAACTGTAAATCTACCTCTTTGATGTCATATTCATTTTTGGATTCACAAGAGAACTTAGAATTGGATTCACTTAAAATTATTAATCAGCCTTCTGAAAGAAGCTATCTCTTTGATGCAAATAATGGTAACAATTCTGCTGAGCCATACTTATTTGACAGGGATGATAAGGTACATAAGAATATTAAAAATGAAAATTTATCATCTGACAGTCATGGTCAAATTCACACAGATCATTCAAGGAATTCAGTTGACAAAAGCAATCACGATGTTGATAACCATGATTTCCCACTATTGCCGACTGATCAGAATGAGAGCTTGCTACTGTTTGAAGATTTTAATGAAGAATTCAGTGATGTGAGCCCTTCTCCCTTGAAAAATGATCGCAAATCTCATCCTATATCAGACCAAACTCTGCTAAGTGAAATGGCTCCAGTCTCTCACTTCTTAATTTCTGATGAACTTTTGTTGGGTGATGATTCTGAACCCCATGGCCAAGCAATTGATGGTGCTAGCAATTGCGCATTGTACGCAGATTGGAAAGATACACATGAGGAAAAACTGAAGCCTGATGAATACGAGTTTGATTCCTCTAGGGATTTATTTTCTGTTACCTTTGATTTAGGATTTTGTTCAGATTCTGATGATGAAATATTAGGACATACATCAGATGCAAATAAGAATAGATTTCTGGATGATCAGTCTGGAAAGTATTTAGATGATAAGCTAAAGGTTGAAAATAATGTTTTAAATCAATCAGGAGATCATGTTGCAGATTATACAAGTGAAACCATACCTGTCCCATCCAGTAAAGAGATGCAGAGTCCGAATTTTGAATATTATCCACCGAGTGCAACAAAAATGAAAGACTTTGTGTCTCCTGGTTTTTCTCAGTTTTCTTTGCCAGTAAGAGAAAAAGCTATGAGCACACCCCTCTCTGTATCAAGAAGATTGAACTCACTTTCTAATGTACGAAAGAAAATACTCAAGACACCAGATTCTAGTAAGAAAAAAAATCTGCAGAAGTTTAAAGAAACATTGGATTCAACTTTTGATGATTCAGGGTTTTCTCTACAAAAGGCTAGAAGCAGTGACCAAGCCGGTTGGCCTCAGTCCTGTCATTCTGCTGAAGGTAAGAGTCCATCTTTATGAAATACGTAAATCTTTATGGAATTGCCTTAGAAATGTATAATTTTGGGCCAGAAATACAGCTCAGCAGCATAATCGCCTACCTGGCAAGTGGAAGGTCCTGAGTTTGATCCTGGGTACCGGAAAGAAAGAACGCAAATGTGTAATTTTTCCAAATTTAATTTCTCAGTATATGATATGAGATATATGTGATAAATTAGAAAAATTGATATATATTTTCCTTAAATATATGAATTGATATATATTTTCCTTAAGTATATGATGCTCACTGATTAAAATGTTTTATCTACATGCCGTGGCAAATGTATTACACTGACATTACAAAGTATACAAAGAGGTATAAATTTAGCCCTGCTCCTTGGTTGTAAAACACAAACCTTTGTATGACATACATTTGAAAAATGCCAGGCAAGGGTGGCAATGATTACCAACTGAAGGACAGTGGCCACTCCGGAATGGGCAGGATGGGGGGATTTTGAGTTTGTTTGGGAAGACTATAGAAATTTCACGTTGATTTTTGTTTGAGCTATTCAGGAATATTTATAATTTATATACATATTGAAAATAATTTTGATGTTATAAAACGGTAAAACAAAAGTAAAGGGGAAAAGATGTAAGATTTTTGGGACATAGCTTGAAGTAGAGTATTTAGCTAATAAAATATTTGAGAAATAAGATCATATTTAAGGCAAACCATAAAATTCCAGACATCCAGAGGTTTGTGTTCAGATTTTATATTTACAGAAAAGCTAGAAAATACGTGATAACAGCTGTTTGGTGTTAAAATTATACCAATATCCTTTAAATTCTGCATTCTCAACTCTAATTTAAAGACAGTTTTATTTGGTTCATAATGAGTTTTGTTACTTATGACTGAAAAGAGAAGTTGTAGGCTAAAATGAGAGTTTTCCTTTTGTTTTTGTTTTCTTTTCTTTTCTTTTCTCTTCTTTTCTTTTTTTTTTTGCAGAACTGGGGATTGAACTCAGGCCCTAGCACTTGCCAGGGAAGCGCTTATTCCACTGAGGCATCTCCCCAGCCCTTTTT
>NW_004524678.1:9955118-9964797 GCF_000260255.1 Octodon degus | reverse complement strand
GTTTAAAATTCTTTCTGTTATATAGCTCAGAACACCGCTGGAAAGAAATGTGATGAGACCAGAGTTATGATCTTCTCTTCATTTCGAGATAGTGTTCAAGAAATTGCAGAAATGCTTTTAAGACATAAGCCAATTATTAGAGTAATGACTTTCGTTGGCCACGCTTCGGGGAAAGGCATGAAAGGTTTCACCCAGAAGGAGCAACTGGAGGTAATTATTTTTAGACACAGAGAAAAATAAAATTGGTTAGCTTAGTCATTATGCTTCTTTGTTCTAGCTCACTGTCAACTGGGTATTTATTTAAAAGTAATTTTAGCTGTGATGTGGCACATGCCTGTAGTGTCAGCACTGAGACTGTGACAGGAGGGTCACCACGAGTTTGATGCCCGCTTGAGTTACACAGTGAGACCCTGTCTAAGACAGTGATTTTATAGTAAACTTGAAAATGAAGGTAAGCATTTTTTGAAAGACCAAATGAGGTGTTTTAAGCAGTTGTGAAACTACTGTTTGTAAGCAGAGTGTAATGTTTTATGGTGATTTTGAAACATTTAAGTACTATAAAGTGTAATAGTTATGCAGAAATGCTCTAGTCCTACATCTTAGTGTAGAATCCACTTACAAGTTACTCCTTGTCCTTCAGTTTTTCTCATTTATAAACACGGGATTGTTGTAAGCATTAAATGAGACCTCTGTGATCCTCCTGCCTCAGCCTCCTAAGTACTGGGATTACAGGTGCGTGCACCACGCCTGGCCTTTGCCACTTTCAGTGTTTTGTAGTCATTATGTCCTCAGCTTGTTAGGCATGATAAGAAACTTCCTGGGAGCTAAAATAGCGCTCAGTGGTGGAGAACTTGGGAGGATCTTCATGTCACCACACACAGAGATCTACTGATCTTATCACTTCATCCCTTACTCCTGTTCTCAGTTTCTTGTGTGGTGCTGGGTGTGGCTCCTTTCCTGTGGAGCTGCACCCTCCCTCAGTAGTGTTTCTGTGCAGGCCAGTGATGGCGAATCCTTCAGAGACCAAGTGCCCAAACTGTAACCCAAACCCACTCACTTACTGCGAGGTGGCAACTTGGCGAGTAGGTGCAACTGTGCACTGCTGGTGCGTTCTGCACCGTTTGTGCCGTGGCCCGTGGGCCTTAGGTTTGCCCCCACTGGACTGCAGGCCAGAGTACCTGCCTTGTAGAAGTCACTCTTCTACGCAGTTATGTTTATAACAGCTGTTTAATTCTAGCTGAGCTTTCTTGCATACAGTTCTGTCGTTGTCCACTTATTTAGAAATAGGAGGTAAAAGCAAGAGGAAATGGAGAGGCAGGGCCTTGAGGACCCTCGTGGTCAGCTCTGTCTTAATGACTGAGGGCTGTAAGAAGTCATTGGAAGGTTTGAAGCAGAGGAAGGTCTTTTTTTGTTTTTGATATTTTGAGACAGAGTCTCAGGCTGGTGCTGAATGTAGCATGTAGTCCAGGCTGCCCTCCAACTTGTGATGATCCTGCTCCCTGCTGGGATTCTAGGCATGGTCCACCATCTCCTTTGGCTTTTATTGCCGTTTTGTTTTTTATAATCTGTGGTATCTTTTGTGCTGATTTTTAATCTGATTTTACCATTTTGGGGTGAGTGGGAGCAATATACTATGTTTCTCTTAGTTTACATCTAGTAATTTTTCAATCCTCTTCATTTCAGGTAGTGAAGCGATTTCGCGCTGGTGGGTACAACACACTGGTTTCCACCTGCGTGGGTGAGGAAGGTTTGGACATAGGGGAAGTGGACCTCATCGTATGCTTCGATGCCCAGAAGAGCCCAATCCGACTGATACAACGAATGGGTAGAACCGGCCGTAAGCGCCAGGGCAGGATTGTGGTGATCCTTGCTGAAGGACGGGAGGAGCGTGTGAGTAGCCTTTGGAAACGTGGTGTGACATTTAAGGCTTGAGAAGTGCAGGCTGAAGAGAACTAACGGTGTCGCAGCATTTGAAGTCCAGTTTTTAGGTAACTGGTTTATTTAGTCTGAGCTTACTCTGTCCCCTCTTGCCTTCCTCCCATGTTTCCAGGACTGGCAGTTGATCCCAGGGCCTTCACACTGAGCTGTATCTCTAGGCTTTTTCATTAAGACAAGGATTTTTCCAGCTACTTAGTTGCACTAATTGGACTTGAATTTGTGGTGCCGTGGCCTCAGCTGTGGTGGTGCACACCTGCACTCCTAGTACTCTGGGACTTTGAGGCCCTCTCCCAAAATAAAAAGTAAAACAGCCTGCAGAAGTATGTAGCTCAGTGCAAAGGCTCAGGACTTGCATTCAGTACAACTAAAAAGGAAAAAAAAAAAAATCATGATTTTTGGCTGGGTTTAGTGTTCTAATTTTTATCCATATAAAGAAACATGTCATAATACTTCAATATTAATTCAGAGAAATCTAGAGACAATAACCAGCAGGTATTGCTGTTTTTTTTTTTTTTTTTAATGAACTATTTCCCTGTGTTTCAAAGGCTTGGTTTTTGAAAATGCTTTTCTTGTGTATTTATTTGTGACACTTGGGATTGAGCCCAGGCCCTTTGCCCTGAACTAAATCCTCAGCCATTTTTATTTAGAAGGGTTTTTTTTTTTTTTTTTTGGCTGTCCCAGGCTGCCTGAAGTGCAGGTTTGGTAAGGCATGGGGAGCTGGAGATTGAACTGTGGTCCCCTGTGCCTGCCAGGGTTTTTGCCCCAGCAGGTGTTTAAACAACTGAGCTAACCCGCAAGCCCCTGCTTTTTTTATTTTGAGACAGCATCTTGCTAAGTCACTACGTTGACCAGGCTGGGCTCAGACTTGTGAATCCCATGCTGCAAGTCCCAGGGCGCTGAGGTTACAAGGGTGCACGGCCACGCTTGGGACAAGACTTGCCTTTTCTGTTTAATTTAGGTTTTTGTAAACTATAGAAAACAGTAACCAGATACACTAAGGAATATGCACTAGAGATACTGTGTGAGCTACAAAACCTAAAATACGGTACTAGTTTTATTTTTTTTGGTGGAACTGGTAATTGAACTCAGGCACTTGTGCTTGCCAGGTGGACACTTATTCTGCTGAGCCAACTCTCCAGCCCCGGTACTACTTTTCTGATCCTTTATTGATGTTCGTTGATGTCTATTCTGAAGCCTATGTCTAAGTCAATGGCACTTTTAATTCTCTTCATATTTTGCTATAATCTTGGGTGACAGGACTTCCTAAATATATTAACATATGTATTTTGTATTTGCTGCCATAAAGTGTTCACATTAAAAATCCCCTCGTTATCTATATTGAGGCATGCGCTGTCACGCCCAGTTTCCAGACTCTCACAGCATGCAGTACTGGGGATTGAACTCAGGTCCTTGGGCTTGCTAGTTTTTGGAAACTGATTTTAAGTGTTTTGTGTGTCCTTTTAAAGCAAGTGAGCATCTTCCCTTGGTGGTGGTACTAGGAACTGAATCCAGGGCCTTTGCAGTGAGCTACAACTGAGCTGTAGCCCAGTCCTTGAATTGTCTTTAATTTTGAGGCAAGTTCTCTTTGCCTGCGCTGGACTCCAAGTTGGGATTCTCTTGCCTCGGCCTTGGCCTCCACAGGGCTGGGATTCTAAGCATGCACTGTGATGCGTGGCAAAGAATGAATGCTTTCTCCTGTGCTTGCTATGTGATCATAGCCCTCATGTGTAATACACCATTTATCCATGAAATGAATTTAATGAGTGGCATGTTTGGTGGCCATACATTACCAAGAAATACAGCTGGGTTCTGACCAGTTATCTGGCCAAGTCACTTCATCTCAGAGTTTTTATTTATAAAGTAATAATAATGGCTGACTTACTCTATGCAATATATTTTTTTAATATTATTTATTTTATACAACACAAGGTCTCATAGCTCAGACTCATAGTGATTCTCTGTCTTAACCTCCCCAGGATTGGAATTGCAGGCATGTGCTGTCATGCCGTTTCTGGACTGGCACGGCATGCTGTATCAGGGATTGAACTCAGGTCCTCGGGCTTGCCAGGCAGGCACTTACACCACTGAGCTATCTCCCTAGCCCCATATGCAATGTTTTCAGTGCTTCAGATTCATTACTTAGCCAGGTTAGTACTTTGTAAGGATAGTCATGCTTTGCTGCATGCAGTGAAAACGTAGAAACGAAAGAGATGAAGGAATTGAAATAAAAATGTAGTTTAAAAAACCAAAAACTGTGCCGCTAGACACATGCCTGTTATCTCTGGAACCTAGGAGGCAGAGGAAGGAGAGTCACATGTTTGATCCAGTCTGGGCAATTTAGCAGGTGTTGTCTCAATATAATTTTTTTTTTTTTTTTTGGTACTGGGGATCAAACTCAGAACCTTGCACTTGCCAGGCAGGTGCTTATGCCGCTGAGCGATATCCTTGGTCCTCAATAGAAAATGTGTAAAAAAATGCTGGGGCTGTAACTCAGTGTGGAGGCACTATATTCAATGCACACTGCTACAAAAAAAGAAAAACACAAAAACTTTTCTAGGGTAAGAAATTGTTTTTGTAGCAATTGTTCTTGTTAGTGCAGGCATGACTTTATACTTATCTGAAAATGTCAGCATTATTCA
The DNA here is from genome assembly GCF_000260255.1 of Octodon degus. Taxonomy (NCBI): domain Eukaryota; kingdom Metazoa; phylum Chordata; class Mammalia; order Rodentia; family Octodontidae; genus Octodon; species Octodon degus. Next base: position 9,960,220 of record NW_004524678.1, on the reverse strand, counting down.
AGGCAGCAAGTTAATAAATAAAAAATAAGATTTCCTTCGTGCAATATAGTTGCTGAGATAAGCTTTTATAATAATAGATTTAAAAATGGCTTTGCATCAAAGGTTTAGTTAGGGCCGGGGATATAGCTCAGCAGCACAAGCGCCTGTCTGGGAAGTGCAAGGTCGAGTTCATTTTCTGGTACCCCCCCGCCCCCCCAAAAAAAAAGAAGGACAGCAAAGAAAGGTTTATCTAACAGTTTACTTTTTAAAAAAAATTTAAAAAATAGGAAAAGAAGTAATTTTGTTCTTCAAGCATGCAAGCGAATTGGTTTGATTTTCTGTTCTAAAAGTGAATCCAAACTAATATAATAATTGCTTTTTATGACTCAATGATAATTATGGAAATAATGTAATTAGAGATTTTGTATCTGTTTTTGTAGACTTATAATCAGAGTCAGTCCAACAAAAGAACTATTTATAAAGCCATTTCAGGTAGCAGACAAGTCCTTCGTTTTTACCAAAGAAGCCCCCGCATGGTTCCTGCTGGTGTCAGCCCAGAACTGCACAAGATGTTCATCACTCACGGCGCCTATGAGCCCGAGAAGCCTGCCCGGAATGGGAAGCGTAGGTCTTCTCTCCCTTCCTGCAGGAATGGTAAGTAGACAGGGTTGCATTTGTCACGTTTTCTTCCCCTGTTCTTAGTTGGCAGATCATAACTTGATATAATATTTCTCCATTGCAAACTTCAGTATATGTTCTAAGATGTGCTGGGTGCTGTCTTTGGTTTTATTTTTGGTTTTGGGTGCAGTCTTTAGAAGGGTAAGAAGTTGTTCTTGTAGCAAAAGGAAGGCAACATTGTGAGCCCAGGGGTTAGAAACCCTTGTGGTAGCTGGCTTGTGGGTGCAGGTCTAAAGTAGCTACTCAGGAGGCTGAAGCAGGAGGGTGAGAAGGTTGTAACCAGCCTGGGCAGCGTGCTGAAGTCCTGTCTCCAAATTAGAAGCAGAGAGGCTCAGTGACAGGGTGCCCTGGGTTCAGCACCCAGAATGCGCACCACACCCCATGCTCTCCCTCACCTCCCCGTGGAAGAAAAAATCCCAGACAAACAAAAAAGAGACCCTCACACTGGGGAAAATTGAAGATAGGCTGGCAACTCGGAGGAGGAGGGAAGTGAGAAGAGAAAGAACGAGACTAAATCTCCAGTCTTTTGTGATGTTGAGGCAGGGCCTTGCCACGTCAGAGCTGTCCTGGCCAGGCTCACGCATGTGATCCGTATGCCGCAGCCATCCGCATGTGATCCGTACGCCGCAGCCGCTCCGATGGCTGGGGTTACAGATCTGCGCCCCAAGCTGGCCTTGCTGTGCTTGCTTCGGCAGCACATATACTAAAATTGGAACGATAGAGAAGATTAGCATGGCCCCTGCCACACCCAAGCTGGCCTTGCTCCCTGGGGTTTTTTCTCTTTTAAAATGGCGCTGGGGAGCCGGGGAGATAGTTCCGTGGAATAAGCGCTTCCCTGGCAAGTGCAAGGGCCTGAGTTCAATCCCTGGTTCCGCCAAAATAAAAATAAAATAAAACGGCGCTGGCCATTGAATTGCTGGGCTTTTGCCCTGAGCTACATCCCCAGGCTTTCTAAAAAAAATTGAGAGGCTCACTAAGCTGCTGGAACCCAAGCTCACAGTCCCCAAGCTTCAGCCTCCTGAACAGCAGGGCTTAGAGGTGTAGACCGCCACATCTGCCTGTGCTGTGCTCCTGCCACTCCCAGTTTTCCTGAGTCTGTGATTGTTTTTGTTTTTTTTTTTTTTTTTTGGTGGATCTGGGGATTGAACTCAGGACCTTGTGCTTGCCAGGGAAGCACTTACTCTGCTGAGCCATCTCCCCAGCCCCTGTGATTGTTCTTGACAAGACTGTGTGTGTGTGTGTGTTCTACTCGTTCTTTACTTTATTAGTAGGAGTACTAGGAATCAGGCCTGGGGTCTTTGCACTGAGATCTGGAAATGGCCTGAGAGATGATTCAACTCAAAACTTTTAGGTGAGGTAATAGATGCATTTTTTAAAAGTGTCTTATACAGTATTTGGGAATATTGGAGGCAGAAGTTTTCTAGTTCCTTTTTTAAAATTTGGAAATAAACATTATCTTACTAAAATTTTTTAAAATCAGATTTTACTGGTATAGGTTAGGTGTACATTAATGATCACATTCATTGTAGAGAATTTGTGATAATATTTCATGTGATTTTTCCCCCCCATTCCAGTAACCTCCCTTCAACTCCACCTCCCCTCTCCATTTATAAAAGCTTTGTTTCCATGTTTTCTTTTTTTCTCTCTTTTGGTTATTTTTGAGACCAGGGTCTCGCTGTGCAGCTCAGGCTGGGCTTGAGGTCACTTTGTACCCCAAGCTGGTCTCAATTTCTAAATGATCCTCCTGCCTCAGCATCCTGAGTGCTGGGATTACAAGCATGCGTTGCCATGCCCGGCCCATGTTTCCTTTCTTCTCTCTTTTTTTTTTTCTTAGAACTTTTCCCTTTCCTTTCTCCCTCCCCTCTCCCTTGTTTCATCAGTTATTCTTGCAAGATGTAGCATTTATACATCATGGGGTGTGGGTGTCACATACATGTCTCACCTTGATCCTTTTTTCTTCCCCTTTCTAATTCCTAATTCAGGAACCTTTCAGTTTTTTTTCTGCCCTCGTCTCTACTGGGGCAGAATTCCTTTCCTTACTGTTTCTTTTCTATTTAGTGATTGTTTTCTAGAGATTATGGAAACCAAGAATTCCTTTTATACAGCTCTTAAAGTATATTGCAATATTTCAACAAATTATCCCCCCTACTCTTTGCTCTTCTTCTTTCTACTCAAAACTAAAGCCTATAACCCTTTTTAGATTTTACTTTTTTGGTTTTTTTTTTGAGACAAACCCAGCTGTCCTGGGGGTAATACTCCTTCTTCAGCCTCCTGAGTCTGCAGTCCAGGCTGGGTCACCAGAGTAGCTTAGTCTTAACTTTTATCCTCTCCCCATAGTTTCAACTTTTCTAATGCTGCTCTCATAGAACCATGATACTAGTTTTCTTTTTTATTTATTTATTTATTTTTTTTTGGTGGGACTAGGGATTGAACTCAGACCCTTGCCCTTGCCAGGGAAGCGCTTATTCTACTGAGTCATCTCCCTGGCCCCTAGTTTTCATTTTTAAGTTATCTGATTCTACTGTATACCAGCTCTTAAGAGTGCAAAGGAAGCCGGGCCTGAGAACTCAGCGAGCTCCATCAACTCAGGCTTGGCCCCAAAGAGAGGGCTGCTTTGATAGAGGTGAGAGAAGCTTAGGAGGGCGGTAGAACCAGAAAGTGGCAACGCAGAGCAGTTTTGAATACCAAATGCTGGTATTAAGAATTGGAATAACTGGTTTAGCAGAAGTGAATAGGCTCACAAACAAATACAGTTTGAGGTGATGTGTTTATTTTGCGATCCCCTTGAATATTTTTTAAACTTTCAACTTTTTTTTTTTTCCTCCACATTACAGGCGTGAGGCCAAATAACTCAAATGAGGATTGGTTCTTAACAGAAGAAGAATTTAAATTATGGAACAGACTCTATCGATTAAGAAGCAGTGATACAGTTAAGGAGATCACTTTGCCTCAAGTTCATTTTCCATCTTTACAAGAAACAGAAAGTGCACCAGTAAGTTGACCGCGCTTTCAGACGGCCTTTACAGTGACCCTGCGGTCACTCCAGAAGGCGTGGGAGGTGTTTGTATCCGGTGTCAACTTTGCTTTTTTTCATGAACACAGTTCATTAAGTTCTTGCTGTATACTTAGTGCTTAGAACACGCAGTGCCCTCAGTTAAGTAGACTTTTAAGCACAGCTAGTTAAAGACTGCACATGCTTTGTGGCGGAAATGTCGAATTTATTTTCTTCTAAAAGTGAAAGCAGGGCTTTTTTGTTCTGTTTTGTTTTGTTTTTATTATGTTTATTGGTACAATTTAGATGTATGGGGCTGGCCAGATAGCTCGGCAGATTAAAGGTGCAGGGACCAGCCGGCCCCACCCACGTGTGTGCTGAGACCGCCAGTTCAGACTGGGTGTGGTGGTGCGCGCCTGTAATCCCAGCGCTGGGGAGACTGAAAACAGGAGGACTAGGAGTCTGATCTACGTAGTGAGACCCTGGAGACCCTGTCCTAAATACATTTTAAAAAATGGATGTATGTAACACTCACGTCCCTCATAGGCAGTGTGCGCCTGTACGTGAGTAGCCTAGTTGCTCTTTTTTTTCAGTTCCCTTCCTTCCCTTCAACCCTTTTCCCCTCATTTATAAAGCTTTGTTCCCATTTTATCCTTTTTTTATTTTTCCATCCTTTCCCCTTTCCCTCTCCCTACTTCTCATTTCTTCTGAACAATTCCTTTCTCTTTCACAGCATCAATTATACATTTTGGTCCTTATTTACCCTTTGGTTTCTCACACCACAGAAACACTGTGGTATTTACACTTGCAGGTCCAGTTTATTTCACTGAAGAGGAAGATATCAAAGTGCATCCATTTACCTAGAAAGTTTACCCTTCTTTGTGGCTGAATAGTAGTACTCTATTACATAAAAATGACACCTTCTTTATCCATTCCTTCATTGATGAGATAATGAAGAAAAATTGATGGGAATTTGGGCTGTTTCCAAGATTTAGTTATTATGAACTGTGCTGACATCAACAAAGGTGCACGTGTCTTGCTGTGGTATGATGTTTTTAATTCTTCTGGAAAAATAGCCAAGAGAGGAGTAGCTGGTTTGAGTGGGACTGCTAATCTTAGTTTTTTTTGAGCACTCTCCACACTGATTTGCACAGTGGTTACACCAGTCTACATTCCCACCAACAGTGGAAGAATGTTCCTTTTCCCCTCATCCCCTCCAGCACTTGTTATTTGTTGACTTCCTTTTTTTTTAATTGTCCAAACAATATTATTTTATTTATTTATTTATTTTTTATTCCTTGAATTTTTTTTATTGGTACATTTTATATATACATAGTGATAGCATTCATCAAAGGGGGATTGTACCTTGCTTCAAACAATAGTTTCAAACATTTTTTAAAAAGATTTAAAATTTCTGAATTTAGTTCAACTTATAATACCACATTTCCAAGAA
>NW_004524678.1:9907795-9946203 GCF_000260255.1 Octodon degus | reverse complement strand
ACTTGCCAGGGAAGCGCTTATTCCACTGAGGCATCTCCCCAGCCCTTTTTGTTTTGTTTTTGTCTTTTGGAGGCAGGGTCTTGCTGTGCACTCCAGGCTGGCTTTGTGCTCAATGTGTAGCACAGGCTGGTCTCAGACTTGCAATGATCCTTCTGCCTCAGCCTCCTGAGTGCTTGGATCACAAGCATGTGACACCAAGCCTGGCTTCCCCATAAATCTTATGCTTAGGCTGTTCTCATTAGTGTTGAGGTTGTGAATATTCTATTTAAAGTGAAAGCACACTAAAAGTAAATTCTGGAAATATGTTTGATTTTAAAAGTGTGACTATTCTTTATAATTTGGGGTGTGTTCTGATATATTTATTTCCTTTTTTAAAAATTTAATTTCCTGTGGAATTGGGGTTTGATCTTGGGACCTTGCATGTGCCAGGCAGGTGCTTATGCTACTGAGCTATATCCCCAACCCTCACATCAAATTTTCAAGGCTCAGAGGCAACATACAACCACAGAAAATAAATATATCCTGGATTGGGGATATAGCTCAGCAGCATTATGAGCCTGCTTGGCAAGCACGAGGTCCCAAGTTTGATCTCTGGTACTGCAGGGGGAAAAATTTGTCTTAATGCATCTAGACAGTATTGTCTGTGTTAATGGGTGAAATCATTTTTCTCCTTGTGTCAGATCTGCATGAAAAGCTTTTTTCTCTGTTTGAAGGAAAATTAAAAAGCTTTCTCTAGTGTTACATATAACTATTAATCATATGCATTATAATATTGAACACATACATTAGAAAATATTTAGTTAGTACTTTTTGTTCCATCTAATTCAAAGAACAGATTTAAGATCACTTACCACAGTCATTTTATGAAAGTATTTAGACAGTACTAAAGCAATTAGAAAGGAAACCTCCTGAAATAGGTTGGTTACTGTAACCGAGCTGTTCATTTAAATCTGGCTCCTTGCAATATAATGAAAAAACAAAAAAACTAATTGAATTATCTACAAAAAAGAAATCATTCCAGTTTACCTGTCTGGGTAATGTATTACTAGCACAGAACGTGAGGAGAAATTCATTGTATGGGTTTGTGTAATCTAGTGCTGTGTAGCAAAGTACCTCAAGATTCGGTGGCTTACGATAGCATTTATCTGTTTCTAATGGTCAGGGATTGAAGAGTTGCATAGCTGGTGGTTCCAGCTTGAGATGGCTCATGCACTTATGGCTGGGATTTCAACTAGAGTGGTGGGAGGGTTGATTGGGCAGGGAGAGTCTGCTTCCAAGTGGCTGCTCAGCGGGGTGGAGGAGCGGTGGGTAGAACCCAGGATGCACTCGCCCTACCCAGGATGCACTCGCCCTACCCAGGATGCACTCGTCCTACCCAGGATGCACTCATCCTTAGTAATTCTCAAATCTAGTAGAGCTGAGGCTGGTAGCTGCTTCAGTAGGGTTCAAAGCCTGGTGATGTTCTCTGTGGTCCTTGCTCCACCCTTCCATTCTTTGGTTGCTTGTTCTGTTCTCCTGACAAGCACCTGTTAGGAGTTTTCTGAGCCTGCTTTCTTTTGGTACACATTTGGAGGTCCAAAGGCCTTTCTTCAGTTTATATTGTCTACCCCTTTGTTTGTAAATGGCTACATTTTCCCCAATAGTATAATTCTGATAAATCTTTATGGAGCTTTCCAGAATCTTTCCAGAATTTTTTAATGAGAAAATTCATTAGTCACTGTCTGCACTTTTACAAATCTTTGAGCGGGGAGAACCCTTTTCTGCTTTGGGCTTTGGAGATGCTTGGAGATAATTCCTAGAGACCTCTAGAGAGGGTCTTCGAGAGTCTTGCTGAGAATACTTAGGGGCCGTGTGTCTGACTGAATAATACACTGAGGCTCCACCTTTGCTCCTTCTAAGCTATTAACAGCATTTTCAGAAGCTTCATAACATTTTCCTAGTGGTCCTCTAAATTTGACCTTTACATAGATTTCTCAAGTTCAGCATCGCCAGCCACCTGAGGAGGCTGCGTGTCTTCTTTTTTTTTTTTTTAAAAAAAAACTTTATTTATTATTATTATTATTATTTTTAACATTTATTTAGAGTGTGTGTGTGTGTGTGTGTGTGTGTGTGTGTGGCCAGCACAGCCCACCAGGGGGCGGGGCTGGCATGTGGTGCTGGGGGATCTAACTGCGGTCCCTGTGCTTTGCCAAGCTTGTTCCAAGTAGGTGCTTTAGACCACTGAGCCATCTCTCCAGCCCCGGCTGCGTGTTTTCAAAACCACCAAGGTCCAACTGTTTTATTTTTAGTAATCTTTCCTTTGGTTGCTCTCTTTCTCTCATAGCAAGAAGGAGCAGCTGGTACCTAAAACAGTCTGTCTGAAAGTCCCCTTGGCCAGCTCACCTCATATTCATTAGGTGAACTTTCTACTGTCCATATTAACTGCAATGTTGAACCATTTGAAACAGTCTCCAGAGGGCTTCCTTTCTTCTGGTTCCTAATGAGGTTTTCCTTTCAAGCACTCACCTGTGTCCTCAGTGAGCCTGAGACATCTTAGCAGTTTTTTATTTTTTATTTTATTTTATTTTTCTGGTGCTACCGGGGATTGAACTCAGGACCTTGTGCTTGCTAGGCAAGTGCTTATTCTATTGAGCTATCTCCTGCCCCCCCCCCCCCCCCCCCGTTTTTTATTTTGAAGCTCTTGAGGACTTCACAAAACCTCTCAAATGTCCTGTGTATCTAACCCCTATCTGGCTCTAAACCTCCTTTTGCAGTTAGTGTTTTGACATGGCTGCTCCCAATCTCTAGGTACTGAGACCTATACTATTTATTTATTGTTATATACTGTAAATAACCTCTCCCACAACTTAGTAAGTTTAAGCAAAAACATTTATTTTTTTCAAGGTTTCCGTGAGCAGGAAGGAATTCAGTTGTAGCTTAGCTGTGAGTGGCTCCAGCCATAGTCAAGACATTGACTAGATCTGCTTTAAGGTGGTTTATTTGTAAGAGGTCTGGCAGAAGGCTTCATTTTCTTGCCCTCGAGTAACTTTCTGCATAGAGCTGCTTGATATCCCCAGAGCATAACATTTAGTAGCTGGTGGGTGCCCCGTGCCTGCAGGCTCAGCTGCTTGGGAGGCTGAAGTGCAAGGATTGCTTGAGCCCGGAAGGTCTAGGTGCCTGGGCTACAGAGAGGGGAATCGGCGCTGGAGCTCTCCCAGTGCAGCCAGTACTAGAGAAGGAGCAAGGGGAAGGGCACACGGCCTTTGGGATGCAGGTTTGTAAATAAGACACCTTCACTAAGTCTGGCCTGTACTGAGGGGAGAGGAATTGCGATCTGCCATGTAAAAGGGAAATTATCAAAGCCGTATTAATATGCTGAGCTGTAAAAGGCTGAAGTCAGCAACTTCTGACATTGTCAGTCCTATGGATAGCCCACTACTATTATGGGCTACTGGACTAGATTGGATTATTTTGCTGAATTCACGCACCCACAACATTTAAATGGCAGTGGAATACCCATCTCTGACAAAACTAAACAAAAGGAATACAAAGGGATCATTTTGTATCTGTACATACAAAATAGTTAGAATAGATATACAGCTACTTTCTCTTAATTCAGTGAGAAGAAAGATTTGTACTAATAGTGTTTGGACAGGATATCATGTCTGCATCTTGAATTATGAATAACTACTACAAAGACAACAAAATGCAAGGTATTAATTACTGAAACTGTCCTACTGTTTTGAAACTGTCTCACTGCTATTTGTTTCTCAATAAAATTAATTTAAAGAAATTTGAAAACCATCACAGGGTCTCCAGTGCTCTATTCGAGTGTTTTGTGAAGACACAAAAAATATGTGCACACGAAGATAAAAATCTTTTAGTATATTATTTTTTAGCATGCATATTCATGATTCAGTCTTTCACCCTGAAGGTGAATAAAGGGAAAAATGCATGAAGACTGCATGGTTTAGGATGAATTCTAGAATCACAGTCTAATAAAAAATTACATTTTGCATTCTGTTCTACTGACCAGATTTATTTTTTTTAATAAATCATAGGTGAACAATTGTCAATAAATAGTGAAAGCGAAGATGAGTTTTTTCTAAGAAGACGTAAAAAGCAAAAAGGAAATGTTCTAAAATCTCCCGAGGTGAGGCAGTCATTACATCTCAATCCTGTGAAAGCTACTGTAATCCTGTAATGGAATCCTGTAAAAGTCAATTTTCTCCTTGAGAACTTTGTGTTACCTTTTACTTTTACTTAATCTGTTTACTATTTTTTTTATTCATTTTAGGATCAGAAAAGCAGTGAAATTGATTCTCCAGTCCATGCTGTCAAAAAGCGCCGAGTTCTTAGAGTAAGTAAATGACAGATCATGTTTAATCACATTGTTTAGGAAGAATATTGCAAGAAATCCACAGTTAGAGTTGGTAAACAGAGTGAGTCACTTGTAGGAAGTCCTTATTCTTTTCTTTGAATTACAGTGGGCTGGAAAGAAGACGAAAGAGTTCAAGATAACTCTGGTTTTGACTGCAGGTGGTTAATAAATAGCTTACAAATTCAAGGAGGACAAGAAACAGGTTCTTGTTCAATGCGTTTGATTTTTAGATTCCTACAGGAGCGTACAGGGACAATGGGAAGGCTTTGATGACTGCATCTGTCCTTGGGGAACACAGCATGCTTTAAGGATAACGATCTGCCTGTGGCTGATAGGCAGAAACACTGGAGACTAGCTCATCTTGTTTGTTCTGTCTTTGGTGGTACTGGGCATCGAATCTAGGGCTTCAAGCTGAATTAAATCCCTGGCACTTTAAATTTTTTTCTTATTTTGGGTCAGGGTCATGTTGGTTTGCTAATTTGCCCAGGATGGGCCAAAACTCTTGAACCTCCTGCTTGTGCTTCTGCAGGCCTGTGCCACCACACTTGGCTTAGAGTGTGGTGATACAATTGGGAATAATTTGAGAAAAATTAATGAAAAATGCAAACAGTACATGTCGACTTCATGTACTCATGGACTTTCACTAGAAAAATAGGTCTAACAAGTTCTTTTAAAAGAAGCACTATTAAATTATAATATATTATGAGCAAATATTTGATATAAAACTGAATTGAATATTTGTATTACCTAATATGAAATTTTAGCATTCAGAATTACCTAACTTACTGGTTTTTAAATTTGTAAGTAATATATATGGATTTGAATTATGAGAGCAATTTTATATTTGTAAGAGAATACTAACCCAAATATTTAAAAAGAAAAACTAAAAATTAAAGCAATAATTTTTTTTTAAATTTTATTTATTTGTGTGTGTGTGTGTGTGTGTGTGTGTGTGTATGTGTGTGTGTGTGTGTGTGTGTATGTGGCCAGCTCAGCCCACCAGGGGGCGGGGCTGGCTGGCATGTGGTGCTAGGGGATTGAACCGCGGTCCCTGTGCTTTGCTAAGCTTGTTCTAAGTAGGTGCTTTAGACCACTGAGCCATCTTACCAGCCCCTAAAGCAATAATTGACAAAGACAGTATGGTTAAAATAACCCAAGAATTTTTCTTACACAAAAATTTTATTGAATTTTTATAGCCTGACTTATCATCTAGTGATGAGGATGAGAATTGTAGCAGGCCATGTCCAGAGTTAGAAGACTTCAAGAATTGTAATGGAAATGCTAGAAGAGGCATCAGAGTCCGAAGTACTCACCAAAAGGTAATCTTTATTTTTTTAATTTCCACATATATAAAATATATATACTAGTTTTATATCAAAGTATATTTGTTTATGCATTTTTCGTTAGAAAATATCACAATTTTGAAGTATTTTGGCACTAATTTTGATTTTTTTTTTCTTGCTGGAATTAAAATCTCAAAATAATATTTTTGTTTTTGTGTGTGTGTGTTTTTTTTTTTTTTTTTTTTTTTTTGACAGGGCCTCCCTGTAGTTTAGTCTGGCCTTGAACTCATTACGTAGCCCAGGCTGGCCTGGAACTCACAGTGATCCTCCTACCTCAGTCTCCCAAGAGCTAGGATTATAGGTGTGCGCCATCAAGCCTGGCATTCTCTTTGTTTGATACTTTATTTTGCATTGTTGTGTTAGCTTGAATGAAATAGGTACATGGAAAATATATTGTTCAAATTGAAGAAAATGTAGATAAAGAAATCTGAGATTTTTAAAAAATTGTTTAGTACAGGGTCTCACTACGTAGATCAGACTCGTAGTGATCCTCCCATTTTTAGCTTCCCAAGTGCTGAAATACAGGTGCATGCCACCATGCCCAGTCTCAGTTGCCCTCTCAGTGTGCCCCGATCGAACCCTGGTCTCTGTGCTTTAGTCTGCTGAACTATCCGGTTGGCCCTAGAAATCTGAGATTTAAGACACTTGGTTTTATAGTCTTATTGTCTATGTCAATGTCCAGCATTCAAATATTTGAAAAGAGTTTTTAGCATCTTTTCCTCTGGTCAGTCCTTTTAGTTTGTGATGTTTTTCCTAGCAAAAACTAAGTAGAATTCTCAGGAAATTTTTATTAAAAACATGCAGCAAAGGACATAATGACTCCTACATTATTTTGCTAAAAATTTATCAGGAGTTACTTTATCTGTGTATCTTTTCATTCATTCATTCATTTGTCTTTTTGAGACAGAGTTGTACTATGTCATTCTGGCTGACCTTGAACTCACTTTGTAACCCAGGCTGGCCTCAAACTCAGCGGTCCAATCAGGAGTAATATAAAATAGACATATTGCTTTATCATTTCTTCTTCTGGGTTCTTTTCTTTAAATCATTGACAGAGCTGGGCCTGGTGAAGCGCACTTGTGGTCCCAACATGTTGGGAGCTGGAGGCCAGATGGTGAGCTGAGCTCTGGCAGCGTGGCAATGCAGGGAGCCCCTTCTCCCAGTAAATACCGTGGTTTTAAAAGGGGGTCTAGGGGTGTAGCTCAGTGTGAAGGTAAAGCTGCAATCCCTAGGATGGGGGAGTCATTGAGAAGAAATCCATTTTCCTAAGAGGAATAGCTTCTGTAGCACAAGAGATAACAGGTTGACACTTGTGTATTGCAAAATTGCTAGTAGAGAGGATTTTGAATATAAAGAAATGCTAAGCATGTAGGTGACAGGCAGCTGGGTGTGGTGACCATGCCTGTAATCCCAGGGAGGCTGAGGCAGGAGGATTGCCACAAGTTCAAAGCCACCCTGGCTTACACGGTGAATCCAGGCTGTCCTGAACTAAATGATGAGACCCTTTAAAAAAAAAAAAAAACCTCCCATTAGGTGATAGGCCTGCTGGTTGGCTTGCTCCGGTCATTGCACAACAGTGTGTGTCTGTTGAAGTGGGACACCATAACCTCCATGTACAATTCTATTCCAAGTAAAAATTTGAAAAGTAGGGCCAGCCAAATAGCTCAGCAAATTAAAGCACCTGCAAGCAGGTGCAGGGGCTGGGGGTGGATCCCCAGGGCTGCCTTTCAGGCCTCGCCCCCAGGGCACACTGAGGTGCCAATTGGGACTGGGAGTGGTGGCCTGCACTGGGAGGCTGTAAACAGGCGGATCACTAGTCAGATCTAGTAGTGAGACCCTGAACACCCTGTACAACCTTCCTTAAAATACAAAAAAAAAAAAAAAAAAAAAAAAAATTGAGAAGCAATTAAATATCTTTTTTCCAGAACTAGAATCTTGAAAGAAAATGACCTTGTTGAGGGGGCACTCATGCTTTCTGATTTGTCTCAGCACGTGGCGCGGGGGTTTCTGGATGACGAAGCAGAGCTTTCTGAAGAAAACGCAGAATGCATTTCATCAGATGAGAATGATGACTCGGAAAATGAACAAGACCCCTCCATGCTGGACTTCTTAAATGATGAAACCCAGCTTTCACAGGCTATAAATGGTAACTCTTCTGGCACTTGCTAAATATCTCTCCCGTGTTCCCAGGGTGCTCATATTTAAAAACTTTTAGCAGTTTTTCAAGAAACTAAATTCAAAGGGAGTTACAGTTGGTATGTACAAAATATTCACTTCATAATTGTCATTCATATTCTATAATGCTTGCTTTGTTTTAGAATTTGTTACTGGGCCAGGGAGATGGCTTCCCTGCCAAGCTCAAGGGCCGGAGTTCAATCCTCGGTTCCGCCAAAAAAAAAAAAAAAAGAATTGGTTACTTACAGGCTTCTGCTTATTTGAATAATTCTGTCCTGATTGACTGGATGGTTCATTTTCCAACAATTGATGCCTGCTATGTGCTTTGTTGTGTAAGGCATTTGAGAAAAATATACTCCAGGGAAAAAAGGGGACCAAAAACCTTACATATGAAGTGCACATTCAGATGGAAGGAGATAGAACTACTTTTGCCACGCAGGGAGGTTTGCTTTGAGAAAATAGTCTTCAAGCAGTGCCCGAGCAGGTGTTGTGCAGCGTACCTGGAGAGCCGCTGGTTCTGACGGTCTGTAAAAGAGGCGGGATGTATTCCGTGGGTTACCAATATTTTGGTCTTTTATAGATCTTCCTGTGATTGATGCTGTGGCAGTCTCCAATAGAGATGTAAAGCAGCAGTTTCCAGCTGTTCATGAATTTAAAGCAAAAAAGATCTAAGTCCAAAGTTCTCAGTGCTGTATGCCTGATACTAGGCTTTTATGCTGGGTCCTTACAGGAAGTGACTGTTGGGGGTTTACTGCAGAGAGGCAGGGGTGTGTGCAGCCTGCCCGTGACTAGAATACGGGGAAAGGAAGTAGCAGGAAGTGAGATGGACGATCATCGGGTGCCATCGGGTCCTGAGCTGCCCTGAGTGTGAGCTCTAGCTTGCCAGAGTAGCGGAGCAGGCGGGAGCAGTCGCCGTGATCCAGTCGGGGGTGGAGGAGGCCACTGCCAGGGTGCTGCTGAAGGTGATGGAGCTGACGGGACTTCCTGGTGGTTAGAGTGACCGGATGAGTGCAGTTGCTGTTACCTGATCTTGAGCAGGTTGCAGGTGGGGCAGGGTTTTGTTTTGTTTTTCCCAGTACTGGGGATTGAACTCGGGATCCTGCGCTTGCCAGGCAAGCACTTATTCTACTGAGCTATCTCCCTGGCCCAGGTGGGGCAGTTTGGATGGAGAGAGGTCTAAATCTCCATTGTTTTTAGGTATGATTTTAAAGCTGTTTAAAAGAATTAATTCCAAATTAAGATTATCTTTTATTTTCAGGTATGATTTCTCCTCTTTATTATTTAATTTGTGAAACAGGGACTCATTCCCTAAGGTGCCAGGCTGGCCCCAAATGTGAGAGCTCCTCCTGCCTCAGCCTCCCAGTTAGCTGGGATTACAGGTGTGTGCCACCATACCTGGCTTTGCTGGTTTGAATCTTTCAGTACATCTTTCAGTATACCTTGGTGTCTTTTATAAAGAATTTTTCAATTCCTGAGTGTAAATTTGGAGTAAGACAAGGTTAAATACTTTGCTAATTTTCAATTTTGCTGCGTTAACTTAAATTCTTGTCTTTCTACAGATTCTGAAATGAGAGCCATTTACATGAAGTCTCTGCGTAGTCCACTGATGAACAATAAATACAAAATGCTCCATAAGAAATTTAACAACATAAACATCTTCTCACAGGTATGAATTTACAGAAATAGCAAGGTTCCCCATGGGATGCTGGAGTATGTTCCTGGCAGTGAAGCTTCTGTTTTGTTTCCAAGACTGAGCCACTGGGCTGGGGATTGGCTCAGCGGCGCAGCACCTGCCCGCCAGCGCAGGGCCTGAGTTTGATTCTTGGTACCAAAACCCCCCCAAACTGAGCCACCAGTTCTCTGGGTGAATTTCTGCTCTTTTAGGAAGGTGGACTAAATGAATATTCAAGAACCCTTTTAGTCCTAATTTGATGAAGTTATCTTTTCTTTAAATTAATTAGAGTAAAAAAATTCCAACTAGGGGAATGTCTTAGAGAATAGAATTCCTTTTTTTTTTTAATCTCTTATTTATTTGGTGTGGGGTCTCGCTATGCTGCTTGGACGTGTAGCATCCTCCTGTCTCATCCTCCCAGTGCTGCGATTACAGGTATACGTCATCGAGCCCGGTCTCGGTGGCCAGCACGGTGTGCCCAGGGTCCTGGGGCTGGCATGCGGTACCAGGAATCAAAGCCAGGTCCTTGCGCTTGCCAGCCTGGCGCTTAGACTGCCGAGCTATCTCCCCACCCCTAGATAAGAATTTTATCATTATGAGTCAGGTTTTCATTCTCATATATATCACATTTTGCTTAATTTTTTTTTTCATAAAAATGTTATGTCAAAATATTACAGATTATCTTTCATTTATCGGTATTTCTCATAGTCCTCTATTTTACTCACCATCTTTGGCTTGATGGTGGCATTTATAGCTCTATCCTTACCTCGTACTTCCTAAATACTATTACGGCCTTCTGCTGGGCCCACCGGCCGGGCCCAGCTCTCCAGCGCAGAGGTGGTGCTGGGTCTGCGTGAGCTGAGGTCGGCTGCCGCGGAGTCGGGGAGGGGCGACAGCCTCGGGAGGGGCGACAGCCTCGGGAGCGGCGACAGCCTGGGGGAGGGGCGACAGCCTCGGGGAGCGGCGACAGCCTCGGGAGCGGTCGCCTCGGGAGCGCACACGCGCCTACCGAACCGAGCTTGCGAGTCGCGTGTTTTTGTTCCAGATTCCGGAACAAGATGAAACCTACCTAGAGGACAGTTTCTGTGTTGGTGAAGCGGAGTCTTGCAAAAGCCAGTCAAGTGACGAAGAAGTTTGTGTTGATTTTAACTTAATAACCGAAGACTGCCTTGCGAGCGCGAGTAAGAGGTACGCCACCCGCCGCGCGGCGAGGCTAAAGCGGAGCAGCGCCCGAAGGAAGTTGGCGCGCATCGTCCTGCCCGCCGCCGACTCGAGCGAGGAGGAGAGCAGCGTGCCGCCAGGAGAGCCGCGCCCGGCGTTGGCGGCGGAGGCTGGCCCCAGCGCTGCTGCCCCGGGCCGTCCCCCGGGGGCTCCTCTGCGCCCAGAGCCCGCCGCGCAGCTCGAGGCCCGCCCGAGTCCAAGAGTAAGTGAGTCCGCAGGCCGGAGACGGCGGGCGCCGCCGCGATGGGGGGCAGTCCTCGGGCGCCGCCGCGATCGGGGGGCAGTCCTGGGGCTTGGGCGCGACACTTCAGAGCCCTCATGAAGCCACGTCGGCCTCGTCACTGTGCCTTGCTGTTGGGTCGCAGAGAAAAGGTAGCGAATTGGCAGTGCAGTTGAAGGTGTGGCCGAATCGAAAGACAATGCCTTCCTATGTTTGAGGGAAAGGTTTTGCAGTGAGAAGAGGAATTGTTTGGGGGCTTTTTTGACGTGTATACGTACTTTTTGAGGGGTGGGGGGATATGAAGTAATTAGATTAAAGAAAACTGAGCAAAAGAAATTTGAAGAACATTTCTTCAAGCCGAGCATGGTGGTGCCTGGCTATCATCCCACCTGGGGCAGGAAGCTGAGACAGGAAGCCCATGGCCAGAGGGGCGCCACAGCAAGATCCTGTGTCAGGAAACGAGTTTCCTTCAAATAAGAAAATGATACACTAGCTTAAAGGTAGTTTATAGAATATTTGGTTCTATTTTGTTTTGTTTTGTCTTCTGGTGGAACCGGGGTTTGAACTCTAGCCATTGTGCTTGCCAGGCAAATGCCTATTCTACTGAGCTATCTTCCCCGGCCCCTAGGTTTTGATTTTTAAATGCATTAATGGTTTTCTGTCATCCTGTCAGGAAGCATAATAATTTTATCAGAATAGGAAAGTAGTGCTTCCTGCAAGATGAAATTAATAAAAATGATATGCTCAGAGCTAGTCCCCAGGTATGCTTTCTGTATTTGCACCTACATTTCAGGTTTGGAACTCTGCTTTGTTTTTATTGGGGAGAGGGACATAGGAACAGCATATAGCTTCCGGCCTTTGTTTCTTTCCAGATTGTTGCCAAGTAATCAGTTTTGCCCTTTCCCTGTCCTGTAATTACTGAAGAGGCATGGAAGCAAGTTTCACTTGGAAGAGCTTATAAAGTCTGCTAAGCAAGGGTCGAGTTGCAGCGTGGTTAGTCCCCTACTTATTCCTGGAGAATGTTCTGAAGTCATATTTGTTTATCAGACCAACACCTTTGACATAAATACACAGCGTGAAGCCTAAAAGACCCAACCAGAGGTCTGTTGTGTCTGTGGAAGTTCACAACTCTAGTCAGTAAGCTGGGGACACACTAATAAGCTGGTGAGATAGCTCGGCGAGTAAGCTCCTGCTTTGGCAAGTGCAGGAGCCGCATGCTGTGCCGGCCCCTGTCCCTGGGGCGCGCTGAGCCAGCGGCCGAGTCTGGGCATGGTGGCGCACGCCTGTAATCCCAGCACTGGGGAGGCTAAAAACAGGAGGATCGCTGAGTCCAGGCTGCGTAGTGAGACCCTGTACCAAATACATTAAAAAAAAAAAAAAGAAAAGAAATAATGATTTGATTATCATGTAGGAGATTGAACATAGGCTTTTTAAAAGAATTGACAAATTGTATACAACGTGTTTCAAAAAATTACATTATGCAATGTCTAATATGTGGAAGATTTTTTTTAATACTAAAAACACTTTGATCTCTCTCTCTCTTTTTTTTTTTTTTGAGACAAGGCCTTAATATAGAACAGGGTGGCCTTGGACTCACTTATGTAGCTCATGCTAGCCTCCAAAATCAGAGCAAACTTATTGCCTCAGCCTCCCAAGTGCTGGGATTACAGACATGGAATTATTGTACCTGGCTCTTGGTGATTTTTTAGGAAAATAGCACATTGTTAGTAACTAGAGTCACCATATTGTGCAGTAGATCTCTCTATTTGTCCCTTGCAGCGATTGAAGTTTTGTGTCATTTGACCAGCATCCCCCACCCACCACCTGGTGGCCAGCATTCTGACGCCACCCTGTCTGAGTGCCACGATCCACAGTGTCCACACAGTGGGCCTAGAATCGATGTTTTCTGTTTAAAACTGTCCCCTGGTTTTGTTTAATTATTTCTTTTTTAATTTTATATTTATTTATTTATTTATTTTTTGCGGAACCGGGGATTGAACTCAGGCTCTTGTGCTTGCCAGGGAAGCGCTTATTCCACTGAGCCATCTCCCCGGCCATTGTTTATTTCTTGAAGACACACTAGGGAAGACTGACTGGATTGAATCGTTATTGCAGAGAATGGGAAAGAACAAAATTCTTGGAACGTCAGTGTTTCCTGTGTAGTATGAAGACAGTCATCAGATTAATGTGTACAAAATACTTTGAAAACAGACTCTTATCATTTTATTTTATTTTTATTTTTTATTCTTTTTGCGGAACCAGGAGTTGAACTCAGGCCCTTGTGCCTGTCAGGCAAGTGCTTATTCTTCTGAGCCATCTCCCTGGCTCCTCATCATTTTAAAGAACATTTATCTTTACTTTTTGACTTGAGTATTATGCTTAGAAAGACATACTGTGTGCTAAGATAAATAAAATGCTTCTGATATTTTCTGGTTCTTCAGTGGCTCCTTCATTTATTTTATGCTTTTTGAACTTAAATAAAGAAATGCTAAATTATTGTAAATACTATTTCTGAGCTGTAAGGATGTCCATCTTGGGGTTTTTTTTGAAGGGGGTTCAGGGGTCAAACTTGGGATGCCAGGCAGGCACTTAACCAGCTTAGCTACTTCCCCAGCCTATCTTAGTTTTGAGTATACAAATTTTAAAAGAATATTGGTTCTATACTTACAATAACAGGTAATATACAGAAAATCATAAATTTTCTGGAAGTTATTAACAAAGGTGAGTTGGTAGGGCAATCAGCTGAGCTGGTATGTAAGGAAAGAAGGGCATCTCCAGGAACACACTGGGCCAATTGGGCACAGTTAGAAAAATCTGAAAAGAGGAATTTAGCTAAAACTTAAGAAGTAAACTTGAGAATTTAGCTAAAACTTATAGAAGTTGTTGACTTGAGCGTTTTTTATACCTCGTGTTTATACTTTTCTGCTGGATGGTTAAGGCCAAGAGAAAGCAAGACCTATATAACAAAAAATATAACTTTTGTATCTGACAAGGTCAGTCAGATGGTTTTAGAATTGATTTTTGTGTATTGATTCTGTTGTCTTTGTTAACTTTATTGAATTTATTAGCTCTGAATTTTGATGCGAAATCTTTATAGAGGTTGCTACATATGAGATGATGTCACCTGTGATCGAGGTGGTTTACTTCTTCCTAATTTTTAGATGTGTTTTACATCCTTTATTCTCTGGCTTTGTTCTTAATTTCTTTGTCGTGTTTGCCCAATTTCTCTGGCTAGAACTTCCAATCGTGTTCATTAGAAGGGCTACGGTGGGCATCTTTGCTGTGTAGCTAAACACAAAAGCCGTATGATGCTAGCCATGAGCTTTGTCTGAATGGCCTTAATTATGTTGTTGCGCTCTTAGTTTGCTTATCATGAAAAAGATGTTAGATTTTGAAAAATGCTTTTCTACATCCATTGAAATGTGTGTGTGTGTGTGTATGTGTGTGTGTCCACATGCACTCTTGGCTTGTTCTTTGTTGAGAGGTTTTTGATTACTAATTTAATCTCACCTTAATTTTTTAATACATCTGTTCTGATTTCCTGTCTCTTCTGTCAGTTCCATCAATGTTTTGTGGTCCACATCGCAGGCTATGTCCATATCATTTAGGTTATGCAATCTGATGGCATGTAGTTAGTTATTCTTTGTATTCTTTTGTAGTGTTTCTGTTCTGCACATTTGACATAAGGACCTGCTTTTAATTGCTAACTTTAGTAATTTTAATACTGGTTTTGTTATCTAGTAATACAGATTTTTTCTCTAGTATCAGTTTTAGAATAATGTTTGCTTACTAGCATTCTCCGGCCATCATTTGTTTTCGTAGTACTGTGGGTCGAACCTACTGGCCCTTTACCACTGAGCTATATCCTCAGCCTTTCCTTCTTTATTTTGAGGCAGTCTTGTCCCCCTGTGTTACCCAGGCTGACCTCTTAACTTCTGATTCTCCTGTCTCAGCCTCCCAGCAACGCCAGTCCCGGGGGCAGAGCACCATATGTGGCTGTTAGAAATAGGCATATAACAAACGGCCATGCACGTGTCTCCTCATATTTCTCCAGAGAAGGTGTGCGATGGACTCTGTGAAGCGGGCTGGCTGTGGAGGGCAGCTGCGGGCGTGACGGTGCAGGTACTGCTGCCCCCTGCGTGCGGGCTCCTCCCGCCCCCCAGCAGCAGTGTGGAGGAGCGCTTTTTCATGCAGAGCTCATCAGGAGAGAATGTGATCAATCCAGAGAGAATTGGTGTTGCTGTAGTTTCAAGTTAGTGTTTTTATTCCAGCAACTTTTCATAGTTCTAGTTTGTATCCAATTCTTGGCCGGCTCCGTGTGTCCATATGGTTCGTGTGCCCGTTTTTTCTG
Source organism: Octodon degus (assembly GCF_000260255.1). Lineage (NCBI taxonomy): Eukaryota > Metazoa > Chordata > Mammalia > Rodentia > Octodontidae > Octodon > Octodon degus. Next base: position 9,930,861 of record NW_004524678.1, on the reverse strand, counting down.
AGCCTCTTTAAGTTTAGTTTGAGATGTTTGTGGACCATGTGGGAACTTTGTGTACATGTTTGGTGACAGAGTCACAGGGCTGGAGGGCTACTTTGTTCTGAAAGGATTTCTTCCCTTTACCAAATGTCAGTTTTGACTGGGTTTTGTCTTTGCATTTTGCACTTACGCTGACATATTTTAACTCCCTGAGGCTTGGAGCGCCTGGCACTGTGCTTGCTGCCCGTGGTGCGCCTCTGTGGGAAGAGCGTGTGGTCAGCAGGGTCTGGAGGATGGTTTGCTGAGGAAATCTTGGGTTGTTCTGGCGTCAGTTCCAGCATTCACATTTTTGTTTTGCAGTGCTGGGGGTTGAACTGAGGGTTGTGCACATTCTTGGCAAGTCTTCTACCACTGAGCTTTTATCCCAGCCCCAAAATACTGATTTTGCTTTCTCTCTCTCTCTCTCTCTCTCTCTCTCTCTCTCTCTCTCTCTCTCTCTTTTTTTTTTTTTTTTGAGAGACAGTGAGTGGAGTGTCTCATTATACAGTCCAATTGCCGTGTATTTCAGGCCAGCTTTGAACTTGTGATCCTCTTGCCTCATCTTCATTGTGCTGGAAATAGTTGTGGGCTCCCATGTGCAGCTCAAAATACTTTCTAAGGGGCTGGTGAGATGGCTCAGTGGTCTAAAGCACCTACTTAGAACAAGCCAAGCAAAGCACAGGGACCGCGGTTCGATCCTCCAGCACCACATGCCAGCCAGCCCCAACCCTAGGTGGGCTGAGCTGGCCACACACACACAACAAATAAATAAATAAACTTAAAAAAAAAATACTTTCTAAGACACGTTTTTGGGGCCTGGGGAGTATGGTTCAGTGTTAGAGTGCTTGTCTAGCATGCACAAGGGCCTGGGTTTGATACTCTGCCCTGCAGAAAGAAAGCCCCCCACCCACACGTTATTTAGGAGGTTCAGTTTTTCATTGAAAGCTGTACCTACTCTTAGCTCTTTTCTCCTTAGCTTTTTCCTTTTTTTTTTTTTCTTCCGGAACTGGGGATTGAACTCAGGCCCTTTTGCTTGCTAGGGAAGCGCTTATTCTATTGAACCATCTCCCTGGCTCTCTTAGCTTTTTTCTAATTGTATCTCTGTAGTATATTTTGAGTTGTAAAAATGGTTTTAGCCACATTGGTTGTGCTGATGAATAAAAAAAGACAGAAACTAAACCTTATCATCAAGGAGAGTCAGCATGAGGTGTGAGGAGTCCCGGGTGCGGACGTAGATGCGACCAGCTGGGAACCAGTGGTCTTGTTCTTTCAGGTGGGTTCTGCATCGGAGCACCCTCGCGCTTCAGGCTCGCGCTCTTCCAGTCCAGGAGCCCGTCTGACGGAGCAGAGTACTTCTCTTGGATCTGCGCAGGAAGACAGAAGGACCTGTATTCTTGCAGATAATAGTCAAGTGTCTTCAGGGTTAGAAGTCATCTCTTCCTTACGAGCAGTGCATGGCTTCCACGTGGAGCTCTGCCCCCTGAGCGGTGGCGATTACGTCGTGAGCAACCGCATGGTTGTGGAGCGGAGGTCGCAGTCTGAGATGCTAAGCGCTGTGAATAAGAACAAGCTCGTCGAGCAGATCCAGCACCTGCAGAGCATGTTTGAAAGAATCTGTGTGATTGTGGAAAAGGAGAGAGAAAAAACAGGTTGGTGCTTTACGATGTCTTTATAAGATCGTGAAGAAATGCGACTGTGATTACTTCATCCTTTTCCTGTCACGGGGAAACTCTTAAAATACAAATACTTATGTCATTTAACATTTTAATGCTATTATGTTTTCCATCAATCATTGTAATCTAACAAGAATTGAAAGGTGAGAAATATGCTAGTGAATTAACATTATATCATTCTAGCTTAGCTTGTTATAAGAATTAATCTTGTAAAGAAATCATTGTACTTTGAGGGTCATCTGAAAGCTTTCCAGGATCTGGCTTGATCTGCTTTAAGTCACCGAGAGAAAGAGACATGAGTGTGGGTAGTGTCATGGAGTGTAATTATACTTTGAGCATGATTTTTTTATTAATGTGAAGAAAGTTTGAACGTAAGGCAGTTCTGGCCATTTTCCCGCTATTTTACAGTATGACTTTAGTTGTAGATGAAGATTGTAATTAATACTTCCTTTGCATTGCATGTTGGCTCTGGAGGGTAGGCCGGCCACGTGCGTGTGCAAAAAAAATATCAGATGGCTCTTTCTCAACACACAAGGGTTGAACATCTTCCAGTGCTTAACAGTGTAATCTAAAGGAGTTTGACTTTGAATATCCCAGGACTGAAATACAAAAAGGAATGATTTGGGCATCCTACTTGGATTTTGGTACCCTCAGACTGTCCTTTGAGTAGATTCTACTCCAGGGCAGGTGGATGCCCCCAGAGAGAGCAGAAGACCAAATTTGACCAGCCTGTCCACCCTCGAACGAGAGTGTAGTGCTAGCTCCCCGGGAGCTTATGAACTTGCTCCAGTAGAGCACACAGAAGCACGAGTTTCAGTTGGTGTTACTTGTGACAAGAATGTTTAAAGAAGGAGGCGTAACACTGTAATAAGCTGTTGCTTCTGTTCTTTGGAAGGAGGCGGGCGTATGAAAAGGGGAGTCGGGAGTACAGCACTTCTCAGGTGGCAGTGCAGGAGCCCCGTCCAGAGTCTGTGAAACGAAAGCAAAGTCCTAACTACGTCCAGCGATCTCAGAAGCCCTCCCGACGACATGGGGGACAGAAACTCCCAACCTGCTAGGTGTCCACTAGGAGCTCATGTTCCGTAAAACTGAATGAATAGCTTGTTCAGTGGTGGAGTTTTTTAGGCCTTTAGTAATATTAATGAACCTATTAGTTACTAAAATTTGTGTTTTCTTAAATACGCGCTCCTTAGGAGACATATCACGAACGTTTAGGAGAACGAAAAGCTATGACAGCCTGCTAACAGCCTTAATTGGTGCTGGGATCCGAATTCTGTTCAGTTCCTGCCAGGAAGAAACTGCAGATTTGCTAAAAGAACTCTCTTTAGTGGAACAGAGAAAGAATGCCGGTATTCTCGTCCCGACAGCGGTGAATAGGAGTAGGCGCGAAGCCCTGCAGTTTTACCTCAGTATTCCCAGTGTGAGTTACGTGGCTGCATTAAATATGTACTATCAGTTTGCATCTGTGAAAAGGATGGCTAACAGGTATGTCTGTTTTAGTGATATTTTAGAACGATTGCTTTTCAATGATTCTTGGCAATTTGTAGAATTTGTATATTTTCTAAAGGGTGGGGAGACTGCTGCCTTTTCCTCTCTAGTTTCTTTCGACAGCCAGCATCAGTTACTACATGAAGCTGAGGACAATAATGGGAAAACGTGACAAAACAAAAGTGGCCTAGCCACTGCTGGTCGGGAGTTGGAGCTCCATGGGGAGATGGACAGTACGACAGACTTGGATTGCACCTTGCGGTCCAGCATTTCTGGGCGGGGCTGGGAGGGAGCACGGCGATCCAAGCGCCTGCCTGGCGAGTGCAAGGACCCGGGTCTGATCCCCGGTACCGGTACCGCATGCTGTACCAGCCCCGGAACACCAGCTGCACCGTGCCAGCCACTGAAACCGGGCGTGGTGGCACATGCCTGTAACCCAGTGCTGGAGAGGCTGAGAGGAGGATCTCTACAGGTCTGAGTTCTGTAGTGAAACCCTGTACCAAATAAATAAATCAAAGATTTAAAAAATTAACATTTCTGGGACTTCCAGTTGTCTTAACTAGAAAAATATTCAAGTTCAGAATTTCGCTAGCTTTTTTCTCCTGGCCGTGTGGGGGATCACACGCAGGTCTGTGGCGAGGGCCGCCCTCGGCTGCGTGGCGTAGAGAGCAGTGGTGGGCGCACAGGCAGGAGCACCTTCACACGCCTGAGCCAGGCCGAGACTGGGCCGGAGTGCCAAGACTGGGACAGCGCCAGTGCTCTGAAAGGCCCTCCCGTCTTCTAATTCTGCCCCGTAGGGGTCCAAGTGCCCTACATACAGACCTTTTTGCGGGATACACTATATTCAAACCATAGCACCAACAGAGGGGGACTGGCATTCCAATATACAAATTTTAGGGGGACACAAATATTTAGTGTGTTGCTGATGTTGAAATCATTATTTTTGCAGATTGGTGTTCTTCAGGTGAAATGAAAATATTGTATAAAAGCCAAAGTTTTTAATATGTTTTTCTCTGTAATTTCTTTTCCAGCTCCCCTGCAGAAATCTCAGTGTATGCACAAGTAACTCAACAGAAAGCTGAGGAGATCTACAGGTACTTGCACTATGTATTTGATGTGCAAATGCTGCCGCACGACCTTAACCAAGACAGACCAACCTGACACACGACCAGACTGCTTAAGATGCTGCACAGTACTAAATGCACTTCCATAACTGTGTTTGTGATGATGTGTAAAATATGTAAATGTTTCCTTATCACTTAAAAGATATTTTGTGTATATTTTTATTTATATGTAATATATAAATTAAAAGAAATCTCTTGTGCAGTGATCATTTTGACTCAGTAGACATGAAACTAACTTTCTGTTTTCACTGTGAATTTTTTTTTTTTTAAAGAATACAAAATAGTGATAGAAAAAAACCATGAGAAGCGATACAAGATTTCAGTAAACAAAGTAATAATGCAACAATAGTTGCTGTATTACACGATGGTATCTTTAAATTAGTTGTTCAGATTACCAGATATAATTGTGTAAGATTCGTTTAAAAAAATAACCAATGGGCTGGTGAGATAGCTCAGTGGTCTAAAGCACCTACTTAGAACAAGCTTAGCAAGGTTCAATCCCCAGCACCACATGCCAGCCAGCCCCGCCCCCAGGTGGGCTGAGCTGGCCCCACACACACACACACACACACACACACACACACACACACACACACACACAAATACAAATAAAATAACCAAGAAGTTATAATTCAAAAGAGGAAAAAAAAATTTAAGCGTTATCTGTTCCTTTCAAAAGACCAGCAGAAATTGACAATACAGTTATCCAAATCCTTCTGCATATATACCTAAATATATCTTTTCCCTTCTTTCACTTGTCCTGTTCCTCATCCCAGTTTTTCTTCCTATTGAACAATTTCTTTCTCTTTCACAGTATCTGCTGTACCTTTTGGATTTCCATTACTCTTTCAGGTTCTCACATGAGCGAGATAATCCAGTGCTTGCACATGTGGATCTGATTTATTTCACTTACCAATATAGTCTCTTTTTTTTTTTAAATCATTCCTGGAGGCAAGGTGTTTTTTGTTTTTTTTTTTTAACTGGGGATTGAACTCAGGCCCTTGTGCTTGCCAGGGTGCTTATTCTATTGAGCCATCTGCCCAGCCCCACCCATATAGTCTCTAACTGCATCCATTTATCTACATAAGCCTCAAATGTATCTTTTTTATAGCTGAATAATAATTGTGTAAAAACACCTTTTTTTCTTCTGTATTTAGAACAGGGTCTACAGGATCTCACTACGTATATCAGACTCGTAGTGATTCTCCTGTGTTCAACCTCCCAAGCACTGGGATTACAGGTGTGCGCCACCACGCCCAATCTCAGTCACTGCCTCAGCATGTCCCTGGGGGCAGGCCTGGCACGGCATGCTGGGGACCGAGCCGTGGTCACTGCGCTGCCTGAGCAAGTGCTTTAGCCTGCTGAGCTATCAGGCCGCGACCCCCTTTTAATACCATATCTTTTATCCATTCCTCAGTGTTGTGGGTTCATAATCAATGTGGAAATCCAAGTAGCCAGTTACAAATTTGAAGGTCTTTTATTAGCTGAGCTCAGAGACTCAGCATAGACCCGTTTCAGTATCTGAGTGGCGGTCAAGAAGAGAACATGAAGAGTATATAAAGAGAAAGAATATGTAATATATCCTGCTTGTCAAACTGATTTTTTTCTTGCTATACATCTGGCTACTTTTTTTCCTGTTACTGTTTAGGGTCAGCAGTATTTCCTCAGGGTATATTTCCTCCTGTTTACTTGTGTCACACGTAGGCCTGTTTTTACAACTCTGGAGGCAGCTAAAGTTTGTCCTGGCAACACTTAGGCTATGAGTCTGGGTGTAGGCCATCATGCTCAGTTGGTGGGCATTTGGGTTGTTTCCAAGAGCTAGCCATGACTGACAGCGCTGCTATAAACATGGGTGCACACTTACCACTGTGGTATGATTTCAGTTCTTTGGGAAAAGCACCTAGGAGGGGACTAGCTGGCTTAAATGGGACCTCCAATCCTAGCTTCCTGGAATCTCCATCCTGATTTCCCTAATGGTTGTACCAGCCTGCACTCCCACCTACAGTGGAACTGACTTAAATCAGCATTTGTTGCAAGTGCCGCTGAGGGCAGCCTGCTATGTGTATGGCTTGTGTCTAGCTGTCTCTCCAAAGCCCCATTTGGACACAGGTGGGCTTTTCAGAGGTGGCCGGATCTAGGGGATGTGATGCTGGGGCCAAGGGGGTGTGGTTACGAAATCAGTCCACTGATTGGTCTGTTGGCGTAGGTCTGGGTGTGAGTGCCGCCGGGCCTAAGGGCTTGTGGCCTGGATAGGCTGTAGGAAACGGCTGCTCAGCTGTTGCTTGTCCGTTTGTTTTCTGCTTGCCAAGGTCTGCGTCTCCTCTGCATGCCCCTCTGCCATGGCACCCTGCCTGGGAGCCAGCCAGCTAGGAACTGGAACGTCTAAACCACGAGCCAAACGATCCTTTCGTCCTCTAACATTGCCTGTGGGCTTGTCTCAGCCAGGAGAAAAGTCAGACACTAGGGGTGGGTGGAAGGTGTGTTGTCAGACAAATGCCAAGTACATTCGCATAAATGGCCGTTTGGCGTGGAGTAGGAGTTGGCTTTCGGTGTGCTGTTGAATGTGCACTTTCATTTTGATGTATTGTCGTGACATCACATGTTTTCAGGTGACTCCGTTTCTGTCTGCGTATGAGGCCCTTCCGTCTGCTCCTTGCTGCTGATAGGACACGGGGGTGGCATGGACAGGCGGGGTCTGAGAACATGGTCATGGAGACAGTGCTCAGTGCCTGGTCCGAGTGCGGCTGTGCAGCGGCCGCGAGCTCATCCCCGCTCCAGGTGCTGCGCCGCACAGACCGCGTGCGCTCGACGGCCTGTAGCTAGGCCGCTTCTCCCCGCGCCAACTCCTTCGTTTCCTTGTGACTTGGTTTTGCCCCTGTGAGGCAACTGTGGTTTTTTTTGGTCGAACTGGGGATTGAACTCAGGCCCTTGCACTTGCCAAGGAAGCGCTTATTCTACGGAGCCATCTCCCCAGCCCCGCCTCCTGTGAATACTGTTGGGTGGTCCGGCCAGGCACAGTACAGCACTTCCCTCGTTTTAGACCCTGAAGATACAAGGCAGGCGGAGCTCAGATTGCTTTTTTCTTTACTCTCACCATGTAAGAACAGTGTGGCCCAGAAACGTCAGTCCCTCCACATCTGCACACTGACCTGGATGGCTGACCTTCCGAGCCCTCCCACCAATGACCCTCTCTGTGTGTCCTCTCATCCCACAAAAAATGAACATGGGAGAAGTAACATAGAAGATTTCATTTATTTATAAAGAGCTCTTTATCCCAGCTTGCAACTGCTTCCCGTTCTCACTGGCAGCCCTTAGCTATAAACCCAATTACCACCCCATCTTACTAGTCTGCTCCTAGAGCCCTTTTTATTCTACATATTACAATCATTTCTTTGAGGGGGAGGGTACTGGGGATCGAACTCAGGACCCTGCGCTTACCAGGCAGGCGCTTATGCCACTGTCTCCCCGGTCTGAGCCCCTTAGTCTTTTGCTTTTCTACATTTAAGTCTTGGGAGGTTGCTTACCTGAAGCATTATTATTTTATGACCTACTAGAACTGGGACCACCAGGCACCTGGCGGGCGGCAAAGACTCAAGCAGCTCTGACGGGGCACGGCGCCTGAGCGGTGAGGTCACACCCACTGGTCAGCGTCAAGCCAATGCCACATCAAAGTGACCCTTGTGTTCTGTTATGGGGTTTTAATGACGTTAACTTCTGAATACTATCCATTACCTCAAACAGCAGCACAGCTTTGTACTGGGAGCCCAGCAGTGCTTTTCAAGACCCTCTACAACAGTCCTTTTCGGTCCCCATGCAGCAAGGGTCTTTGGGACAGAAATTATCATACTAGTTTATAAAGGATCCTACACTTAGATAATTGCTGATTGTTACTAAAATTCTAAAAAAAAAGTATTTTCTACTAAAAGTTCAAGTATTTTTTTGAGGAAATTTATAAAATTAACAATGGATATTTTCTTTGATTGAAGAGTTGAAAAAAAAAATACACAAATAATTTTAAAAACAACCCAGAAACAAATCCTATAAAAGCAAACTAAGTTTATTTGAACAATCTAACTGGAGAAAAAGGGTAGATGAATATGTACTATATATAACCAGGAAGAAAATATTTTATCAAATTTTAAAAACAGTAATTGTAGAATAAGCTAAAAGTTTATTCCTAAAGGAGCTGTCAGTGAAAGGAAAAGGGTATTTACTAAAACATGACCTGACTTCTGATATCACTGGATCTATTAGCTGAATGTCTAATCTTTTTTCTTTTTTATCTATAGTTTTTAAGACAGGGCCTTACTCTGGTAGTTCAGGCTGGCCTCAAACTCGTGATTATAGTGTATGCCACTAGGCTGGTCTGACTGTTAATATTAAGACCAAATTTAAACTGTGTTCACATACGTAAAAGGCTATACAATGGGACAGAAATCTGCTTTCTGGTTCTATTTAATAAAATACCGAAGTAACAGATAAAATTCACATATGTTTGATAACCCAATTACAAGTTTCAAGAAAAACAATCAGAAGAGAAGCACAGCAAACAGTTTCAACAGTATGTAATTTAAACATTAGTTCAACTAAGGCTTTAATACCTGGACGTAACAAAGCCGAGGTTTTCACGAATGCAGCAGCACCAACCACCCGCTTCCTCTCCTTACGCCCTCACTTACAGTAGCAACATTTTTTTTGAAACTTAAAAATTTACTTAGGACATGATTTTATTAAAGCAATATTACAAATGATATTTACAAATATCTGCACAAAACAATCTTACATATTTGGTAAGCTGCAGCAATGAATATTCTACATACAAACATAGGAAAGCTTTGAAGAAAATTCACGTTTTCCTATGAACCTCCATCTTAAAGTACATAAATCTTTTGTAAATGTAGATACAAATACGCCATCTGCTTTTTGTAAAAGTCCTGGGAAACACATTTTCTATGGGGAATCAGAGTTTGAAAAGTAATAATCTTTCTCTTCTTCATCTAAAGATTCCATAGCATCAGTGAAAAGTTTTCCAATACCAGAGTTTTCTCCTAAATCTGTAAAAAGGAGTTTAATGACAAGGATTAATAAATTTCCAAGTAATTTCCATAACTTTAAACAGCTGTGAGGAGGGGAACTGCAGGTCTGTTGAGCACAGAGCCAACGCTTCTAGGTCCATCTACGTAATGAAACCACAGTACAAAAGAAAAAAGACATTACCTCTGTTAAACAGTGTTTTTCTTGATGTTGGGCTTGAGAGAACAGTTTCAACCTACAAAAGAGTGCACATTAATGGTGAGTGTTTCCACGGATGCCTCGACACACCCAAGTGAGCAGATTGTTTTCTGTGGACGCTTTTTTTTTTAAATAAATAAATAAATATATATATATATATATATATATATATGTATATATAATTTATTTATTTATTTTGTGTGTGTGTGGCCAGTTCAGCCCACCAGGGGGCGGGGCTGGCTGGCATGTGGTGCTGGGGATTGAACCGAGGTCTCTGTGCTTTTGCTTAGCTTAGCTTGTTCTAAGTAGGTGCTTTAGACCACTGAGCCATCTCACCAGCCCTGTGGACACTTTCTTTTGTGTGTTTGTGTGTATTTTAGAGAAGGGTCTACAGGGTGTTCAGGGTCTCACTACTAGAGGGACTCATAGTGATTCTCCTGTTTACAGCCTCCCCAGAGCTGGGATTACAGGCGCGCGCCACCGGGGCCAGCACAGCAGGCCTAGGTTTGAACCCACAGCCCCTGAGCCTGCCTGCAGGCGCTTTAATCCGCTGAGCTATTTGGTGGGCCCTTTTGCAGGCGCCTTCACTGTCTGCCTACAACACTGGTTCACGTCACTGTTATCTGGCAAAGACCCAGGCCTCAAGTGCATCCAGGGCAAAGACCTTGACTTAGTATACTGTTCCTCACTGCTGGCAAATATGACCCTAAGATGGTCCAGTGACAAAAGGCTAGACTCTAGCCTCTAAAAGTTCCCAACTGTGAGACGTATTTATTGAAAAATTGCTATCCTATGCTAGTGAACTTAATTAAAAACACAAACATACTTTTTAGCATCATTAAGGTAAGTGGATGTAGGTAAAAACAATACTGTGTTTACCACAATTTATCACACATTCTGTTGCTCTACAAGTTAGATTGGATAGGTAAGAATGAAAATACTTACTTTCTTTTTCTTAATGTTGCCCCAGGCCATGCCACCATTACTTTTATGATTTTTTTGTATACGAGAAACATATTTATCACAATCATCCCTGTTTGGATACAACATAATTTCAAGTCAACATTAATTATCATACTTTTACCTACAAGTTGAACAGCAGTTGATAAAATTCTATTGCAACATTCAACAAGTACCTTTTCTAGTTGAAAGATGGCAATGGTACATCTACAGAAAGACAAAATGCTCTAAGCTTTTTTCTTCAGTCCTAGAACTAAACCAGGGCCTCTGCACCAAGCTACTCTCCCATCCCTTCTTAGAATTCAGTTTGAGACATGGATCTGTAGCTTGATAAATTTCCTGGCTGGGCTTGAACTTCTGACCTTCTGGCCTTCACCTCGCTGAATGCAGTGATTGCAGGTGTGCGCCCCACGCCTAGCTTTAAGCAAATATGTATGCATGGATGGATGTACGTACGTACGTATGTATGTATGCATTTGGTTGTTACAGGGACTCACTACTCGCCGGCCCCAAAACAAACATTTTCAAGGCAACACTGAGTAAGACCAGCCCAGGAAGCGAGGCTCTGCTCACGGAGCGATCAATACTCCGGCCTTTCGCAAGCGAGTCAGCTGCTTCTCGTTTCCAGACCCTGAGCTGGTCTCTGGGCGCAGCCGTCCGCACAGCGGCTCTGACTCGGGCCGCGCCCAGAGCCTTCAGCCTCAGGGACACCTGTGGAGTGTCCGCGGTCGCGGAAAATCATTTGCTACCATAAGACAGCCCAGAACTCGAACAAGTCGCATGACTTGGCGAGCAGAAATGCTGCAACTGTGCGCCCAAGAGCTGGAATTGCCCCCATGGCGAGCGCTGGAGAAAAAGACCAGACATGACACATTGTGAGCTGGGCAGAACAGGAGTGAGAGCCTGCCCCTGAGTCACCCCTTCCCGCTCAGGTGCGAGTGTCACCCGGGCCACCGGGATGCGGACCCTCAGGTGTGGGAGACGCGGTGGTCTCGCCCCCTTTTTCTATTCCTTAATATCCAGACTGAGTCTCAGGCAGTCCCCTTAAGGGTCTGCCTGACGAAACCCTCCATCCGCACCCGCCAGCTGTGCTATGTTCATTCGGCCCAGAAGCCTTCAGTTTCTACAAAAGCCCATCTTTTCTGTGTTTTCCATTTAGCAGTGGCAATTTCAGCTTTCCATGCCTGCACGTGCCAGGTCTGCCTACTGATCAGTGTGAGCACCGGCGACATGATGAGCAGAATGGGCCAGAGGGCCCCGGGGCGCTGTCACGGCCTGGGCGGGGAGGCGCGGTGCTGCACTGCGCTGTCCCGTGGGCTGTGAGCAAAGCTCTCCTCTTCACTGCGGGGGCTGGTATTCAGTCCCAGCAACAGAGCTCTGACTAACACATTTACCTTATTTCTTCTTCAGCTCATTCTTAGTAAAATGCACTGACTTACAATTCACAGCCAAAAACTAAGGCAAAACGAAACTTAACTCCCATTTCCTCCCTCCAGTTCCTAGTCTCACTGGGACAATTCAGCAGCGAACAATTCTCATCTCTCTGGGCCCCACGGTCCCATGCAAGCCATTACTCTCCTTCCTGTCGGAAAGCACGGAGCACCCCCAAAGGTGACGCACAGAAATGGGGGCTCGTGACCGTGTCCCGGGTTTCCGTGAAGCCCCAGCAAGGCCAACTGTGCAGGACCAGGGCCGCCTCGCCTGAAGCTAAACTGTCTCCTTATCTAAAACTGAACAGAAGGGCAGCAGGCTCAGGAGCTGGGGAGCGCAGGGGGTGGTGCGGGGCTCAGCAAGCACACTTAGGAAACGACTCAGGGTGTGTACCGCGCTGGCCCCACGGTCTCCACCAGACACACAGCAGCACTCTGTGTTCTCACAGCTGTGAGCAGAGATGGCTGTGCACGGAAACAGAGACCTCTGCACACCAGTGTCACTCAGGAGCCTGAAGATAATGGCCCTAAGATTGCATTTCTCTTACCAATCCATGGTGTGTAAAATTGGGTTCATGCTCCACATTGTTTATCTCTGAAAAACTATTTTGAACTAATATTATTCTGTCATTAAAGATTCTTGAAAACAAGGTTTTTTTTTTTTTTTTTTTCCTTTTTGAGACAGGGTCTCCTTTCATAATTCAGACTGGCCTTGAACTTGCTATGTTGTCCAGGCTGGCTTCGAACTGGTGGCAATCTTTTTGCCTCAGCCTCCTAGTGCTGAGATTACAGGCGCACACTACCACACCTGGCTGAAGACAGGATTTTTAGTTATGTGCTATTATTGTATAGGGATAAAATTTTCAAGACTGTTCCTTTCTTTTGGAATTTTAGGTTATTTTAGTTTGTTAATTTTTTTTTTGCGCCGAATGCCTTCAAGGCATGACTGGCTGTCTTGTGTTGTGGGGATCGAACCACAGCAACCTGAGCCTGACTGCTTTGTTGAAGCAGCCACTTAAAGAACTAAGCTAAGGGGCAGGCCCCCATTTTAGGTTATTTTAAAATTTCCAGCATTATATATTGTGATATCTTTGTTCATATGAAAATCTCTTATTTTCTTAGAATTGATTAATAAACTCTATATTTTAAGGTTTTTGATGATTCAGTTGACTGCAGGGACCTCGGGGAAGCCGTGCCACCGGGCCCCAGCTTAGATTCCGCCGGGCTGAGCGAGCAGGCTGGCCAAGCCCGTGGCCGGGGACGTGCCAGGGAGGTCAGGTCACTCCACATCCATGGCCCAGCTTCGGGCTGACCGCTATCCCAGGCCTTGGGCTCCTCCTGACTGCGACCTACCCTGAGCCCTAAACCAGCCACGGTGGAGCGCTGTGCGGAGACCATGTGTGGTGGGGAGTCTGGATGTTCCGGCCTGGTGGACTCCGTGTCTCCTCGCTGCCGTGCAAAGGCCACCACAGGCTCACAGGTGGGAGCTGAGGCTTGGGGTCGCCTGGGGGCAGGCCCTTTCTTGCCTGTGCTGCAGGGGGACCAGATGCACTGTCTGCTGTGTTCAATTCCAGCGGCTGCTGTAACAAACTGCTACAGACTTAGGGGCATCTGTCAACACAAGCTTACTGTCCTAGGGTTCTGGGGGTCAGGAGTCTGAAGGGAATCATTAGGGGTTAAGTAAAGTCAACAGGTCAGCAGAGCTAGGTCCTGCTGCAGGCTCAGGGGCAGGAGCAGAGGCCGAAGCGTTCCAGGGCTTGGGCTGCGCCCCGCCCGTCTCTGCTCCTCAACACCTAGCTCCTCCTCTCTCTGACCCTCAGCCTCCCTATTACAAAGACCCTGTGACTGCCAGGTGCCACGCTGCCAGCTACTCGGGTGGCCCAGGCAGGAGAAGCCCATACCTGAGGCTAGCTTCGCTATTTAGCAATACCTTGGTCTTAAAACCACAAAAGCAAAACAAAACTACCTCAAAATACAGAACAATTCAATGTTCCTCCATCTGCTGATGCAGGAAATGAACATATGACACATGAACACTTACCTCTTTATGGAGGCGAGCATGCCAGGACTGACGTGCTGACACTGAGGAGTCTTTGCCAGTGGGAAGGTAACCGATGACGGCGTTGTTGGGTCTTTGTCCAGAGCTGGCAGAATGTCATCCCCATCCTGACTGTTCCAGAAACTTGGCAACTTGAAGACAAATCAGGCAGAATAACATCATCACCTTGACAAGCAGTAAACAAACATCTCAGCAGACACATGTAAAAATGAATTTATCATCACAAAATGGTTTTTGGTGGGCCAGTGAGTTGCTTTCTTTGTAATTCTCCAGAGTAGATAATTTATAAAAGTAGTAGAAAGGTGAGAGCCTTAGGTCCTAGGAAACCAATTTTTCTTTCTGCAGAATGGAGATGACAACACCTATTTCTAAGGCCGTATGAGGCATCTTAAATTTTTTTTTTTTTTTTTTGGTCTCGCTACACAGTTCAGGCTGGCCTTGAACTTACTTCTAAGTCCTGGCCCGTGCCTTGAGCTCACTTTGTAGTCCTGGCTAGTCTTGAACTTGCAACGTTCCTCCTGCTTCAGCCTCCCAAGTGCTGGGATTGCAGGCGTGTGCCACCACACCCAGCTATCACATATTAATTTTTACTGATTAAGACAGTCTCACTATGTTGTTCAGGCTGAGTCTATAGATGCTTATAATTTGTACTTTCTTTTGTTGAATTAGTTTATGATACAGTGACATTCTCGTCATTTTTTGGGTTTAAGTCTTATACCCGATTCCTGCTCACTTTCCTCCCATTTGTGTGGAACACTTTTTCCTAACCATTTAATCTAGATGGGGCTTACTGGTAAAGTTTCTTCCAGTTGGCTTACTGCAAGGTCATTTTTATCCATTTAGCTGTTCTATATCTTTTGCTTGGGGTTACTATTGAAGATTATTATTATAAAAGTTTATTCCTCCCGCTATTTTGCTAATTGATCTCTATATTATTATGTGATTTCTAATTATTCTTTGTTCCTTTCCATTTCTCATGGTCTGCTGGTTTCTTGTGGCACAGCATCTTTTTCTTTTTCATTTATGTATCTTCTTTACCAGTGAGCCTTAAATTGTTACATTTTTATAACATAGTAGCTATTCTTTCACTTTTAGATGTTACACTCCTTTAAGCATTTCTTAGAGGGGCTGTATAGTGATAATGAATTTCTTGGGTTTTATCTTAGAAAGTTATTATTTCTCCTTCACTTAAAGGATAGGTTTATTCAGTAAGCTAACCTTGGTTGATAGTTTCTGTATTCTCTCCTATATTATTTATTGTGTCCTAAGGTTTCTGCTAAGAAAACTGCTGTTGGTCTAATGGGGTTCCCCTAACTGTGACCTGGTATTTTCTCTTGCTGTTTTAAAAATTCACTTTGTCGTGGACTCCTGTCAATCTGCATACCATATGCAGTGGAGAAGACATCTTCAGTCAAATATATTTGGATTGCTTTAGTCTCCTGGACACAATGCTCCCATCCTCCCCAAGATTAGAAAAGTTTTGAGCTATTATTTCAATGACTAGTATTTTCTCTTCCTTTTTCTTTGTTTTGGAAGCCCCTAATTTGAACATTTTTCATTTAACGGCATCCCCAATGTCTTTGAGGCTCTCTTTATTCTTTTTTCCTTTTCTTTTTTGTCTGATTACAATAGTTCAAAAATATTTTTCTATAAAAAATTGTTCCTGTGTTTCCTTTGGAGTGTTGGTGAAGTTTTCAACTATATCTTTTATTTGCCCTACTGAGCGCCTCAGTTCCAGCTCTCTGGCTTGTTCCTTCTGTGATTCCACCCCATGTTCCATTTCTCCCTCCCAGCAACAGCTGCAGCCCACTGCAGTTACCTAGGCTCATTCTTCTGAGTTCTTTGAAGCAACTCATCAGTAGCCTTTTCTCTGGGGTCTTTTGCGCTCCTTGGGAGGTGTCATACTATCTTTTTTTTTTTTTTAATTTTAAATATTTATGTGTGTGTGTGTGTGTGGCCAGCTCAGCCCACCAGGGGGCGGGGCTGGCTGGCATGCGGTGCTGGGGGATTGAACCGCGGTCCCTGTGCTTTGCTAAGCTTGTTCTAAGTAGGTGCTTTAGACCACTGAGCCATCTCACCAGCCCCAATACTATCTTGATTTTTTCCTTTTCATACTCCCTGTGTTCCTACATTGCTTTTTCTGCATCAAATCAGTTGATTTCACACTTTCAAGTTTTCATAAAAGGCTTCTACACATATTTCTTTACTTATTTGGTACAGGACTGGCATGGCATATAGTACTAGGGATCAAACCTTGCACTTTCCAGGCAGGTGCTTAGATTCCGAGCTATCTCCCCAGCCCCTATACTAGTTTTGTAGTGGTAGTAGTGGAGACTTTTTTTTTTAGTACTGGAAACTGAACCCTGGGACTTCACATTGAGTTATATCCCTAGCTCTTTGTATTTTTCACATTTGGAAACAATGTCTTGTTAAGCCATTAAGTTGCCCTGAGTGGGCTCAAACTTATGATAGTATGCTTATGAATCCCAGACTGCTGAGAACGTAAGCAGGATCTCATTGTATAGCCCAGGCTGGTCTTGAATTCAATGACTTTCCTGCTCAGACCTTTGTGCTGGAATTTCAGATATGTGCACCACGCCCAGCTCTGCAGATGTTTTAGGGTGCTGGTTTGGGAGACTAGGTTGGCTTTGGTTTGGGTTGAGTCCTATAGCTATTTCAGATGTAGTAAGTTGCTGTGTGTGTGTGTGCACGCGCACAGCAGTGAAACCACTCAGCCCACCTCTGAGGGCCGCACAGAGGCAGGAGTACCCTATAGAGACCCAGGCAACACCCTAGCAGGTCTGTGGCTGCAGTTTGCGGCCACTTGCAACGGTAGTGGTGGCATTAGGAACACAGCACAGTAGAGCCCTCAGGCATAAGCTCTGCTGGGGGCAGGGGCATGTAGCAGTGGCAGTGGCACAGGGATGGGGCGATTCCTGCCAAAGGCCTGGGCTCAGTGGGACTGAGCTACGTCTCCCTGGTCAGGCAGGCGCTGTGCAGGCCTGGGTGCTGCAGTCTCAGCAGAACTCTGAGTCTTGTTAGGTCTGTGAAGCTGCAGTCCCCACCCTAGCACGGCACAACACCGGTGGGTCCCAGGGCTTGAGATGCACAGACCTGTGTCCTGGGCAGCAGGAATCCTAATTGCCTGGTTCTCAGCAGCGTGCCAGCCCGCACTGGTGGTCACCCTTGAACCGCAGTTATCTGCCCGCTGCTCTGGCTTTCTTCATGGAGGAATAGGTGAGAACGGGGCACGACTACTCCACTGTATGGAATCGTCTTAGAATTTAAATAGCCAAGCCTGGCTTATTTGTTTTCTATTTAGTCTACAAACCCTGCCTTCGAACCACTGAATGCAGACGTTAGAAACTAGTGAGAACGGTAGGTCCCAACAGACTGTCCTCACTACGCTTCAGTCATGTTTATGGAGGACACTTGGCCTAAACACTAGTGATGAGCACAACTGTACATACGACTGAAGGATGTGGAAGTCAGCACAGGAAAAGCAAGTGGCGGTTCCATGCAGTTGGGACTCTTACCAATACTCTATGATTACGCACAGGTGTTGCACTGAAAAAATCATCATGGTCATCTTTAGGCATCTGTTCCAGAAAATCCCTCATCTGCTGCTTCCTTTTCAGTGTTCCCACTTTGGCAGTTATCTGAACAGTCTTCGTATTAGCACTGTGTCTCTCACCTTAAGAGTCAACAAGATACTTGGGTCAGGATTTGGTCATTTACAGTATCTGCTTTATACACGTCATAGCCTGTTATCGTAAAAGGTTCCTGTGTAGCAAGTGATCCCACACGGAGATCTGCACAGTGTCTTCAGCCCATGTGACAGTCACGAAGATCGGGCAGGGTGCGAGAGCCACCGTCACTGCACTACGAGAAAGGTGACATCCCATACTCTCATTACTGAGTGAAGGACTGATTGATTTTACTAAAATGTAAACCTATGCTAGGCTACTAAGTGCTCTGTAAAGCCTAGTGCAGGACTTGTCTGAAATAAAACACCTTTTACTAGGAGCTGTGGACAGGAGTGTGTCACCCCGGGACTATGGAAACTAAATGTACTCTTAATTTCTTCATGAATCACGAGGGGGTGTTAATCAAACAGCCTCATATTAAATTAGACCCTCAGCAATAATTCACCAACTGAAATCTGTGTATCCAATTTCAGATTTTCTAGAAAAACTCAAAGTTCAAGAGCACTAAACTACTATTGAAAGAACTACTTAGATTAAGATTAAAAAAAAAATTAAACATGATCTTTGAAATTCTTTTGAGCTTAAACATTTTAAGAAGCCACTCATAATAAGATTCAAGGACAATACAAAATACACTGGTGAGTAATGAGAAATCTACAGGGGGTGCTAGGAAAGAACTACTACAAACATCACCATCTTGGCCTTTGGGAAGGGCTCGCTTTCTCTTGGTGGTGTTTCTCTGAGATACTTTTCCTTTAGAATCTTCTATGTATTTCTTCTGGCATTCTTCAGCAGTTCGAGAACCTACTGCCAGAGCTACATCGGACCAGAAACCGGGTTTGTGCTTTGGAAGAGATGCAAAAGCACTACGGAAGACCAAGAAGAAAGGAACAAGAAATGATTCCTAAAGGCAGCTATTTGGGGAAAAAAAAATCAACAGTATTCCCTGTACTAAGTAACTTTCTCCAGTCCTTCAAGTATGCAAATACTATTTTTAAATATTAAAAGGTGCTTTCTAGTCCTTTTGCTGTGTTTTGTTCAAACTGAGCTTTCCCCATCGTTCAAGTTGTTCTGGGTCTTTTGTTTTTTGGTGGTATCAGGGATTGAACTCAGGACCTTGTACTTGCCAGGCAAGCACTTACTCCACTGAGCTATCTCCCCAGCCCAGGGCCTTTAGAGACAAGGCCTATGTAGCCCAGGCTGGCCTCCCATGCTTGAGCCTTCTGCTTCAGCACCTCAAGTGCTGAGATTACAGGCCTGTGCTAACTATTATTGAGTGATTTGAAATTCTGGAGATCCCCGGCACACCTATCTTTATCTTTTAATAGTGTTTCTGAACTCTTACTGGTGCTAAGTGTGCCAAAGGTAAATTCTTAGTTCTTTTTTTTTTTTTTTTTTAATTTTATTTATTTATGTGTATGTGTGTGTGTGGCCAGCTCAGCCCACCAGGGGGCGGGGATGGCTGGCATGTGGTGCTGGGGGATTGAACCGTGGTCCCTGTGCTTTTGCTAAGCTTGTTCCAAGTAGGTGCTTCAGACCACTGAGCCATCTCACCAGCCCCAAATTCTTAGTTCTTAAGTAGTCAAGGTTATATCAGAAAGTTTTATTTCTGGGAGGGATAGAAAGTGGGATGGATATGATCAATGCATGACGTAGGCATATATATATTCACTCTCACAGTAAATCCTATTAATTGAACAATTAAATATTAATAATAAAAAGAAACTTCAGGGCCACAGAGATAGCTTACTGGTCTAAGCGACTGCCTAGGGTTCGATCCCTGGTATCACTTGCTGCTGAATGCTCTGTTTTGCATAATTAATCATGCTGTAAGTGTTCTAAAATGGAGCATGCTATTAGGTGTGGGTCTAGAGGTTTCCCCAAAGCCTCGTGCAGTCACGGGGCAGGCTTCCAGTTTTGACTAACTCCCAGTCCAATGTGAGGACGATGGGTATGTGTGCTACGCTGGCCTGGGGCGGAAGCCAGCACATGATACAAGGGAGGGAAGGATGCCTGCTCACGGCTGCTGCCGGCTTCTTGCTCTTGCTGTTCTTTTTTCTGTGCCAAGAAATGCTGCCCTCTGCAATGTGCCACCTGGCCTTGGAGCCAGCTGAGTGTGGATGAACTGTGAGCTAAATAAACTTTTTTTTCCTTAATTCTGGGCATCAAGTATTTTGTCTCACCAACAGGGTAGAAAGTAACCAAGACAGAGTAGGTGATAACTAGGAAGGATTTCAGAGAGGTGATTGCTAAGAGTGGTTCTGAGTTTTAGGTATGCTGGACCTCAACTGATGTAATTGTAGCCAGGGACTACCTTAAAGAGAAAGGGAAAATAAAGGAGAACTAAAGCAGTTTCCTCTACTTTTCAGAGTTTGAAGCTCCTTTCTGCCCATCCAGAACCACATAGCTTTGATGTGAACTCTCTTTGTCTCAATACCTACTTTGAGCTTTGTGGTAGCTTTGAAACTAACTCAGGGATACAAAAGGAAAAATTGCTGGGGACGTAGTTCAGTGGCACAAGCACCTGCTGGCAAGCGCAAGGTGCCAAGTTCAATCCCCAGTACTAGGAAAAAAAAAAAAAAAAGGTGGAAAACTGTGAACTTCCTGGTATTCTGGCGGTACTTACCATTCTAGATTTCTCCTATCAACTCATTATTATTTATTTCCTAAACTGATAGAAACCTCTTCATACAGCCTACCCAGGCTTTATAGTTGCAAAGAACAAATGGAGTGTTACTGTACCTTTGAGAACTAAATTCTCTGCAGCCCACGCATTTTAAAAAAAGTCTCTTTAGATGATTTAAATAAACAAAGATTGAAAATGTTTATTATACGGAAATAATGAAGGATATAGCTGGAAAAGATAAAATCAATACATAGTATGCTGCTGATGCAAGCAGAACTGTCAGTATATAATTTGAAGATCAGTAAAAATCTAATGAAGCTCAATTAGAACCACAGATTAATCTGGAAATATTGAAGGCTACTACTGCCTAGCATATACAAGGCCCTAGGCTCTGTATCCAGTACAGAAAAACAAAAACAAACAAGCAACAAAGAAAAAGACCAAAAAAACAACAAAACAAAACAAAACAAAACAAAACAAAACAACCCCAAAAGGCTACTTCCACAATTTAAACAAATGGCATCAAAGGTCTGAAAATGAAATATTAAAAAAAAGGCTGCAGATGGAATAGCTCTTTGCCAACTAATTAGATTTTATTTTTTAAAAAATCAATGACAAAGAGCTTAAACCTAGTTGATGGAAAGAATTATAGTTCTAGAAATAAAAAAATAAGCAGATGAAACAAGCAGAAGAATGGGAAAATAAGCTTACAGTTCTCTGCCTTTACTGTGTCATATCAGATCCACAAGGAAACACGAGAAGCCAGCAGGGCAGCACAGTGGCACTGGCTCGTAATCCCAGGTTCTTAGGAAGCTGGAGCAGGAGGCTCACAAGTTACAGGCCAGCCTGGGCAATTTAATGAGAATCTGTCTTAAAAACAGAGGGCTGGGGATGTGAGATCCTAGGTTCAAATTCAGTGTGGGGGGAAAAATTCAGGGCCAGAGATGCAGAAGTCACTACACAAAGAGGAAAAGGCGCACGTCTGGGAGGAAGAAGGCTACTATTGGAGTGGGCCTCACAGCAAAAGCAGCCAAGAACTCTGGACAGAAAGACGATTCCCTTCTCTGTCTGAAAGTGAAAGGAAAAACATCTGAGAAACCAAAGAGTACAAAATCATGCACATGCACTAGAACAAATGTGTCAGGAAAATAGAGTTGAAAGGATTCCCACATGTAAAGTTGGAGGGGCTCACAGGAAAGGACCGGAGCGTGGAACGTGCCTGCCACCTTCCATGCCCTTCCCACCCACAGTCCCCTCCCGCCACCAGCCCATCTGCATCAGCTGCGGACACAGACCAGGCCTCGTCACCTCGCTGCCTCCTGTTACCCTGGACCTCTCCAGTCCTCGGTTGCTCACCCCGGTTGATTTTTTCTTTAGCTTCCCATTAACTCTCCATCACTCATCCATGATCTGGTTTCCACAGATTACACTATGGGAACTGCTGTCAATCTAGGTAGCCAAAGCCAATTCTAACCACACCTGATTTATCAGAAGTAGCATGCACAAGAAATCCCCCTTCTTGGAAAACCCAACTACTGGAATCACCACAGTGCTAATCACCAGGAGGCACCCAGCCAGCGCCTCCCTGCTCTGCTGCCACTGGGGACACGTTCCAGAGTCAAGACTCCCTACTTACCAGTGAAGTTTCTGCAATTCTTTCTCATCCCATTCCTCATCCTGGTTTAAGCCAGGTAAACCTGCTAACTGCTTGTTCGTTCTGGTAGAGCCCGCTGCCTCAGTGGAAAACTCATTCCTACCAGCACGCCTCTGAAGAGTGTCTGTAACAGAAGACCTAGCTTTCTTGTGTTTGAGATGAAACTCGGCTTTACTTTCCTCAGTTTCAGATTCGGAACTCACTATGGTATTATTCCCTGCGCTGCTTTTCTGGTTTTTGCTCAGGCGAGCAACTGTTTCTTTGTTATTTCTTGCTCTGTTTTTCCTAATAGCTTTCCTTCTAATTTCCTTTTCGGTTTCACTTTCTTCACTTGACAAATCTGATGAGGACTCACGATTATAAAATGACACAGCTACCTGATTTTCAATTTTCTTCAATTTTGATGGCAACCTGGTATTTTTTTTAAAGTCTGGAACACCCAGGCATTTGTTTCTAGGACTAGGTATTTTTACTTTCCGGTTAATAGTGAGTAAATCGCGTTCACAGCAATCTTCCTTGTTTTCACTCCTATCCACACTGCCCTCGGACGCATTTCCTGAAGTCCCCGTGGGCTTTCTGACGCGACTTTCACTGGAGTCTAGCTCACACTTTTCCTGCTGCTCTGGCGCTGGGAAATCCGCTGCTGCTCTAGTGGAGCTGTAGGAGAGATTGTGTTTCATGCATCTTTGCTCTATCCTCTTTCTAGTTTTAAGTGGTGTTAGTAAAATACAAGCTTCTTTCTGGTTGATAGTCATGTATTTTCTTTCTTCACCCAAAGAAATCTGTTCCCGTGAAGTCAAAATATCAGTAGAAACATTTGATTCTTCAGTTCTCTCTTTACCTTCATAAGACAAACCCAAAGACAACAACTTCAAATTAGCCATAAACACATGTAAATGTATGTTCACAAATACCATTTACTTTATTTCAAAAATCCTGTTGTCTTCCCGAAGCACAGACGTGTTCAGATGACCACCCCTTCAATTGTTTTTTTTTTTCAAGTTTTATTGATAAACAGATAGCAATGAGACAGTTTCAAATCAAATCGGAAGTACAGTTTCAACAAATAATACACTGCATATATTCTTCTTAGTGGTT
>NW_004524678.1:9903934-9906010 GCF_000260255.1 Octodon degus | reverse complement strand
CCACCAGCAGTGGAGAAGGGTTCCTTTTTCCCCACAGCCTCTCCAACATTTGTTGTTGGGTGATTTCTTTATGATAGCCATTCTTTCTGGGACCACCCCTTCAATTGTAAACACACAGCTACTTACGCAAACCCGTTAATGACCTCTCGCAGTCTCCGTAACATACATAAGCTCTTCCATCTGGTTTTCAGTCTATCCTTGTCCTCAAATCTGAATCATATTCTGGGTTTATTAGACCACTTACTGCTTCTCAATTTTTTTGCTCTTAACTTTCATTAATGCTTATTCTACTTGAAAAATTTCCTTTACTTAACAAACTCACTATCCTCTTTGATTTCCTTCTTTAACCTACTTAGCCTGCAAGCTTCGTGCTGATTTCTCTCAACTGAATGAAAGCTCCATTAACTTGTCCGCTGTATTTCCAGAGTACTCTGCAATCACCTCATTCTGATAATGTATCCTATATTACAACTGCCCATCACTCATAGGTCATCATTAGGCTGGAGAAATATTATTAATGGTAAGAACTTTATTTTCACGTTTAGCTACTTTGGCCAATGTTGGTAAGGTGAAAAATGTGTTAAACCAATTAATTCTCTGGAGGTCACATATTTAGGACACGTAAGAAAAACACCAGTCACTAAAGCCTTACTGAGCACATAACACTGCACAGGACAGAAACCCCTCTGTACACTTCCACTTTCACCCGGATGGTAGCCAAGAAGACACACCTCAGTTTAAGCTCCCCAATTTCTATGAATTATGGGAAAATAACCAGGAGCGAACAACGTGCGAAGTATTATTATATCATGTCTCTAAGGAAAGCAAAATAAGTGCAGTTTTCTAATTTGAAACTTAAGATATAAGAAGCTAAACTAAAACTCTAAATAGTCCAAGTATTAATTATAAATACATATAAAATATCGTACCAATCACCATGATGAAAAACAGCAACAACCTACACATACTATATACTGTTATTTACAAGATGAACAAACTGAAAGACTAATAGATAATACTGTATAGAGAAAACCCTCTAAATTATAATTTAAGAGAAATGATACTAATCAAAAGTACTGTAAAATTGTTTCTACAAGTTTCACTTATAGCCATCATATACCTTCAGTGATTTTGTTCTTTTGAGACAAGATCTTGTCATAAGCTTGGGCTAACCTGGAACTCACCATTCTGGCTGGCACCCAACTCACTGAGATCCTCCTGCTTCAGCCTCCAAAAAGCTGTGGTTATAACACGTGCTACCAGAACAGGCTTACATCTTCAAATTATAAGGAAAGTTTTCTTCTAGCTCTCATTAAATATAACAAGTGTTCAATTGGAAAATTGAAAAATCTGAACATTCTAATTTTGAACAAAACATTACTATTCAGATTTTACGAATCTTTTGACTATATAATCTGAATAACAATTCAATTCATTCTAGATACTTTAACCTAACTTGAATGAATTTGCAGTCAACTTGCTTTCCTCTTTTCTTCTTTGTATTTTTATAAATGTTCTTCATTTTTTCTTCAAGTTACAGAAAAAATTAGAAAAATTCTATTAGATGGTGGATTTAACTCAACATGAAATATTGAACTTGCTATTATTTGCAAAAAAAAAACTACGTAATTTTTGGTACACAAGACTTCAATAAATTACTCTGAAAAGTCACACGAAAAACTGGGATTTAATAAAAGCAATCATGCAGAATGATGTGTAATTTTACTATCTAAATAAATTTAGCACCAATTAAAGAGAAACATACAAATAATGTGGGGGGCCCGGGGAGATGGCTCAGTGGAATAAGTGCTTCCCTGGCAAGTGCAAGGGCCTGAGTTCAATCCCCGGTTCCGAAAAAAATAAACAAACAAACAAACAAACAAATAAATAAAGTGGCATATAAAGTAACGTTATTTAAGGGCTGGCCAGATACCTCAGTGGACTAAAGTGTCTGCTTAGGCAGAGTGCAACAGCCGGCCGGGTTTGACCCCCAGTGCACTGTGCCGGCCTCATTCTTAGGGCGCATTGAGACAGCGACTGAGACTGGGAGTGGTGGCGCATGCCTGTAATCCCAGC
>NW_004524678.1:9881790-9898720 GCF_000260255.1 Octodon degus | reverse complement strand
GGGGTGGGGGAGGCACTGCAGAGTGGTGGGGGGCGGCCCGAGGGGCTGGGAGAGGGTCCGGCCCATGCTGCGCCAGGGCTGGGACTGGTCCCGCCGGCGCAGGGTAGCAGGAAACTCTCCGCACACTCACCGGACCTGGGCTAGGACTGGGTCCAACTTCTGTTATTTTTGTCAGTACTTTTCCAATCAAAGTCCGGGAAAATAAGTATCAAGACATTTACTTGTATTTTCAAAGCTAATGAAAGGGTGTTAAAATGATAATAAAAGCCACAGAGAAAGAGCATTTCAAAATGGAGTCCAAAGGCCTTCCAAGGAGAATGCAGTACACCGGGTTCCAGCTGCTGCCCAGGAACATCTTCTGACTGGGCCAGCTGGAAGTGACAGCTACACCACACACCTTCACTAAGCATTCCGTTCTGTCCTTATCATGTTTGTGCCACGCAGCTCCGGTCACAAGCATCTGTTTTCCGACCGTGGCTTCCTCACGACACCGCTTTCACTGGGTTGTAGTGCCTCACCAACTGCCTGCTCAGTGCCAGCTCTCACCTCCAGCCCGCTTGGGAACGCTGACGCAGAGCTATCTGCGCTTCACCCGGAACTGCAAGTTCTAGGACTCTCAAGTCCTTTTTATTTTCTAGTTTCAAAGTTTGTACTGAATGATAACACAATTATTTATCAAAGAAAACTTGTGTCTTATGATTTGATCCCGAACCCTTTCCAGGGTTCTAACCAGACTGGTAAACATCAAACCACAAACAGTGATTGAGTGCTTACCTCGTTAGATAAGTGATGGCCTCCTTCATTGTCAATACTATTTACTTGGTCACCTGGGAGCATCGCTGGTGGTTTATGCTGATTATTACTATAGCTGATGTTTACTTTTATAGTCCTAGGCAATCTTCTTCGCATATTAGTTTTCAGTTCTGTGAGTACAAAGATGGAGAATTCAAAAATAAAATATAGAGAATTCAATTAAGTTATCATATAAATTGTTTTTATGTATTACAGCTAACTTTGAAAATATCTCTAATCTAGTATCTCATCCATATAATTTTATTATGATGAACCAATTTCAGTGAATAGAATCACTGTATAGTCTTGCATAGTATCAGTTTTATAAACAAAGATCTAATAAAGCACAGCAGGAAAATGATACAAACTGTAATAAAGTACAATAGCATGTCCCTAAACCAGGATTCCTGAAGGAAAGTATCAATGTCTTATTTGTCCTCAAGTTTCTAAAAACCTAACATACATCAAGGTCTTTAGAAGGGGCTTTACTTTTTAAATTATAATTTATTAGTACATGTCTGTGATACATAATAACTATTTTCACTGTGGGTCTGTGGTTCACGTCCATGGCACCTCTTCTTTCATCTTTTATACCCTTGCTCTATATGTTCATTTACACCCTTTCCCACTCCTTCCACTCTCTCATCTCGTCTCCTTTCTTTCCATTTGCAGTAGATTCATCCCATTGTTTTATCTTTATCTATATTTTACTTTGTTCTTTTTATTTATACCTATATAAGAGAAATCATACAGTATTTAAGCTTGTATGATTTATTTCACTTAACTTTGTTTTCAGGGTATATTCATTTTCCTACAAATGATTCAAATTAACCTTTACAGTAGAGTAGTACTCCACTGTGTATAAACACCACATTTTCTTTATTCCTTTGCTGATGGACATAAAGGCTGCTTCCGAGACGTAGCAGCTGAGTTGCTCTAAACATGGACATGGGTATCAGCATAATATAATATCTTCAACTCTTCTAGGAATATAAGAGGAGTAGCTGGGTAAATGGAATTCTATTTTTAGTTTCTGAGAAATTCCTACCATTATGGAAATCAATATAGAAGGAGCTTTAAAATTGAATGATTATTAAATTTACAAATTCAACTCAATTCCAAAAATGTACTGCTAGGAAAGGGCTAAAATCTAATCACAAGAAGATTAACAATTAAGTAGAGACACTTCAGAGGATCTTTTTGATTTAGGAGTAAAACAGTCCATAGCAGGTCATGCAGTTCCAGAACTCCAGAATACACAAATAGTCTAGCAATGACAATTAGTAGGATACCTTATTTAGGGGAAATAGGCGAGTTTTTGTGGTTTGAATACTAGGGATTAAACCCAGGGCCTTTGCTCTAAGCTGTATCCTCAACTCCTCTTTTCCTTTAAAAAAAAGAAAATATTAAGATGGGGTTTGCTGAGTCACTAAGCTGCTCAGGCCAGGCTAGTGCCTACAATGTTCCTGTCCCTTGTTAGAGTGCTGGGATTACAAGCCTGTACCACCATGTCCAGCCAGGTGACTTCTGATAACAAAGGGCTGAGAAGGAACTGAAGCTATGCTAAGTGACCTTTTCCTAGCTGGGAAAAGCTGCCACCTATATCTTAAATTCTCCCTTTCTTTATACCAAAAAGGATAAGCAAAGTTTCAAGAAATGAGTTCAGTAAGAACCAGGAAGGCAGTGGTTAGAATGAGGTACAGGTACATTTATGTTCAGTATGGTACTTTGTATATATGTGAATGCGTGTGTGTTATTAGGGCTTAAAGCCAGGTGCTTGTGTTAGGCAAGTGCTCTACTACCAGGCTACATCCCCAGACCTCTTTTCTTTTGAGGCAAAGTTTTGCTAAGTTGCTAAATTGTTCAGGATAGGCTTGAGCTTGTGATCCTGCTGCTTCAGTCTCCCAAAGTCCTGGCATGTGTCACCATGCCTGGCTCCCTTGGCCTTTTTAAAATTTTATTTTAAAACAGGGTCTCATTAAATTGCTGAGGCTGGCCTTGATCTGGGAATCTTCCTACCTTTTCCTGGAGTAGCTAGGATTACAGACACTTGCCATCACGCCCAGTTTGGTGCTGTTTTCGACAGAAGTAATCTTGAGCTCAAATTTTATAATCAAGAGATAATTTGTGCAGAAGTTTCATAGTGTGTAGTTTACAAGGACTAGGTAAAATTTAAAGACTTGTATATAACAGGTTTTAGTAACTTGTACTCATCCACATTATTTAGAAATGGCTGTAAATGAACGCTGACATATTTTGCGGGGAAGTGTGGCATATGAAGCAGATTATGGTGTGGGCAAAGAGCTGATGTAGAACAGGTCTGCCAGCACCCTCTACAGCAATGGGCAGTCAATGAAATACGCCATTTCCTCCTTGAAAGCAAGCTGCTTTTTACTATTGGGAAGAAAAAGATTTAATATAATAATTTGTAGGGTATTTCACTATAGATTTGGGAGGGTAGAATGTGCCCTGTCAGCATCACAGTAACTTCAGTAGTAAAAAAGGCAGGAATTTTTTTCTGTGTGGTAGTGGAGATTGAATCCAGGGCTTTTACACTGAGCTACATTCCCAGCCCTTTCTTATTTTTCATTTCTAAGTCACTAAATTCCCCAGGTTGGGCTCGAACTTGCGATCCACCTGCCTCAGCCTTCCAGAGTACTGGAATGACAGGAGTGTGTCACCATACTATCTTAAAAAAAAAAAAAAAAAAAAAAAAAGCAGTAATTTCAGGGCAGTATACACCGAAGAACACAATACCCTATATACATACACAGTGTAGAGCTTCGGTTGGAATGTATCACTGTGCCCAAAGAGAAACGAGAGCAAACATACCAAAGTCATCGCAGTCATGGTCAGAAGTGGCGCTGGTCGTTTGAAGGTCAAATGTTTGGTTCTCCCCATTCTTTTTCACTGACTTTGCTAAGTTAGAAACAGAGCTTGTGGTTTTCTGTTTTTCTCTGGCCTTTTTCCTTTTCCCTTCATCGGCCCTAAAAATAAGTTTTTTTCCTCTGAAATAATGTTTCAGAAACATTATTCTTCTCTAATATTGTACATGAGGGGGCCTGCCAGTTAGCTCAGTTGTTTAAGCACCTGCTCATGCAAACACAGTCAGGCGCAGGATACCTTGGTTTGATCCCCACCTCCACCTGCATTACCAGACCTGCCCTTAAGGGAGCCTCAGCCAGCCAGAAGAAAAAAAAAAGTTTACGGAAACGTAGGCAGGCTTGCTCACTTACATACTACTCAGAGCTGCTTTGCTGCTACAAAGGCAGGAGTGGCTGGAATAACATGTAGCATGTCCACAGAATACTATCTGGCCCTTTGCAGAAACAAGCTGCCAGCCCCCATTGTAACTTATTTGTTGTGTGATTAACCTCTGCATCTGCTCCCAACTTCCAAAAGACAAGAATTATTTGAATTATCTTCCCAGTGCCAATCGTGGAGTCTGCTAAGCAGTAGACAATAACCAATGAGAATCAAGGAAAAAAAAAAACCACCCCAAGAACGTCAGCCTACGACTGACAGCTATATTGTGTTCAACAAGTAGGTGACTGAAGGAAACTCCTTGAAATACACCAGAGGTTTACTTTCCATTTAGATTTACTTAACATGACAAAAATCCTAGTTAAGTGTCATTATTTCTGAAACTCATCTTCAAAACTTGCATCCCCTTCTCAAAACGAACTGAAACCATTTTATACTGGTTCACATGAGTGCATGTTTATAAAGGTTCGCAACACTTTGCGTCTAAAATAGGTATTTTTTTAATTCAATATCAATTATACTATACAATTGATTTTAAAAACTTAAGAAGAACACTTTACCTTAATTGTTCTAGAAAATCAGCAATATAAACTTTCCAATTTTTTGGAAATCCAAACATGAATTTTCTTGTGAGATAATACGGATATCCTAGTTAACGATAAACAAACAAACAAAAAAAAAATTGAAAGCTTAGAATTTTAGATATCATTAATTCATTAATCAGTCAAGAAAAAATAATATATATAAATATATATATATATACTTGTTTACTCTGTGCCAGACATTGTCATACACACTCAGAATTTAGCAGTTAACAAATTAAAGATCCATGCCTATACAGAATTTGTCTTCTATGCAAAAAAAGCAAAGTCTTTTCTAAAAACAGAAATAAAATACAATAATTTAAATAATGTAAATGCAAACAGGGTTTTTAAAAAGAAACTACAAAATAGTAATAAGAACATTAGAAATGATACATAATTTCACTAAATATATGAATTTGACAGTGTTGCAGCACATAGTGTTCTCTTCAAAAGAAAAAGTTATAAGACATTAAGAAGAAAAATGAAAAAGAAGTTAAGCATTAACTGCTCCTTTCCACAGACCAGCAGAGATCCACAGTGTAACTATCCAAGCCATCCTGCCTGGCAACATAGAACTATCTCTTTCCCGCCCTCTGTCTCCTGGCCTTCTTGTCTCAGTGATTCTTTCCTTTTGGACTGACGCATTTCCTTTTCACAGTATCTATTTCATCCTTCAGATTTTATTTACTCTTCCTTGGTAGGTGGACCACCGAGTACAGCATTCTAGAGGTAACGCCAGTGGGATATACTAAAATGCTAGCTGTGGGTATGAGGGCAATTAAGGCTTCGAAACCAAGAGTAACACACTTGGTTTTTCTTTTTTTGGCAATTAAGGATTTTGGCTGGCCACTAGAAGACAGGGGGAAAACGGTGAGATTAGGCCGAGCAGACTGAAGGGACGTCAGTCATTCTATGTATCAGCCCTCACAGACATTCTGGTGGAGACATCAGATGAGTACATGGAACATAAAGCCTAGGAGGTATGTGGACTGACTGTTAGGTGTCCAGTGGACTTAGCAGCGTTGAGCCCACAGGGAACTTTGATACAGGTTGTATTCATGAGAACTGGGGGATAAAGGATGATCAAAGAGTAAAAATACCAAGAAGAATTTAAGAGAAATCAAATAGGAGTAAGATAAATCATCTGAGTTTTGCTGTATATGAGAGCAGTGGCTGAAAGTATAGATTAAAAAAAAAGTTTCTGAAACAGAAAATTACTGGAGGATGACCTTGAATAAAAGAAAAACAGGAAGCAATGTACAAATGGAGACGCTGAAACACAGGAATATGGACAGCACTGCCATAATAAAAGCAGACGTGGATGCAAGTGGATGAGTGGGTGTGACACAGTCCTCTTCTGGCTGTTTCTACCATTCAGTCCTTTTCACCTCTCATCAAACCTGAGAAAATATTGGGGAAGAGACAGCAGACACTTCCAAAAATCTGGTATAGTCATCAGGGAGGACAGGAGTAAACACATCAGGAAAACAGTAGGGTACCAAGCAGTACCAGGGGACCACTAAGGGACGCGTTGCTAATAGTTGTAAGTTCAGAGTAGACTACATTCAGTTATGTACAATGCACAAGTAGAAAATTAGTTTACCAAGACTGGGGATGTCCCAGCTAGGTTCAATAAAGACAGGAACCAGGAAGTTAAATTATATTCTTATAAAGTAATTCCTTATATATAGAGTAACACACTTGGTTTTTCTTTTTTTGGTACCAGGAATCAAACTTAGGACCTTGCACATGCCAGGCAGGCACTTGTGCCACTGAGCTAGATCCCTGGCCCGCCACTTGTTGCTTATGACAAAATTTAATAAGGCTGTAGAGGAATGAGAGCAAAGAGATCAGTACTCAAGTTATACATGTAACTGTTTTCCTTTATTCATTTAAAAATTTATAATTAAAGTCAAACACACATACATATATTTTTTACTGTTAGAAATATAGCTAAATGCTTTACTTATTAATAATTTATCAGGCTGGAAAGATAGCTCGACAGTCTAAGTGCCTGTCTGGCAAGCGCCAAGGACAGGGTTTGATCCCCAGTACCACATGCCCTGCCAGTCTTGGAACCTGGGGTGCACAGTGCTGGCCATCGAAACCAGGAGTGGTGGTGCACGCCTATAATCCCAGTGCTGGGGAGGGGGAGACAGGAGGATCACAAGTCCCAGCACTACAAGTCCAAGCTGCATAGTAAGACCCTGTACCAAGTAAATAAAAGATTAAAAAAAATAATTCATCAATTAATAATGATAATACTCATTTACCTGCTTCCTTCATGGAAATCTGGTCTATCAATCCTTTCAATATATAAATGTTGCCTGATGAAGTCCTAAGTTCATTGTGCTTCAGCCGCTCTACAATTACGTTACTATGCCAGTATACGTGTGGCATGTCTCTAGGGGGAAAAATAGCTTGGTGAAGGTCAAATTACTCACATCTTATCAGGAGTCACAGTGTACATACCTAAGTACAATATACAGATTTATAATACAAAGTAGTGGGGCAACCCACTCGGGTCCCCTTCTATCCTTCTGTCCCTCTCTCAGACAGAAGCTTTCTTTCCTCCAATAAATATATTCTGCTCTAACCTAAAGTTAAAAAAGAAAAGCAAGGCAGTATTTTTGCAATTCCTGCTATACCAGTGACAACAATCCTATTATAAGTACAAGTACAAAATGTTGGAGGGCCTCAAACGGTTCATGCTGAGAAACTGTACTGTGGATAAACCATGCTTCCAATATAAAATATACCATGAACGTGGAAGTAGGCTTTGCTAAACATCTGGCGCTAGCAGTGTGTGTGGCTACAGTCCACTGACGGCACGTCTTCTGTGGCCCTCTGCCTCAGGTTTGGTACTGTGTGGGCTTTCCTGCAGAAATGGAGGCCTTGCTCTCCACCCAGGCTGCACAGAGCTCTGAAGCTGCCTACTTCAGCCTTCCAGGCAGCTGGGTGTACAGGCGCCTGC
Organism: Octodon degus; assembly: GCF_000260255.1. Lineage (NCBI taxonomy): Eukaryota > Metazoa > Chordata > Mammalia > Rodentia > Octodontidae > Octodon > Octodon degus. The sequence goes on along the minus strand of NW_004524678.1, from coordinate 9,891,106 downwards.
TCCCAAGCATGGCTCAGAAATATACATTAGATCCATCTAATGTTATGATTTTTTTTAACCTCAGTACACTGTCACATGTTTTTACCTTTCATTAGGAAAAAAAAAAAAAAAAAAAAGCAAAGCCAGGTGTGGTAGCCCACGCCTGTAATTCCAGTACTTGGAGGCTAGGGAGGCAGGACAGACTGCAGTTAATTCAAGGCCAGCCTGGGCTACATAGTGAGTTCAAGGGCAACCTGAACTACATAGTGAGATCCTGTCTCAAAAGAAAAAAAAAAGGCAGCAAAAGAGGCCTAAGGCCTCAAATTGGAGGGGAGAGGACTACAGCAGCAAATGACTGATCCATAAATCTACTTTCTATATTTTTCTAAATGAAGCAAAGCATGGATATTTTTAAAAATGTATTAAATAAGCATCATTTATTCATTCAATAATAAATACTACTTACATACATAATAAACTAAATTCTTTTAATTCAAACAGGCTTACATGTTATACTCAATTCATAGTATATTACACTTCAACAGTTTCTCCTCCATTCCTTCTAATTTTGCTTAACAGTTAAATAATCTCCTAAAAGTAGTGCTTGCTAGTATTCTTTCCCAGTGTGATGGTACACACCTATAATCCCAGCCCTGAGGAGGCTGAGGCAGGAGGGTTGCTGCAATCTCAAGGCCAAGCTGAACTAAATAATGAGACTTTGTCCTAAAAAAAAATTTAAAAAGTCACTTAATTCTCAAGACTACCTCCAAGGTAGGTCATGTATTATTCTCACTGTAGAGACAAAAAACGTGAGACTGAAGGTGAGCTATAACCTGTGCGCGGGATACTGGCAGCCAGCAGCAGTGGGGCATGGTCTTCCTGCATCCTACATGTGAAGAAATGGGCACCACTCAGACTTCATTCACAGTCTCAGCTTTGAAAGCTTCCACTTAAGTACCTTAAGGTAGGCAGGACCAGCAAAGCCCGCCTACCTGCGGAAGCTCTCATCTTCGGGAGAACCAGTGTTAATTTTACGACATGGGAAAATTTTCAGTCATTTCAGCTCCTTCTCTGCATCAGCAGCTTTTATCTAGTTGCTCCATTCATATGCGACCACGTGGGCTAAAATGCGTAAGAGCAATCAATTATACATAATCAAGCAGATAGCAGTCCACACATTAGCACCTCAGAAAAAAAGAAGCACTCTGTAAATCTGGCCTGTCACTACTTTAGAAAATAATCCGAAAAAACAGACAAAAACAAAAACATTGGTGACCATCAACATGATGAGGGCCTGCATAGTCTTTCTGAGACACGGTCTCAGACTCATTATGTAGCCCTGACTGACTTGAACTCGCAGCAGTTCTCCTGCCTCAGCCTCCTGATAGCTGAGGTTACAGGCGTGTGCCCCACGCCTGGCTCCCACATAGTCCTTCTGACCTACAGTTCATCACCTCCTGAGGTGTTTCTTTTGTAGGAAGATGCTGTTTCTCATGTATCACCTTTAAGCTTTCATACACAATCTTCTCAGATCTTTTTATTTTCTCAAGTTTTAATACAAGAATATTGAAATGTCACTTACGTCAGTTTTCCCTCTACACATATAGCAGTGTTATCATTGATGACTTTAATCATCCACTCCTGTAGCTGGATCACCTAAGCATCATAAAAGAACAATTCGTTGTACTGTCCGTAGTATACACATTACAAAATTAAATTTCAAGAAAAAGATCATCTAAGTAATCCTAGTGATTCCTTAGTACTCATCTATAAAATTAGTTATTAAGCAGCAACTGTTAAAATTCTTGTTTATAATGAAACAAATAATACAAAAAAAGAAACTGAATTGAGTTTGTACTGCATAGTCTGCCTTTTCAAAGTTTGTCTTATAATCCGAAAGAAATTGCATATTAAAATTCTTACATCTACTATCTCAGTAACAAAAGTCGATGTGGTAGCACACGCCTGTAATCGCAGCACTGGGCAGCCAAGACTGGAGGACTGCTGTGAGTTCAAGGCCAGCCTGGGCTATATGGAGATACTCTGTAAAGAACCCACCCCCAAAAAGCCCTACTTCAACCGCAGTGTGTGTGTTACGGGGAGTTGCATAAAACAAATTCTGTGTTGGTGAGATAGCTCAGCGGTCTACAGCACCTACTTATGCAAGCTTAGGCAAGTGCACAGGGACCACAGTTCGATCCCTGGCACCAGATGTCCTGCCAGCCCCACTAGCCTCACCCCTCACACACACACACACACACACACACACACACACAAAATCATAAAACATACTCTGCAAAAGACTCAATAACTTAGAGAAAAAGTCAACTGAGTTGTGTCCTACCATCCTTGGCGCTAAAAACATTTTTTATTTTTTTATTTATGTGTGTGTGTGCGCGGCCAGCTCAGCCCACCAGGGGGCGGGGCTGGCTGGCATGTGGTGCTGGGGGATTGAACCGCGGTCCCTGTGCTTTAGCGAAGCTTGTTCTAAGTAGGTGCCTTTGACCACTGAGCCATCTCACCAGCCCCTTAAATATAAATTTCAATTGAGTTACGTTTTGATTTTTTTTAAAGGCAACTATAGTAATATACATTGATAGCACTGTATTTCAAAGCAAATATTGAATAGCTCAAAAAACTATAGTAGTATATTCAAACGGAAAAATTTCTATGAATATCTACACAAAAAAGTATTTCATAACAATTTAAAGCTGAACTACTGATGAGAACTAAAATCAAGATTCATATAGTAACTAGTTTGGCCATTTACTTTATATACAATTATACATTTATATATAAAGACGAATTCTCCACTGTGGTTTTATATACTCAATTAGGAAAATATATTAAAATAGGAGGACTGTACTATTGCTCTTCTCAGTTGTGTTCATTTAAAATTTTATAGGTAAAATGTGGGGAAGAGACCACAATAATCATTTTTTCCTACTCTGCACATTTGGAATTACCTAAGATACAGCACAGCATAGTCAGGGGGAGACAGTATTAAAATAAAAACTAACATTACATGTCTATAGCATCTAGGCTGTCAACTCGTATTGTCCTCGCAAAGCCAGGAGCTAAGGAGGCAGTGCACATGATGCCTAGTGAAGTAACTTGCCAGGTTACTGGATGAAATGATCTCAAACAAGAGGAGCTGGCAGCAAGAGTATGCTTGACAGTGAGAATCTGGTGCAGTGCTCACTACTACTGATAAGGTATGGGCATGGCAGGCTGGAGGGCGAGGGTAGGAGAAAAGGTAGAGATGCAGGAATCAAGATGCTGAGCAGTTAGTAGAAGCTGTATGATTGTGTGTGTGGCACAGATGAGTTACAACCCGGGAGTTCTGCCCTAGAGTTCTGTACCACACTCAAAAACCCATTTGTTATTTATTCAGTAAATGTTCACTGTTCTAGAATGAGGATTCAGTGAGTAATGAAACAGTGGCCCTGGGGGAGTAAGTATGCCCATGTTATGTCATGGGGGAAGCAGAGGCAGGCAGGGCAGAAGTATTCGAACAGACAACCACTTATCAAAATGTCTGCAGGTGAAAATTACTACAAAAAATAAGCTTAAGAGAACATAACTAGGGTGCTTAAGATAGGACATCAAGAAAGGTCTTGGGGCAGAGAAATGAATAAAGTGATGGGCCACACGCTAAAATTTTTCTAAGCAGAGCACATGTGCAAATGCCCCAACTAGTGGAGAGGAAGAGGTTGAGAAACGAGGCTGGGGATCTCTCTCCAGCACAAATGATGTGGGCCCTGCAAATTCTGGTGAAGGCTTGGTGTTTTCTCATATGAGAAGTTACAGAAAATCAGTTGCAGGTTATCACTGTAAAGGACACGGTGAGGTTGCACGGGGCCTGCACAGGGTGGAAGAGAAAAGGAGGCCTGAGAGTGGATGGGCTAAAGGCTGGCTTCGTGGGGTCGAGTACCGATGGTGAGGTTCAGGGAAGGGTCCTGGAGGAGACTGATCCTGAACAAGGAGAGTCAGAGCTAAGAGTATGCGGCTTAACAGTGAGTTTTGCTACCATGAGTATGGCAGGGCTTGCCTGTGATCCAAGCAAGGGGAGACAAGCAGGAGGACCACTGCAAGGTCAGTCTAGCCTGGGCTACATGAGTTCTAGGCTAGCATGAACTACATAATAAGACCCTGTCTCCAAAACAAACAAACAAGCTCAAATTTGCCTACCTTGCCAGGTGCTGCGGCACATTCCTGCATCTCAGATTAGAAGAGGAAGGAGGATACCTAAGAGTTTGAGTCCAGCCTCACACAGTGAGGTGCTGTCTCAAAAATCCAAAAAACAAAACTGTTTTCTTACCTTATTTTTTTTAACTTCTTGTGTAATAGCTTGAAATAAACTTGGAGGAGAAAGCTTTGAAATATTTCTTTTTGACCTCCGAGGTATTGTTAAATGAAGTCTTGGACTTGCAAGTACAATTCTACACGTATCTTCCATGGGGCTGGGAAGACTGGTCTCTGCAGACACTGTTTTTTCATTTTGTTCCCCATTTTCCCCTTGTGAAGTGCCATCTATTATCATATCACTATTAGAAACTATTCCCTCACTGCCACTTTTAACAAGAATACAATTAGTAGGACTAGAAGTTTCTACATCAGTATCCTGAGATTTCTCATAGGCAGAATGAACACCTTCTAAAATGGCTGCGTCCTTTTTGGACTTCGTGATTTCAACTATGTTCTCCTTTGAGTGATGAATCTGTTTAGTCAACTGAGCTCTAGCCAAGTCTTTGTTTGAGACTCTTGTAGGCAAAACACATTCACGTTCTTCACTCAGAGCTGAAAGTTCTGCAAAAGATACAAAACAAAATTTATAAAAGGATTATATGATATTAGAAGAGAAATAAAAGTCATGAAAAATGCTTATATTAAAAAGAAATAAAAAAAAATCTTTCAATTAAGAATGCTCTACCCTCCTGCCCAGTCTTTCACTGAGTGCCTCTGGCTTTTAAATAATTCACACTTTTTTCCATCACCAATGTTTACTGCCCCAACTGGGAAACTAAAAAACAAACAGAGGCCAGGTTAAAGTGCTTGTTTAGGCAGATCCCCCGGGGTGCGCTGAGACAAGGATTAAGACTGGACATGGTGGAGCATGCCTAAAATCCCAGCTCTTGGGAGGCTGAACACAGGCAGATTACTGAGTCCAATCTATGTAGTGAGACTCTGTCGACTCTGTACTAAATACATAACAAACAAATAACAACAACAAAAACAAACAGAAGGACACTTTACCATAAGTTAAATTGTGCAGCTGTGTTTGCTTTTCCTGCTGGTGTTGAATCTTTTGTTTGAAGGGAAGGAAAACTGATGACTGCAGACTAACTTCTTGGACAGGAGCTTTAACAAAAGAAAAGAGAAGCAAGAGCTGACTGTTACAGAGAAGAAAAGAATGCCTTTTTAAATCTTGCAATGAAGACATGAGGGTTCAGTAATGATTAGAGCAGCATCTTGTATGCATGTTTCCTTTTTATCGTCTTCTGCTGCCTTCCTTCCATTCTTTACATCTCTATCATGCTGAGGAAGCAGGTTTTAGAAACATCTCTAAGGCACCATCTGCCCACTGTAGACAAAACTAAGCGGCAGGCTTTTGACTGAGGACCTGGGCCACGGTCCCTCCTAGCACAGGGGCAGCAAGGCTCAAGGAGGCCTAAGCATCAGGACGGCCTCGGCAACTTCTGCCCAGCAACACATACGCTCTGCTCAGTGCCAGTGCTGCCCTGGACACCAACCAAGGCCCCAGGAGTCTGGGGGCAGAGCTCGCCAAGGAGACGGTGACCTACGGGCAGATGGACAGATGGACCGTGTCACACAGCGCCTAACAGGGAGACGTGTACTGCCAGTACTCAGGGCAGGGACAGGAAGAGGACAATAGGTTACTGGCCTGGAAGTCTGGAGATCTGGTGATGCTGCCACAAAGTGGGCACATATTTGTTAAGATTACACATGAAGTGTCAGCCAGGCTTAAAAATTCTGTTTCTGGTTACTATAAATTTAAAATACAAAAAAACAGAGCTGCCTTACTCTTTAAGTCAGCATGTTGAAACATAATAGATTTGGTCACAATTTACATTCCTTGACATCTTTTCTGTAGGCTTTAAAGGCATAAACATAGGTTTGTCAACTAGAAAAGTATTGTTTGTATTTTATTCTGATTTACATCCTAACTCTTTAAAATTTAGTGTTTTTGAATGTGGAAGTGAGTCTCCTTCACACATAAAGGAAGTAACAGTATTTAAGGTGTGTGATAGAGGAGAAAAAACAACTGTTTAATGTCAAATATTAGACAAAACTGGTAGTGATTAGGCTTTAACAAGTATGCCTTAGAAATCTGTATAGGTTTTATTAAATGAAATGTCATTTTAAAAAAGTGAATAGTTTCTACTATAACTTCCTGGAATGGCAAGGCAATGCATTAAAAACAAGCAGGTAACTTGATCAAATAAACCATGCTGTAGAACATGGGTCCTGTGCAGCCATGGCAGACACTACTGAAAAAAAAAAAAAAAAAAAAAAAAAAAAACCTCTGAAATCGTATTACACTTGTGTGTATTTTCTAGAGAAGGATCATCATTTTCTCAAAGTACACAAGCATTTCTTCCTCTCTGAAATTCTATCTCACTGATAATACATGTTTTAATATGCATAATCTCATTTGCGCCCACATTTTCTCCTAGGCTGTATAAGGACTATTCTGTATACTCCATCTCTACCCTAAGTACCCTCAGAAAATTCTGTTTTTCTTTATCACAGTATGTCACTATCTTTGAAACATAATAATATGACTACAATCTTTTGGGTAGTGGTTAGATGGGTTCTTTAGAAGCCCCACTGAATAAGTCCCATAGTGTTTGCTATGGATTAAAGGATTAAATAAGAGAATATATGTAAAAATACCTTTTAGTACCAATTACTGAAACTCATCAAAATCTATTTTCAAGTGTGCCAATTTTTTTGTACCAGGAATTGAACTCAGGATCTTGTGCTTGCCAGGCAGGCGCTTGTGCCACTAAGCTAGCTCTCTGGCGCAGGTGTGCCAATTTTTGAACACTTGTTTTTCCAGATCATCCTCTCAAATCCACTATCCTAACAAGATCTATCCAGTACTTCACACCTCCTCATACCAGTCAAATTAGTTTTCTCTGATTAATGAGCTTAAATTTTAGAGCTGATCACAGCTACCCCTTCGCACTTACCCTTAACTTCTTTGTCTTTCTGTCATTTCATCTATTTGGCAAAAAACCATAATCTAGATCAAATCTAACCCCTGGTTTATTCCCTACAAGCACCTATGCATTTAAGAAAGGATAGCGGAAAACTTAGTCATATTTACTGGTCTCATTTTAAACAAGCCTGCAAACCTCAAATATCTGTTACCCAGAAAATCAAATTTAAACTTAGACAATTTACTGTGGCCCTCTTCTGCACTACTCAAACCTCTACCTACTCCAACTTCAACACTGCAGCCTATATGCACTTGCAGCTGATGACAGCCTTACTTGTATCAGACTATCTGTGAGGTCATAAGATAATGCTCTACTAACATCTATACTTAACTTTCCTTCTTAACTATCTGCTTGTGCCTAGTTAAAACCAAACCTCAGCTTATGAATTAAATTCTGTTCCCTCTCAAATGCTCAGGTATCATACTAGCAGTCTTTTGTGCCTTCTTATAGATTATTCCCAACTGCATACAAAAATGTTATTTCACCAAATGTTCACAACAACAAAACTTTTTTTTTTTAAAAGATGTGGTGTTTTTATTTTTTTTAAATTTATTTGTGTGTGTGTGTGTGTGTGTGTGTGTGTGTGTGTGTGTGTGGCCAGCTCAGCCCACCAGGGGGCGGGGCTGGCTGGCATGTGGTGCTGGGGGATTGAACCGTGGTCCCTGTGCTTTGCTAAGCTTGTTCTAAGTAGGTGCTTCAGACCACTGAGCCATCTACCAGCCCAACAAAACTTTTAATCATACTTCTCATTATTTGTTCTCAGAAAGACTTCTGTAGTTACCATTACCAACTGCTCTCATCATATCCCCTCTTGAACTAACTTGAATCATGTTTCCATGCTTACATTTTCACTAAAACTGCACTCCTCCAAGTTACCAATAACCCCATAGATCAAATCTCAGTCTACCTGACCTGTTAGCAGAGCCACACACAATTCCTTACTCCTTAAAAGCACTTTGCTGTCTTGGCTTCAGGAGAACTCTCCTGGTTTTCCTTGATCCTGATCTTCTCTGTGGCCTTCTAGTCCTCACCATGTAAATGTCTGAATGCTCTAGGACTCAGCCCTTGAGTATTTTCTCTTTCTACATTTACTTCTCGAGGATCTTAATCAATCAGTTTTAAATCCTATTAAGTTCTTTTTTCTTCTTCCTCTTAACTATTAGGTTCTAGTAATTCTCAAGTGAACTTTGATTTTCTGAATCAGTTCCCTAAATTCCAAATAATTTTTTAAAGTAATGGCATTTGACATCTGACTTTTCAATCATCCTTATAATTAACTCAGGCCAAAACCAACCTCTCCCGCAAAAAAAGAAAACAAAGCAAAAACCCTGAAGCTATTCTTTGTGTCTTTTTTTCTGTCTCACATTTACACTCACTCTATGAGCCAATCCTATTGGCTTTACCTCCAGAATGCATTCACAATCCAAGCATTTCTTAATTCATCCACTGCTGGTGCTGCACCATGCCAAAACTGCCTCATGCATCACTGTAGTGCTGCTATTTCAAATCAACAGCCAGAGAGCCGCTCTAACACATTCCTCTGTTCAAAGCCTTCCAGTGGCTCCTCATTTGCTCACATTAAAGCCAATTCAAACCAGGTATGGTGGTACAGGCCTGTAATCCCAGCGCCCCACTCTGAAAGCTGAAGCAGGAAAATCACCACATAGTTCAAGGCCAGCCAACACTACATTATGAGACCTTGCCTCATGAAGAAGAGAAGAAGAAAGAAGGAGGAAAGGAGAAGGAGAAGGAGGAGGAGGAGGAGAAAAAGAAGGAGGAGGAGGAGAAGGAGGAGGAGAAGGAGGAGGAAAAGGAGAAGGAGGAAAAGAAGAAGAAGGAGAAGGAGGAGGAGAAGGAGAAGAAGAAGGAGAAGGAGAAGGAGAAAGAGAAGGAGGAGGAGGAGGACAAGGACAAGCACAAGCACAAGGACAAGGACAAGGAGAAAGAGAAGGAGGAGGAGGAGAAGGAGAAGGAGGAGAAGGAGGAGGAGAAGAAAGGAGGAGAAGAAGGAGAAGAAAGAGAAGAAGGAGAAGGAGGAGGAGGACAAGCACAAGGACAAGGAGAAAGAGGAGGAGGAGGAGGAGAAAGAG
>NW_004524678.1:9870633-9881690 GCF_000260255.1 Octodon degus | reverse complement strand
AGAAGAAGAAGAAGAAGAAGAAGAAGAAGAAGAAGAAGAAGAAGAAGGAGACAGACAACTTACATTTACCTATACAGTCCTATATTACCTGACCCTTTATTTATCCCTGCTCCTTGGGCTGTCACCCATGACACACTGACCTCATAGCCTATCTTTATATTTATCAACATGTTCCTACTTCAGGGCGTATATTTTGGGCCCCTGTCTGCATCATTTCCCAACATACCTCTGCCTGCCACCTCCTTCAAAAGTTTGCAGCCCAGTGCTACCTTCACATTGAAGCTCGCTATGGTTGCTCTGAAAATCACAACACTCTCCAACTCTCTCCATCATAATCTGTTCTTTCTGATTTCTTCTACTGTACTAACAAGTTACGTTTTAAAATTCACCTGAATGTGAACTACACTCATAGAGGCAGAGAGTTTGATGTGATGTATTCTATCTATTGCTGTATCTGGAAAACCTAAAACAAGTGTCTGACACATTAAACATTTATGACACTCCAGCTTGTTAGCCAAAACATAATAAAATTAAACTCTTTACAAATTGTTACCTGAATGGAATGATCTGTTATTTTCCTTTTCTTCACACAGTAAGGTAGCCTGCAATGGCCTTTTCTCTTCTTTGTTAGGAGTGAAACATTTTTTATTTTCACTGTTTGGTGGTTCCAACATTCTGCTGCCTCTTAATGCTCGTTCTTGTTCCTCACGCAGTACTTTTTCTTTCATTCTCTGAAATACTTTTGCTGGTGATTCATAGACTGCTTTGTTTTTTAATCCACTGTTATTGGGCCTTATAGCACTGATATCAAGATAACTATTAGAGGTGGCAGGCTCTGTTAGCATGGTAGAATGAAACACATTTTTATTGTTAAAAGTTGTCATTTCTAGAAACTGCTTCCTTTTATGATCTTTCAATTTTAAATTCTGGTATTTCACCAAATCTTTTACAGGAGTAAGTGTATTTTCAGGAATGTCATCCAAATAGACTGCATCCCTGGGCATATTTCTTCTTGGGGAAGACAGCTGTGAAGATAAGTGAATTCCCGGATGTTTCAAAGGTGTCCCGCTCATCTTGATAAGCCAGTAGCAACAAAATTCCTCTAAGAGAAAATTCAAACACAATTTTCAGAATAGAACTTCAGCAGGGACCCAGAAAAATGTGCGGTTCAATGTGAAATCAATGCTTATCATACTTTGGTGAGAAAATGTTTTAAGTTTATTTGCTTTTGATAACAACATTATAGAAATTGAAAAGTTTGCTTCACAACAACACTGGATAATCTAGAGCCAATTCAAACCAGACTAGGATTTTAGTTTTTGTGTTAAAGTCATTTTTATTATTTTTCAATAGAAGTCATTGGTCTTTAAATTTACTTCTTTCAAAAAAAAAAAAAACAACCAGCTTTCAGGGGGAAAAAAAAGCATTTACCAAATGATACACTTAATAGCGCTAAGATGGAAATTTTGAGTATCTGTTTTCGAAATGTACATGAACATCAGGTCTTGGAGGTTTCCATCTAACATTTATACCAAAAAAAGAAGCAGCATCTGGATGACATTCTATTAAATTATGAGATACTTTTAATTTTCACAAATGTGGTTTTCTCCTTTACTCAAGTTTAAGGCAGCAGTTACAAAGTTCTAGCCTAATGACAGCTAAAAGATCCATTGTTATTAAAATAATCTCTAATCTTGATTTTATTATGCCCCAGAACATTTGAATTATAAGATCTTAGTTGAAAATCTTCCAATAAAATTAAATTATAATTTTTTTTTTCTTTTTGTATCAGGAATCAAATTCAGGACCTTGTGCTTGCCAGGTAGGTTCGGTGCCACTGAGCTGTATCCCCAGCCCCAATAATGTAATGCTACTTAGAGACTTTTTAAAAACTTCTTATATGTAAATTTTATTTCTCATGCCTAGGAATTATAATTGATGCATTAAGTAATTCTTGGAAAATGAAGTATTTCAATCAAAGAGCCCTGGAACTTACTATCAAGATTTGTAGGATCTTTCACTAATGAATTTAGAACTCTTCCGATATTTTTTGAAATCATCTAAATATAAAAAGCCTATCACAAAATACTAACACAGTCAGATGAAAAGACATCAAGTATCTTTATAGTAGAAAAAATAAGCTTCTGTGAAAAATAAGCAATCTAAAAATTCATAAATATTATATTATCCAGGCCAGGGAGATAGCTCAGTAGAATAGTGCTTGCCTGGCAAGTCCAAGGGCCTGAGTTCAATCCCCAGTTCCGCAAAAAAAATAAAATAAAATAAAAAAATAAATTAAAAAAGGCTCCTTAAAATACTATATTGTCTAATAATTTACCATTTTAAGGGGGAAAAGAGGAAAACATTCTTCAACAATCATAGCTGACAAAGCGGTGTGACTGACACTGGGACCGGAAAGCTATTGTAATTCTTCCACAATTACTTGTTAATTCAGCAAGTATGTATTAATGCATATATTTGTAGGTCTGTCAATGTTCTAGGTATAAGGAACTAAGTACTGGGGCTAATACTAACTGTTCACTTTAAACGGTATCAATGAAATTATATTTTCTCTCAAAAAAAAAAAAGAATAACCTAGACAACTGCAGGGAAAAATGGCAAAGCACATCTGGATTTACCCAATCTTTTTTTTTTTTACTTTTGTTATTTAAATAAGGAGAGTTCTTTCATATGGAAAGAGATAGCACAATCACATATTTGAAAGGAGAAACAACAGGTACTGAACTGGAGGGAAGGGAGAGTGAGTGTCCAGCACAGCCATGTAAATCCATGATTCCGTTTCCCATCTGAGGTAAAATTTCCCCAAACACATAAACAAGCAGCACAGGACACCTTTAGCCATCGTCTGCCCTTTCATGGATTTACCCAATCTTAATTCCTCAGAGCCTAATGAAATCCTTAACAGCATGTAAAAGTTGCAAATAGTCTAGTAGCATTGAAAATAGACCAATCTGTACTGACAAAAAATAGCTTCCAATTTAAAGGCATATAATTATGGACATAGTTTTGTAGCACAGACCTGCTCCCTACACCCTATCTCCCCAAGCAATTCAAACAAGCAGCAAGATGAAGGTGAGCAGTCAAGATTCTGAAAGATCCTCTCAAACCACGCAGGGTGGTTATGTCTGTAATCCCACCAGTGAGGGATGCTGAGGGGGGAGAACTGCCAGTCTGAGTTCTGCCTGCGCACCTCAGTAAGACTGTCTCAAGTCAAAAATGAAAAGGCCTGGAAATGTGGTTCAATGCAGAGGCCCTGGGTTCTACTGCCAGTAGGGGGAGGGGGAGAGAACGGACAACCCTCAAACTCTACTGTTTCCCCAAAAGACACAGTAAATTCTGTGTGTGAGTGTTTCATTCCCACTATGCGGCAAATAGCAAGTCAGGAGAAATCAAAAGAGCTGCCAAAGCATGACAGTGGTGTTATTGTAGTTGGTGAGAAAGAAGATGCAGAAAAAAAAATTGGATGAGATTTTCAGAACAGATACAGAAGTCAAACCACTGGATATTGGCCACCCAAGAAAGATGTAAAGCCCCTGGTGCCCTTCTACTTATAAGAGCAACACAAATAAATCACATCATTAACGCTCAGCCTCTGAGGAAACAATGGTTAACCTGGGACATTTAAGGAACTCAAAAAACCCAAGCAATTCAATTAAAATGAGCAAAAAGATATTCTCAGACATTTCTTAAAAGAAATACAAAAGGCCAACATGTACATGAAAAACTGTTCAACATCACTTATCAAGAAGGAAATGGAAATGAAAACCACATAGATTCCAATTTATTCTACTTAGAATGGCTACTATCTTATAAGGATGTTGGCAAGGGCGTGGAGCAAGGAGACCCCTCCACAGTGTCAGTGTGATAAAGATTGGTACAGCCACTATGGAAAACACTCTAGAGGTTCCTCAAAAACTTTATTTATTTATGTGTGTGTGTGTGTGTGTGTGTGTGTGGCCAGCTCAGCCCACCTAGGGTTGGGGCTGTCTGGCATGTGGTGCTGGGGGATTGAACCTTGGTCCCAGTGCTTTGCTAAGCTTGTTCTAAGTAGGTGCTTTAGACCACTGAGCCATCTCACCAGCCCTCAAAAACTTTAAAAAATATAGAGCTCTCATATGATCCAGCACTCCCACTAGTGGGTATCTATTCAAAGAAAATTAAATTATTATGTAGAAAAGATACCTGCACACCCATGTCCACTGCAGCACTATTCACAACAGGCAAGAATCAGAATCAACATGGATGCCCGACAACAGACAGACAGTTAAAGAAAATGTACATCTATGCAGTGGAATGTATTCAGTCATAACTCAGAATAAAATTCTGTCATTTGAGACAATGTAGTTGAACCTGGAGGGTATTATGTTAAGGGAAACAAACCAGACAAAGACAAACATCAGGCAACCTCATCCATACTTAGTCTTTAAAAAGCTGGTATAAAAGTAGAAAATAGAATGTAGTTACCATAGACTGCAAAGAGGATGGGGAGTGGGAGATGAGAAGATAAAGGTATGGATGAGGGAGGGTGGTCAAGGGTACAAGTAGGAACAATAAGTTCCGATGTTCTATTGCACAGTAGGGTGACTACAGTTAACAAGATACATTTCAAAATAACTAGGCTTTTGAATGTTTGATATCAGTGCTCTGATTTGACACATGCAATGTATACATATGCTGGAATATCAAATTATATCCTACAAAAAATATGTAGTTATAAATTAACAATAAAACAACATAGGGCTGGTGAGATGGCTCAGTGGTCTAAAGCACCTACTTAGAACAAGCTTAGCAAAGCACAGGGACGGCAGTTCAATCCCCCAGCACCACATGTCAGCCAACCCCGCCCCCTGGTGGGCTGAGCTGGCCACACACACACACACACACAAATAAATAAATAAAAATTAAAAAAAATAAAAATAAAAATAAAACAACATAGAGGAGCCCAAGGGCAGTTGGTAAACAGTAAAAGAACTGGAAAATAAAAATGAATCAGGTACTGAAAATGAAATAGAATTATAGTTTTAAAATAAGTTCTGAAGAACATAGATACATACAGAAAGATGGACAGGGGATTCAACAAACATGTAAGAAGAAAACCAAAACAACGAAACAAGACAATAGTGTGAACAAATATTCCTGAAAATAAAAGGCAATTTAGCATATTGCCAGTGAAAATTGACCAAAAAAAAAAAAAAAAAAAAAATCCCTGTCAGGATATATACAACTGAAGCTATTAAATGTTAAAAATATTCCTTCTTCAAAAAAAGTCATCATCATGACAACTGAAATCACTCAAGTTGAGGAAAAAACAGAATGTCCTAAAAGCCAAGCAGGGCTGGTGAGATGGCTCAGTGGTCTAAAGAACCTACTTAGAACAAGCTCAGCAAAGCGCAGGGACTGCGGTTCAATCCCCCAGCACCACATGCCAGCCAGCCCAACCCCCAGGTGGGCTGAGCTGGCCACACACACACAAAAATAAATAAATTAAATAAATAAAAAAAAAGATTTTATCTAAAAAAAATAAATAAATAAAAGCCAAGCATACTTGACCAAATCCACAAATGACAAGATATTAGCACCTTCTAGTCAGACCCTTTTCAGAACAGAGAAGGTGAAGTCTAAAATCATTTGCTTCTGTTTTCAGTAAGTGCTTAATGCTGTTCGAAACATTACTGGGCCAGGGAGATGGCTCAGTAGACTAAGTGCTTCCCTGGGAAGCTCAAGGGTCTGAGTGCAATCCCTGGTCCTACCAAAAAAAAAAAAAAAAAAACCACTCTGAAAACTGCCAAGTGCTGATACACTGGGGTAAAAAGGAAAGCTATAAACTTGTATAGCATAAACACAGGATAACTAAACAATATTATTAAATATTACTCCTCCTCCCTCCCAAAATACGTAGGAAATTCTTCTAGAAACAGCAGCTGCAGTAACAGTACCATTATGGGATGGTACATACATTAAAGCACATTAAAGGTGAAGCTGTGGAGACAGAATTCTAAACTCAGTCAAACAACACATGAAGG
This sequence comes from Octodon degus, assembly GCF_000260255.1. NCBI lineage: Eukaryota > Metazoa > Chordata > Mammalia > Rodentia > Octodontidae > Octodon > Octodon degus. The sequence goes on along the minus strand of NW_004524678.1, from coordinate 9,875,646 downwards.
GGAAAAAGCATATATGACAAACAGCTAATATACACAACTTTCAGAGATCTAACGAATCAATTCTTTTTTTTTTTTAATTTAGTGTGTGTGTGTGTGTGTGTGTGTGTGGCCAGCTCAGCCCACCAGGGGGCGGGGCGGAATCAATTCTTAAAAATTGAAAATGCCAGAGGCACTGGGAGGTAATCAATAGAAATTTATTTTCCTGATAGAAACATCTACATAAGAATGGAAATATATACGCAGTAATAACCAATACTTAACTAAATAGTAACTTCTACATGCTAGCCCCTATATCCATCTTAATGAAACTTTTAGAATTGAAGTAATATTACTGCTCTACGAAACAAAGAAATGGACTGTTTAAGTGAGGTGTCCAGGGTCACATTAACAGCCAGAAAAAAAACAAGTCCACCCTCAAAATCCAAGTTGTTCAGCAACAGGCAGCATAATCTACTACTACACAGAAGTTCACCGCAGCACCGGGAAAATTAGAAAACAACCTAGATGTCCACCAATCGGGGTCAAAATAAATTCACAAATTCTACTACATCTATAAAACTGAATTCGGGGCTGAGGAGATGGCTCGAATAAGCGCTTCCCTAGCAAGCGCAGGAGTCGGAGTTCAATCCCCGGTTCTGCAAAAAAATAAAAAAAAAATAAAAAAAATCTGCCTTTATAAAACTGAATTCTATGTATCCGACAGGAAGGCAGATAGCTATTGACTTGCAAAATTCCCAGGAAAATTAAAATTTGAAAGAAAGCACAAAGTGGGGGCTGAAGGGGTATTTACATAACCCCAGCACTCTGGGAAGCAGGGATAGGATTTGAAATTCTAGCCCAGCCTAGACAATTTTGCGATTAAGGGAGACACAATTTAAAAGCGCGAGGGCCGTGGATGTAGCTCAACGTGAAAGCTCTGGGTTTAATCTCCACCATCCCCTAATGTATAGTTGCATTTCCGTTAAAAATATGAACCTAAACATCCGGAAGACAGTGCACCAAACTGTTAAGTGTTTATCTCTGAAAGGTGGAAGAGGACTTTCCACGGTAATTTCATCGAACCTAAAACTTTTAACATGTAGTTTACTCAGAAGAAAACGTTAGCTGGAGGGATCCATCGCGTCTACATCCCGAGCCTGGGGTCCGGAGGTCACGAGGTGGGCACTGGGCACACTTTTTGTGACAATCGCTGCAACCTGAGAGTTTTCCCACCTAGCACTGACTTTGGAGAAGACGGGCGCACTCACCTCCCGCACGGACCAGTCACTGTGCCGCTCCGGTGACCACCGCAGCAGCCCCGCGAGGGCCGGAGCGGGCGCCGAGGCGGTTGCCGGGGAGCGGAGCAGCTCGCTGGAAGGCTGGGGGATGGGGCGCGGGGGCGGGGCGGGGCGCGCGGGGCACGGCTCGTGTCTCGGCGAGGGCCTGGCACACGGCGGCCGCGGAGGCGCGCTCCACTCCGTTCCAGGCCGGCCGCGCGCCCCCGCCACACGGCTGCTCAGCCCCAGCGACACGGTCCGCTCCCACCACAGTCCGGGATTTCAAATCTGAAGAGCCCGCCCTCCCGCCAGCTCGCGATTGGTACGCTCTGCAGTGCGTCACCAGGATTGAACGACGCCGGGGCGCAACTCGGCGCTGAGTGGACGAGGTTCCTACAAGGCGTCTGTCACCCCAGTGGCGGAGAGTAGGCGGCCCAACCCGACCTGCGGAGCTCATTTCGTTTCCACACGGCGCGTGTCCCTTCCGCTTTTGGCCACCCCTCCCAGAATGCGCTGCGGTGGAAAAACCACGCCCCAAACCTCAGAGGCTAGGAAGTTTGGCCCTGCCCGGCCACCCTCTTCCGCCCCTGTGGGCGTGGTTCCTCAGGCTCCAGGTCTGAGCAATGTGATTTGCTTCTGGGGCTTGAGAAAACTTTTTTCTCCCTTAGCGGTATACTCCACACTGAGAAAGGACTAGGGGATATTAGACTGAATACAAAATTACACAAGAATTTAATTTTTATTTGGAGCTGTTCTGGCTGGAAACTTTGTTTTGAGACGGCACCGTGCCCGGGTAGCTTGGGCTGGCCTGGAATTGGCGGGTCCGCCCACGCACCAGGGTTGTGTGCCCCTGGTTTTGTTTTTGTTTTATTTTTTTTTTATTTTTTTCCCATAATTTTATTGAGAAACAAATAGCAATGAGACAGTTTCAAATCAAATTGGTAGGACAGTTTCAATAATTAACACATTGCATAACTGTCTTCCTAGTGGTTATTTGTTGTACAAGATACAAACACTATTAGAACAAATCCTTCTTCCTTGAATTAAGAGAATGTAGCTATATATCTATCCTAACCATTTTGAATACACAGATACTACATGGTCATTCATCCGTATCCCTTTTTTTTTGTTTGTTTAGTTCCGTCATTTAAATACAGGTGTGTGAACTCAGCAAAATATTCCAAAATAGTCCAGTGGTCCATAATAGTACTAGGTCTTCCGCTTCACTGTCAGTGTCAGAAATTGTTGACCTCAGTCCCCTACAGCTCAACATAACAGCATGGCTTTACTTCATATACTTCGTTTTTATACTTTTCTGCTGGATGGTTAAGACCAAAATAAAGCAAGAACTATGCAATAAGAATTGTAGCTTTTGTATCTGATAAGGTCAGTGAAATCCCCTCAGGATTTATCCTGAGACCCTGTACCTCAGTTTGTAGATCCTTTGTCAGTATCAGCCATGTGGATGAGTCACAGCCATTGCTTGGCCAATTTGCTTTCTGTGAAATTGTTTTTGTTTTAAAAGAAACAGCACCCCAGGCTCTAAAAGCGTTACTGATAACTGTAGGTTGGAAGTCTTTTTGACAGACTGTGCCAGGCTACAGAATGGAGCTAGTTGGGTTCTGCACTACCAACTGTGTGGTTAGGCAGACAAGGTTGGGCCCTCAAGGAGCCAGGATGGACCACAAGGTACCTTGCAACTGTGAGAGAAACACCCACGGTGGGCCGGAACTCCAGACAAAGATTAAACTCATGCATATATTCCTCGGGATAGACATCAAGGATTGATAATTACCTTGAGGAAGTCAGAAAGAGGCACCAATCCAACCCCTATAGGATAAGCCACTGTTGTATAGCGATGCCCATTTGATGTGTGACTCACTTCCCCATTTGATCCTGATTGAATCAATTTTCCCTGAGCAATTGTACTTGTAATCCCACTGGTTGACTATATTTTGGTCTTACTTCATGCCCACCTAAGCATTCCCATGTTCTCCACCTCAGACCCGCCTCACTACATGGTTTTGCTCTATAAAAGTCTGAAAGAGACAGCTTCCAGGGGCAACCCACTCCGGTCCACCTTCTGTCCCTCTCTGAGAAAGAAGCTTCTTTTCCTCACATAAATGTTCTGATCTTCACCTCTGCTTGTTCCTAAAATTCATTCTTCAGTTTTAGAGAACACAAACTCATCCCAGGTACCTTTCAAGTCAGGAGTTTCATTCCCCTATGTCACTATCACTGATTATCCCCTCAACTCCTATGTAATACTTTTATGAGAACTAGAAAATATGTTCTTTCTTCAAGGTCAGTGATTCTTACGCAAGGATAATTTTGTCCTTATAAAGGAGAGCTGCCGGCGCACCCCCATCCCCTCTCTTCCTCCGCGCTGCCTACGGAGGTGGCAGCCATCTCCCTCTTGGCACCATGGCGGCCCTCAGACCCCTTGTGAAGCCCAAGATCGTCAAAAAGAGGACCAAGAAGTTCATCCAGCACCAGTCAGACCGATATGTCAAAATTAAGCGCAACTGGCGGAAACCCAGAGGCACCGACAACAGGGTGCAGAGGAGGTTCAAGGGCCAGATCTTGATGCCCAACATAGGTTATGGAAGTAACAAAAAGACAAAGCACATGCTGCCCAGTGCCTTCCGGAAGTTCCTGGTGCACAATGTTAAGGAGCTGGAGGTGCTGCTGATGTGCAACAAGTCTTACTGTGCAGAGATTGCTCATAACGTCTCCTCTAAGAACCACAAGGCCATCGTGGAAAGAGCAGCCCAGCTAGCCATCCGAGTCACCAATCCCAATGCCAGGCTGCGCAGTGAAGAAAATGAGTAGACAGCCTGTGTGCGTGTTTATTTGTGCTTCAGTAAAATCACAAAAAATGCAAAAAAAAGGAGAGTTGCCAATATCTGTAGACATTTATAATTGTCCCAACTAGGGAGGGTGCTACTGACATTTAGTGGATAAAGACAGACCTATACATTCCTGAATGTACAGAGTGGCCCTTCCACTAAAAAGGTTACTGTCTAAAATGTCAATCATATCAAGGTTGAGAAATCCCATTCTTGGCAGATGTCCCAAAACAGCTCTCTTCCCAGCTAGGTGCTCAAACAAATGAAGAAACAATTGTATAACCACTGCTCCCCTGTATAGTCTAAAGGGAATAAGGACAGAGTCAATAGGGAGGTATTTTAGTTACTTTTGTTGCTGGGACAAAATACTTGACACCTGCAAGTTAAAGCAAGAAAGGTTTATATTAGCTCACAGTTTGTAGAAATTTTCATCCCATAGTCATTTGGCTCCTAGGCAAGGAAACATGATAGTGGGATATGGCAAAGAAGTAGCACTCTATGGCAGAGTAAGCAGCATAGAAATATGAGACAAAAGCTTATTTGTTCTGAGGGAGCAAACAGCAGTAAACAGAGCCCAAGGAGAACTGTTGGCTCTCTTGTAAATTCTGGTAAGCTGGGATTCAAGGCTACAGATAGCAGCTTCTCTTGCTTGGGATGTTAATGGCTAGCACCGTGTAAACTTAAGAGTTAGGTAAATGCCTGAAGTCAACAGAGAGAATAGTTTGTGTTCACCAAAGTAGTTATGATATAAGGGAAATGAAACTCCCAACCTGAAAAGTACCTGGGATGAGTTTGTGTTCTCTAAAACTGAAGAATGAATTTTAGGAATAAATGGAGGTTAAGAGCTGAATATATTTATTGGGGGAAAGAAATCTGTGTGTGTGTGTGTGTGTGTGTGTGTGTGTGTG
>NW_004524678.1:9867898-9870533 GCF_000260255.1 Octodon degus | reverse complement strand
AGAGACAGAGAGAGACAGAGAGAGACAGAGAGACAGAGAGAGTGGGTTGTCCCCCGGGAAGCTGTGTCTTCCAGGGACTTTTATAGAGTAAAACCAGGTGGTGAGGCAGGTCTAAGGTGGAGAACATGGGAACTCATTTAGGTGGGCATGAGGTGGGCCAAAACTATGGTCAACCAATGAGATGACAAGCACCATTGCTTAAGTAAAATTGATTAAATTGGAATCAAATGGGGAAGCAAGTCACATAGCAAGTGGATAAAGGGCAGGGTCTCTTCTGTTGGAAATTGGGTTAGATGGTTAGACTCTTTAGAGCTCTTTCAAGATGATTAATACCTATTTAGAATATCAATTGCTGACGCCCATCCCTAGGGAAATTAGGTGGCTGTATTTGTATACTTTTTTCTTGAGATCTGGCCCATACCAAGAGTGTCTATCACTTTGAAGTTGCAAAGTCACTTTGTCTTCCATATTGTCTCCCTGAGGGCCTAGCCCTGTGTGACTGCCTATAATGTTTCTATTTAATTTAGCTGACTACAGCAGTTATGCACATTCCTTAGCCTGCCCTTAGCCCTCAATAAACGTGAGATGTTTCTGTAGCTCTGGGCTCACTTAGAGAGAGACTAATCCCAGTGAGACCTCTGAAACTATATTCATCGGATCTTCTCATCATTTCTTTTGGTTCCAGCTGATAACCTACGGCAAGTGGTGACCAATGTGGGACACAGAAGACAACCAGGGGTGAAGTAAGAAAGGCCTGACACAAGGGAAAAGTATGCTCAGAGTAGGTGAGACCACTGGAAAAAGCTCAGAGTAATGGGAAACTCTGCTTCAGTAGAAAATGAATATATCCATTTTATTCAGATGTTACTCAAAAGTGTAGGTGTAAAAGTGAAATCAAAGAGCTTCGAGGAATTATTTTCACTTAGAAAAAGTCATTGTTATTGGCTTCAGCTAAGGGAAACGCTGCTTTAAACTTAAAAGTTTGAAAACAGGTTATGAGAGGTCTAGGAGAACATATCCCTCTAAGTGTGTGGTCTTTATGTAATTTTTTTCCTTGTCTTTGGAGTCCCTGCAGTTTGACTCTGAGGAATCAAGTCTGCAGCAGGGAGCAATCAGTTCTGACATGGAAGCTTTGTTTCCCTCAAAGTTATAAGTCAGTGGATGAAATACCTTCTAAACCACTTTATTTATTTTTTTTTAAACATTTATTTATTTATTTGTGTGTGTGTGTGTGTGTGTGTGGCCAGCTCAGCCCACCAGGGGGCGGGGCTGGCTGGCATGTGGTGCTGGGGGATTGAACCGCAGTCCCTGTGCATTGCCAAGCTTGTTTCAAGTAGGTGCTTTAGACCACTGAGCCATCTCTCCAGCCCCGAATAAGGATTTTTTTTATTTTTTATTTTTTATTTTTTTTTTTGTTCCTCGAATGGCTTCAGGGCACTTTTGGCCAGTGGGAGAGTTGAGAGGTTCGAACTCCAGCAACCTGAGGCTGAGAGCTTTGTGGAAGCAGCCACTTAAAGGCCTGAGCTAGGGCCACGCCCCCTAAACCACTTTAAAATGGCATTAAAAATAGGGCTTTGATATCTTACAAACAAATATAAAGGTTTGGAATAATATCTAAAAGCCAGGGGGGTTAAACAGTGGCTTGATTTTGACATCCCATGTAAATAATAAAAGATCTAGTGGTTGCCTCCAAAGGGGTACAAGTTATAATTTCTTCATATTTGGGTCAACTTATGAAACGATATATATCATGGGGCCGGCCAAATAGCTCAGCAGATTAAAGCACCTACAAGCAGGGACAGGGGCCTTTTTGATCCCTGGGGTTTCAATCCCAAGGCCTGCCCCCTGGGGCTTGCTAAAACAAATTGAGTGTTGGACTTTGTCAAAAGCCTTTTCTGCATTAATGAAGATGATCATATAGTTTTTAGTTTTCGCTCTATTGATATAGTGTATTACATTTATAGATTTTCAAATATTGAACCATCCTTGCATCCCTGGGATGAATCCTACCTAGCCATGGTGTATGATCTTCTTGATGATTTGCTGTATTCTAATTGCTAGGATTTTATTGAGGATTTTGGCATCTATGTTCATGAAGGAGATCGACCTGTAGTTCTCTTTCTTAGTTGCATCTTTCCCTGGTTTTGTTATCAGTATAATACTTGCCTCCAGGAATGATTTTGGGAGGATTGCTTTCGTCTCAATTTCATGGAAGAGTTTGAGGAGTACAGGGACTACATCTTCTGTAAATTTCTTGTAGAATTCAGCTGTGAATCCATCTGGACCTGGACTTTCCTTTGTCGGTAGGTTTTTAAATACATCTCATATTTCATTGGCTGTTATTGGGCTATTGAGAGTGGTTATATCTTGTCGATTCAGTTGTGGTAATTTGTACCTTTGCAGGAATCTGTCCATTTCTTCTGTGTCTTCTATTCTGTCAGAGTAAAGATTCTCAAAGTAGCTATTGATAATCTTCTGAATTTCCACCGGGTCTGTGGTAATTACACGTTTTTCATTCCTTATTGCTTGTATTTGAATTTTTTCTTTCCTCTTTCTGATGAGGTTAGCTAGGGGCTCATAGATTTTATTTAATCTTTCAAAGAACCAGCTTTTTGCTTTTTTAATTCTTTGAATT
>NW_004524678.1:9862503-9866329 GCF_000260255.1 Octodon degus | reverse complement strand
GTGTGTGTGTGTGTGTGTGTGTGGCCAGCTCAGCCCACCAGGGGGCGGGGCTGGCTGGCATGTGGTGCTGGGGAATTGAACCGTGGTCCCTGTGCTTTGCTAAGCTTGTTTGTTCTAATAGGTGCTTTAGACCACTGAGCCATCTCACCAGCTCCCCAATTTATGATTTGTGGACTTTATTTGATAATATTAATTGACTCTTAACTGGGGATCTAGCTCAGTGGCACAGACTGTGCCTGGCAAGCTCAAGGTCATGAGTTTGATTCCCAGTATCAAAAAAAAAAAATCTGTTCAATATTAATTGGCTCTATCTAGATTTTGGGCTAATTTCTCTGGTGTTACTGACTGTCATCCTTCAGCTCCGTTAAATTTATTTATTTATTTATTTTTATTTTTTTACAGAGAGATCATATTAGGTTAAGTGAGAAAATGTATGGCTTCCTCTTCCAAAATATAAAATATAGGTTCTCACCATATGGTCAAAATTCTACTAAAGCCAAAGAGGAGTAAATCCTTCCAATTTCACTTGTCAATATATACTATTCAATTTTTAAACTTTTACAGCAACAGAAAGACAAAGCAGGGAAGAACAAAAAGGCTAAGAAGAGTCCTTTGGAGATATCTTGACCACACTCCCGCCAGAGAGGACAAATGGCCAGGAGCCTTAGAAGTATAGAGGTTTTAAAGGTATAAACCGCATCCTGTTTGGCAAACGAATTTGTCATTGAACATAGAACAGTGCCTTTAGGGACAGCATGGCCATTGCTCAGCATACATTTTTTTCTGGGAGCATTGTTTCCTGGAAACTCTCAGTCTATTGATGATTTATCAACGGTACACCAAGCGTCCTTGCAGACTTACAAGGAAGCAGGGTCACAGAAAGTTGAGCAGAGTAATTTTTTGCATTTAGTTTTACATTAACTCATCACACTTTAAAGATGGTTTTGGTACAAAACTAAATTAAGAAAGAAAGATTTTCATATGTGTATGGCAATTCACTCTTGTTAATCTCATGTTATATTTAGTATACTTATGATTCCAGGTGTACAGGTCTCTCAAAATGTAAAACAAAGATTGATTATTGGGATAAGACTTTTTCTCAGATTCAAACTTCTGCCTTTAACAAAAACTTGTGATGCTTATCTAAGTTAAGTATGACTAATTAGATAAAAAGATTTATGTATTAGAGATGATTAGTTAAAAGTGTTATGTCAAAACAAAACAAACAAAATTTAAGTATATCACAAAATGTCATTAGGATTGCCTTACTACAATGTTGTATATGGTTTTGTTTTCTAAATTTCTGTGTAAAAATATGTAACTTGGGGGCCAGGGAGATGGCTCAGTAGAATAAGTGCTTCCCTGGCAAGCACAAGGGCCTGAGTTCAATCTCCGGTTCCACCAAAAAAAAAAAGTGTAACTTGTCTGTTAACATTCTATAAGGAGGGCCAGCCAGATAGCTCAACAGACAAAGTATCTGCTTAGGCAGAGTGCAGCGGCTGGGGTTCAATCCCTGGCATGATGTGCCAGCCCCAGCCCTGGGGTGCACTGGGACAGCAATTGAGGGTGAGCATGGTGGGGCCCACCTGTTATCCCAGTGGTTGGGAGGCTGAAAACAGAAGAATCACTATGAGTTCTTTCTATGTAGTGAGACCCTGTAGACCCTGTCCTAAACACATAAAACAACAAACAAACAACAACAAAAAACATTCTGTAGGGACTTAAATAGTAGAATATACATAGACATTTATAAAATGAGCTAATAGAAGCTTAAAGGAAATGCTCAATTTCCTTTAAATGAAAAGGCGGAAATAGTATGTAAATGCACATGAGTACACCTAGGTTAATTGTTCAGAAAGCTCTACTTATATTAATTTTTTTGAGTGTGTGTGTTGTAGGGAAGGGTCTATAGGGTGTTTAGGGTCTCACTACTAGATCAGACTCATAGTGATCCTCCTCTTTACAACCAAAAGCTGGGATTACAGGTGCGTGCCACTATGCCCAGCCTCAACTGCGGTCTCAGCATACCCTGGGGGCAGGGCTGGCATGGCAGGCTGGAGATCAAACCCTTGGCCTCTGTGCCTGCTTGCAGGTACTTAAATTATATTAAATTTTTTAAATCAACTGTCAAATGGATCTTCTGCTGCAGACCATTGTTGGACAAAGGAAGCGAGTGTTACTTTGCAACAGCCTATTTTCTTTTAAGTGATACTGATCAACGGGTTCCAGGAGTTACCCAGCAATAGGGAAGAGGTTTTGCTTGTGTCATTACAGATACTGGAGAAGTGATTTGGTTGTCAACTTGACAAAACCTAGAAAATAAGCTCATGTAAACATTTTGGTAGGAAAAATAGTACCAATTTGTTTCTTACTATGGTGGCTTTGTTGTCACTTCCGATAAGTGTTAAAGATAATTTTAGTTGTTGGGCTTGTGTTCCAAGTCTACCACTTAATAGAGGAGTTCACTAGTGGGATGCTACTATACTCATATATGTGAACGAAAGTTCCTGGTTACCTGGCCCTTATAATGTATGGGCTCCTGCAATGCTAGCCAAAGAAGAAACCAAAATTCCATTCTGTGAGATTGGAGTAGAAGGCTGGACTATTTGTATTGGGAATGGAACTCATTGCTTAAAAGCAAGCATGAGTTTAGGTATCTATAGTAAATAATAACACTAGGGTCAAAGGAGGAAAAAAGGGACTTTTTCTTCTCTAAGGAAGAAATTTTAAAGGTATAGCTGCTGATGGAATGTTTCCATCACCAGATCTGCCACCCTGCCAGAATACCAATGTTACTTAACTCTGTGGTTGGGTGCATCTGGGAGCCTGTAGAGGAGAAGCAGCCCGGGTGTTGGTTAATACTTCCAATGGAAGCATCATAAATTGGGGCCCTTTGGCTCAGCCTGGACAGTGGAAGGGAAGGAGTTAAGATGGAAATGGGATGGCAATGATGAGATTTATACTAGCACTAAAAATGCCAATAATACAATAACGTGGCATGGAGGAGGACTGTCCCCTAGTGTCCCTCATGTTTCTGGAGGACCAATTGAACATCATCTTTGGAAGTTAGTTACCTCATTAAATCATATGTCAGCATGGAAAGGTTATTATAGAAGAATCTATCCTCCTGTAATTTATATCTAAAATTTAAAAAGAACACAATGTTTTGTTTTTTTTTTGTGTATGTGTGTAGAGACACAGTTTTAAGACAAAAGCCTGATGTCCCAAGAGAATAGGGAACACTGGACTGAGCCCAAGGAGGGTTGCTGTCTGTTTGCAAATTCCAGGCAAGCTGGGACCCAAAACAGCAGATAACAGCTTCTCCGGCTGGCGCCCTGTCCTTTGATCCCTTGCTTGGGATGTTATTGGCTAGCATTTGGGTGAGCCTATTGTTAGGCAAATGATGGGAGTTAATAGAGATAGTAGTTTGTATTCACTTAGATAATTATGCACATTCCTTAGTCTGCCCTTACTCAATAAAAGTGAGATGCTTCTGAGGCTCGGGGCTCACTAATCTCAGTGAGACCTCTGAAGCTACATTCATCAGGTCTTCTCGTTGTTTCTTTCGGCACCGACCCGTAACGTAAAACAGTGTGTATTTTAGGACAGAGTGTACAGGGTCTACAGGGTCTCACTACGTAGATTGGACTCACAGTGATCTGCCTGTGTTCAGCCTCCCAAGAGCTGGGATTATAGTTGTGTGCCACCACACCCAGTCTCAGTTGCCCTTTCAGTGTGCACCGGGGGTGGGGCCAGCAGGGAATTGAATCCTTGGCCCCTGTGCCTCTTGGCAGGTGCTTTAATCCACTGAGCTATTTGGTTGTCC
>NW_004524678.1:9858624-9862348 GCF_000260255.1 Octodon degus | reverse complement strand
GCCCCAGAACCCTTCTAACTATACCATTCCATGTCACAATTGTTCTTTATGTATGTGTCTAAATTCTATTATCCTTAACTTTTCTAGGGATAGCATTTATATTCTTAAGGCAAGGACCAGAATTTGGCTTCCTGTACAACTGCAATGCCTGTGGCAAGACTCCCCTTCCACGATGCTGTTCCAACATTTGCTGGATGCACTAAAGAAGAGAACAAAAAGAGTGATTGTACTTGTGATAGCCATAATTTTAGGAATAATAGCAGTCACAGCCACAGCTGCTACAGCTGGAGTAGCATTGAGCCAAGGTGTACAAACTGTTCATTTTGTGCAGCAGTGGCACGAGGACTCAGAACAATTATGGGCTTCACAAAGACACATAGATTCAGAGTTAAATACGAAGATAAATGATTTAGAACAAGCTGTTGCAGTGCTAGGGGATCAAATTGTTAATCTACAGTGTTAACTTCACTTAAAATGTGATTGGAATATGTTTTCATTGTGTGTAACTCCAACTCCATGGAATCAAACTCATTTCCCAGGGCGAAGTGTAAAAAGTCATTTATTACACTTAATAATAAATTATTACCTCTGAAATCCTGTCTCTTCAGCAATATATTGATAATACTTTTGCAAGACAATTTTCAGAATTGTCTGATACAGATCTGTTATAAGGCGTCTCTAATGGCACTGTAAACCTTAAGCCTTTTCATGTTATTCCGTGGTTTACTGCGAGTGTAGTAATGATTTGTCTATGTTGTCACTGTACTGTTTGTATATCCTTCTTAGCCTGGTGATGCATACAAGTATGGCAACAAACCATGGATCGAAAATCTGCAGTCCTTGCCCTGATGTTTCAAAAAATTTCAGAACAAAAACAGGGAGATATAGAAATATAGCTATGAGACAAAAGCCTAATGTCCCGAGGGAGCAAAGAGCAACAAACAGAGCCCAAAGAGAGCTGTTGTCTCTCTTGTAAATTGAGGAAGCTGGGATTCAAGGCCACAGATAGCAGCTTCTCCTGCTGGAACCCTGTCTGTTTTTTGATCCCTTGCTTAGGATGCTGATGGCTAGCTTTACGTAAACTTAGAGCTACCTAAATGCCTGAAGTCAATAGAGATGGTAGTTTGTGTTCACCAAAGTAGTTATGCACATTCCTTAGCCTGCCTTTAGCCCTCAATAAATGTGAGATGTTTCTGTAGCTCTGGGCTCACTTAGAGAGAGACTAATTTTGGTGAGACCTCTGAAACTATATTCATCGGATCTTCTCCAATTTCTTTTGGCTCTGATCGATAACCTACAACAAGGCAGAAAGAAAACAAGAAACAAAGTCTGCTTTCTGTCTTTATATTCCATTCAGTCTACCACCAAGCTACTGGTGCCACTCCTAACCATAGTGAGTCTTCTGTCTTCAGGAAATCCACTCAGCCACATCCTGAAACAAGCTAATACAATTGGGGCTGATCTAGTCTTCATATCCTTTACCCAATATGACACACCCATGGTCCAGCCACGTTGGGAAAACCACACCTATGAGCCCATAAGTCTTTGAGTGGACATCTAGATGTAAGCCTACATGGGTGGATATCCAGGAAAAGATTTCCTGGGAGACTGCTGAGTCAAGGAAGCAGTGTGCACACAGTCATCCAAACATTATAAACTGTGATAAATACTATCAAGTTGTGTCAGTTCAGAACCTCCAAAAGAATAATGCTAAGGCAGAGTTAGGAGTTGAAATGTATCGGGAGATACAAATCTTGTGAAAGATTAAAGGGCAGGATAGAAGATTGGGTAAATCTTCACGTTTGTCTCAGTTACTCTTCTCATTGCTGGGACAAATACTTGACACCCAAAGTGAAGGAAGGAAATGTTTATTTAGCTCACAGTTATTGGAGGTTTCAGTCCATACACACGGCTGGCTCCAAGGCAGAGCGGCACATGACAGAGAGCAGCCATTTGTGGCAGTGGCAAAGAGTAAGAGAGCAAAAAGGGAGGGGTAGCAGCAACAATGCCTATTGAGAGCTTTCTGTAACTGGGAGGAAACATCTGAAATACACAGTTTAAAAGGAAGGATTTATTTTTGGCTTAGGGTTTTAGTGGTTTCAGGGCACGATTGGCTGGCTCCGAGGCAGAAACATGGTGGAAGGGAACGGCAGAGGAAAGCTGCTTATCCATGACAGCCAAGGGCAACCAAGGAAAGTGGAAACAATCAGAGATTTGTACCCTGCTGTCAGATACTCTTCTCTGATTGCTGGAACAAATACCCGACACTCAAAATGAAGGGAGGAAAGGTGTATTTAGCTCAGTTACTGGAGGTTTCAGTCCATACTTGGTTGGCTCCAAGGCAGAGGAGTGACACATGGCAGAGGGCAGCAGTTCATGGTGGCAGAAGGCAGCAAGACAGCAAGAGCAAAAGGGAGAAGTAGTGGCAACAATGGCTACAGAGAGCAAGTCTGCCTCCCTTCAGTCGCATTCAGGCTATCCACCCCAGGCTGGAAGTAGAACTCACACCCATAATCCCAGCAGCACTTGCACCCATAATCCCAGTGGATCATGAGTGAATCACAAACCCTAGAATTCTGCCCCATGATTGCATGAAGCTTTGGGGGGCACAAATACACCCAAACCATAACACCTACAAAGACATGGCCTCACGGACCCACCTCCTCCAAAGGGACCCACCTGTTAGCTCACTCAGCTAGGAGCTCCATGATGGGAATCCTCAGCGGATCCACTCAGTGACAAAGCTTGTGTGCTCATTGTCCTCGCATCTTCCAAAGGCCCCACTTGTGAATTTATCAGACTTTGTGAAGTTCTTTTAGATTTAAACCATAATAGGAAATCTAAGATTACAATGAAAACCTGAAAGCCTTGGCTAACCTAGTAGGTAGATTTGTGGTAGACCATTGGAAGAATTCTGCAGTGGGCAGACATGTCCAGGGCTTGGTATCCGCTAGGCTAGAGGGTTCCTGGGAAAAACATAACCTTAAGTTGAAGAGAAGTTTTTACAAATCCCAAAGGCAATGCAATTAGCTGCATTCCCAGCAGCTCAGACACTTTTCTTTCAAAAGGAGATCAGAATTACACATTTCTATGCCTGCCACAGAGGAAACTTAAGAGCTCATGGCTCAAGTGTTCTACTTTCAATAGCTTTCAACCTATTTCCACTTCATCTCACAGTACCTTATGACCTCATACGCAAGTAAAAAGTACACTTTTAGTACATTAAAATGAAAGTCTTAAAAACAGTTTGTCATCACTCTATGCAAAGTATGTTATTCACTATTTCCTTTTTTAAAAAAATGTTATAAAGAAAATACTTAAGATGCCTGTGGTATGATGCATTTTCTTGTTTCTGCCTGGGTGGCTTTAATTTTTAAATAAAGTAAGGTAATATTTACATGAATAAAATACCTGCTTACAATGTGCTGTTTACTGGAGAAAGGAAAGGAAGAGGAAGGAAGAGAAACCATAGCCACTGTGGTTGCTCTTTGCAGTGGTCTGAGGAGGAAGAAGTTGACACACTGGGTGACAGAGGTGGTCTGCCTCATAGATGCCAGCCTTTTATTCTAGTCCTGCCTGCTGCCTTCTGCCACCTGTGATAAAAAAAAACCCAAAAAACAAACAAACAAACAAACAAACAAACAAACACCAGTTGATGAAATTTAAGTTCGTGTGGTTTTACCTCTTTGGGAGTCTCCAGCTGCTCCACAGTTGTGTCAGCCCC
>NW_004524678.1:9834465-9837427 GCF_000260255.1 Octodon degus | reverse complement strand
GAAGAATGGGCAATAAGAATAGTTCCCAAGAGACAGGAGGAGTCCCAAATTGTTTTCCAACAAGCCCACCTCTCAAAGGAAACTTTGTAGATCAAAATCATGATGAGAGTAAAACATGGCTCAAAATTATGATTAATCAATAAATTTGCAAGGATAGTCACTTAGGTAATATTGATCCAGTGGTAGCAAGGGTAGATGAGTGACATTATTAACCTCCGTTGATAATCTACAGTCTTGTTTTTGTCTTTAATCTTAGCAGTCTCAGTACTAGTTGGTGGGACAGGATGACTCACTCCCAATGAGATGACATAAAATCTCAAAGGGTGATACTAATAATGAATTAAGAGAGAATTTCATGCCTTAGGAAAGTATGTAAAACTATCCATTTTGACTTTAATTTTCAAATCCAACTCCAGCCACAGTCCTGATGGACATCTTTTACACTGACTCCCTTGAGGGCCTAACCTTGTCTGACTGCCTAGTAGATTTCTACCTAACTTAGCCATCTATGATATTCCCCCTCTGAAGAAGTATTCATAACATATGGTCAGGAGAGAAGGGGCATAGTTAACACCTAGTTGCTTCCAGCTGAAAAGGATTGGTGTAGGCAAAACCAAAGTCAACAGCCTTCCCCAGAGAGCTAATCTAATGGGCCTCAGATAGCAGTCACATTGTAGTTCAGCAGCTATACATTCTTTACGATGTTGATCTGGTGGATCCTGGAAAAGGAGCCCGGCACATTTGTCATTAGTTCCATCTGCATGATCACTTAGGATTTGACAGCCTCTAGGCAAGAATACACAAAATTTTCAAGAAATTAAAAGAATGTATAATGTGACCATGAGCACTAGAATGGAAAGGCAGATTGGTGGAAGAGCCACATCCAGAAACTACTCTTAGGGGACAGGAATAGCAATTTTACCTGGCTGGCTCTTATCTCTCTACTGATGGAAGTTATCTGTTAGTATAATGTTTTTGTTGTGAGTTATTCTAGCTTAACTATGTGAAGATGGAAAGAAGGAATTTAGTATCTCTTTTTGAGCTTTTATAGATTCTGCTGCAGTTTTTTTTTTCTGTCTTAATGAATCATAGAGGCCAGCTACCTGTGTAGTTGGAAACTGTCAGAAGGGGGTCAGTGATTTGAGCCCTTTTTATTTCTAGCTTTTATTACTATGACATTATTTTTATATATGTTCTGGTTTTATTTTTCTGCTTAGTGTTTTTTTTTAAGATCAAGTTAAGTGAGACCCTGTGTTCCTTGAGATTAACCTCTTACTGTGTACTAAGGTCAGTTATGTGTCCTCAGGCATTACTTTGGAACTGAGTATAGAGCCTGTCAGCTCCTCTGTTAATATCAGAAAGCAGGATGCTTTATGGCCTTGCTCTACTACGTTGCTTTCTATGAAAACATGGAACACTTTTTCTTTCGGTGACCCTCCCTTAGCACACTGTACACTTGTTGATTCTTATCCTCTTGGGGACAGAAATCTCCCTGCTCAGGAGGTTGGGAGACTCACCAAAATTGTAGGCTCTTATACACAGGTTTCTTCAAGTCCTGGGTCCTCATTCACCATGGAGGGCTAGGGCCAAAATATTGGCTGTCCTCTTAGCCCAGTGATCTTTCTCATTCCAATCTCTAAAACTTTAGCTCTCAAACACCCAGAAGAAATGATAAGTGACATTAATATTGCAGATGGAGTAGTGAGCTTAAGTATTATAATCTCACCTGAATAGCAAGAAATTCGAAATACAAAGTATAGCCAGAGGACTACTATTCCTTACCAACCACGGTTATTTTAGCAGTTGAATCCCTGCAGAATGTTAACAGACAACAGTTATATAGTTTTACAGAGAAAATTGAGATCAAAAGCCACATGAAGTATTTCAGTATGGCAATGATGCTGCTATCTTTGAAACACATTTAAATATCCATCTTAGGATCGACTTGCCTTTATAATCAAACATCTTTATCAAGTCACAAGACATGACAAGATGCAAAGAAATTCTCACCTAATTCATCACCCTTTAATGGGATGCCATCCAAGGAAAATGCACCCGTCTATAAATGAACCTTAAAAATTTATAATGTCTAGCATCAAACTTTAATGTGACATTGTTTGGACTGTCTGGTGCCTAAGTATAGTGACACAGATAACACCCACATAACATAAATTTCTTAAAAACAACTATCATTTGACTGGTGATTTTATGCCAGGGCTGGTACCATATTAGTAACATCTAATCAACGAATCGAATATGCACCTGCATTTACCTAGAACTCTTTAACACCACTATTCATTTATTTATTTGAGATAGGATCTTGCTATGTATCCCAGATTGACCTTGAACTTGTGATCTTCCTGCCTTGCCCTCACACATGTTAGGATCGTAGTTCTTGCCCAGCATGCCTGACTAGTTGTTAAATTTTTAATTAGGGCTCCAGGTCAATGTGTCTGTTTTCTCTATTCTCACTAATAGTAATTTGAAGAGACGATACATGATTTTTTTCATCTTTCCAGGGAGAATCTTGGGACCATAGCATTATCTCCTTCATGAGAAAGATGGCAGTGTTTTAGATAGCGTATCACCTGGCCAATAGTAACCATGGCTGTCTGTATCAAGTCATTTGCTGGTTGCCTCTCCAGCACCCCATGATCTTCCTTTTCATAACAGTATCTGATTTTGTTTGTAAAATATAGTCTTCAGGCCTACATGGTTCTGTATCGTGTTTCACCTCTGACCCTAGGGACAGAATAGGCTTTCATTAATCAACATATCACACTATTTTTTTTTTTTTTTTTTTCAGAACTGGGGATTGAACTCAGACCCTTGTGCTTGCCAGGGAAGCGCTTATTCCACTGAGTCATCTCCCCAGCCCTAACATATCACACTATTTGGTCACAGTGCTTGATTTGAGGCTCACAAAAGATTTAATTTTTTAAAATTTTTAATTAATTAATTA
>NW_004524678.1:9833062-9834365 GCF_000260255.1 Octodon degus | reverse complement strand
TTTTTTGTATTTTAGGGAAGGGTCTACAGGGTGTTAAGGTTCTCACTACTAGATTGGATTTGTCGTGATTATCCTGTTTACAGCCTCCCAAGTTCTGGGATTATAGGCATGCACCACCATGCCCAGTCTCAATCACTGGCTCAGGGGCCAGCATGACAGGCCTGGGAATCAAACCCTTGACCTCTGCACCTGCTGGCAGGCACTTTAATCTGCTGAGCTATTTGGCTGGCCCTGGTTCACAAAAGACTTAGATCGGTCTGCTCACAGAGAATCTTACGAGATTTGTTGCCAGAAAAAAAAAATTCCTTTTTTTATATAGACATAAACCAGAAAGCATGTGAACAATTTCTATGGTCATTGTGCTACCACATGTGCTGAGTTTCTGCCTAAGAAGAGAATCAACATAGAATAAGCAAAAATAAAGATATAGAGAGAGCAGAGCCAGGTCCTGGATCAGGCTGCATCTCATTCTAATGATAATCTTGGCCAGATGGTGGCACATACCTGTAATACCAGCTCTCTCAGAGTTTGAGGTAGAAAGATCAGAAATTTAATCCCAGTCTATGCAACTCAATGATTTAACAGGACTCCATCTCAAAGTAAAAAAAAAAAAGAGAATGTAGATCAGTGTGAAGGCCCTGGGTTCAATCTTCATTACTGAAAAATAAGTAATAATAATATTTGACTTCTTAGTTATGTCAACTCATATTTTTTTTTTTCTGTGTAAGCAGGTCGTGCTGTATTTATTTATTTTGTGTGTGGCCAGCTCAGCCCACCAGGGGGTGGGGCTGGCTGGCATGTGGTGCTGGGGGATTGAACCACCGTCCCTGCTTAGCTTAGCTTAACTGGTTCTAAGTAGATGCTTTAGACCACTGAGCCATCTCACCAGCTCCTGAAAAAATTTTAACTGTTAGGTCATTTAAGAAAGTTTACAGTATTTGGCAGCAGTACCATAATTATTC
Source organism: Octodon degus (assembly GCF_000260255.1). NCBI lineage: Eukaryota > Metazoa > Chordata > Mammalia > Rodentia > Octodontidae > Octodon > Octodon degus. The sequence continues at coordinate 9,833,403 of NW_004524678.1, read as the reverse complement.
AGAATAAATGAGGCAATTGATATCCCCATCCTGTTCTGGGCCTGATGGATCAGTCCTAGACTATTGTGTTTGCAATAGAATGCCATCCCTAAAGGTAGGAAGAGGTAGATGAGGTAACCAGGAGAAAAGAAAGAAATAGAAATGTCAGTGGTTAATAACTATGAAACCATGCTCAATATTTCTGATAATCAGCACGTGAAAAGAAAAGCAGCAATGAGACAGTCCATCTGACTACCACCATATTGCAAAAGTTAAACTATGACAAAGTACAGTGGTAGTGAGAGTGTGATATGCGAGACTTCTAGGCTATTGCTACAAATATAAGAGTTGACATTTTCCCC
>NW_004524678.1:9830667-9832922 GCF_000260255.1 Octodon degus | reverse complement strand
TAATAAAAATTATTTAAATGTTTATTAAAAGGGTATTGATTAAATAAAAAGTGGTACTATTAAAATACATGCTTATATAGTCATTAAACTTAAGACATTCAGAAGCTTTGCCACAAAAGAAGTCTATACTTGTTTTTGTTAAGAAGCAAAACAAAGAGCAATAGTTATGTATGGCCTTATTTTCCTTTGTGAGAATAAATAATTCCACTTAAATAAATTTTGATGCATTTAAAAAACCTGGAGGGGTATTATTTGATGTATCTTAGTGGTAAATCTAATTCAGATTAATGGTGGTAAATCTAATTCAAGTTAATTCACATTGAAAAAGAGGACCAAAGTAGAAGGACCAAGGTAGCTAACACTGTAAAAGAAATTGCTTCATAAACCAAAGGAATTTTACTGAATTCAAGGATTAGCCTATGGGATAAGGCCTGAACACTTTCAACCATTCTCCCTGTTTTCTCTCTTACTGCAGACAGGATTTCTCCATACTGAGAGAAACATGGCTGCCAGGTACTTCCACAGATAACATCCTCCAGACTAACATGAAAGGGAAAAAAACAGATTCTCTTTTCTAGATTCCCATTGTGAAAATCTCAGAGAATGATTCTGGTTAGTCTTATGTCATATCCTATACTTTGGACCAATCACGGGGAGAGTGAGGTACTGGTTATGTGTAAGCTGTTGTCAGGGCAGTGGGCTGCATCCATGTGAGGGGGGTAGCATATGTATGGATGTCGAGGTAAAAATTGCCATCAGACAGCCATTCCAGTGGTGTCTACTATATGCAATAACATGTTACTGGTATTTTAAGGGGGAGGAATTATGAGGCAGGCTTTTATTTCATATTTTACATATGTAGTATATTTTTTGAATTTTTGAACAATGAGACTATTCTACTTGTACATCAAGTAAAACAAAGCTATTTTGAGAGATAGTAGAAAGCATGAGAGCTGTAAAGATCATTTCAGGAAGCAGCATGGTTGAGTAGAGAGCTGTCATGTGACCAGTGACTATTTATACCTGGAACTAAATCATGTTGTGTTTCTAAGATTCCTAAGGTTTCCCTGAAAATATAACCAATGAGGGTGGAGAGAAGATACCCGGATTCCAAGGATCTTCTGATGGTGCTGAAAACCTGTGACCCCAGCTTCCCAGATTGCCTTAGAAGATGGGAACCTTCTCTTCACATTACTCCTGACCAGGCCCTCAAGTATGCCTGGATTCATGATGCACAGAATCTGAAACCACGGCCTAGGCCCCAGGCCTTGAGGAAATCTAGTTTCTGTTTTCCTTCTGAGTGAAGCAAAAACAAGGTTCAAGAACATCATCATCCTACCAAAAGTAAAAAAGGTGAGACTAGCAAAGATACTACAGTAAGAAGGGTGGATGGTGCCACTGTGCACGTGCTGAATCCCAGGGCTCAGAAGGTGTGTCTCCCACGCATCACTGACACCATCCAGCTGCCATCCATCGCAGACACTCACAAGAAGCTGGAGGTCACTGTTGGACAGGAGGGACCTGTGACTTCCAGGGGACAAAGCAAAAACTCTTCTCCCCAAAACACAAACACTCTGCCACCTATTATGTGACCCTTGCTGAAGGCATGTCCTGTTCCTTTCCACTTATGATTTGTTAAAGACAGCTCTTATGTTGTACAATATTTCACATTTTTATGCATAAATGTTTCAAAAATTAAAACTATTCATACAGACAAAAACCTCAAAGTTATTTCAATTTTGAAACCCAAATATAAAGGATAAAACTTACAGAAGTCTACAGAAAAGAAGGTTAAGCAGAACATGATATTTCTGTTTATAAATATTTACTGGCATCTTTTTGGGAAAGTATTTGCATAGCCCCAAGGCTATGTATGGCCCACAAGAGTTAGAAGGAGAGCTAGTAAATAGGAGAGGTAGAGATATTGGCTAAACATAAGAAAGATTTTCCAAAGTTAGAATTTTCTGAGGATGGAATGCACTACCTCAAAAAATATGAAGTTTCACATAGGATCAGAGGAAAGCGAGTTGAAAGCAAGTGCAAGGTCCTGAGATTAATCCCTAGTACCAAACAACAACAAACATAACAACAAAAAGGCAGTTACAAGCTTGTCTTCTGGATGGTTAACAATCTAAGTTTTCAGACCAAAATTAGAGAAAAAGGAGGGCTGCAAGGAAAGCCAAGATTTTGGCCCTAGCCTTCCAAGGTCAATTAAGACTCAGGGCATATGAGAACTTGTACTGTAACGTCATGTA
>NW_004524678.1:9828927-9829862 GCF_000260255.1 Octodon degus | reverse complement strand
AAAAAAAAGAAAAAAAGGCAGTTGAGAGCTGGGGAGACAGTTCAGTGGACTAAGTGCCTGCCTGGCAAGCACAAAGACCCGGGTTCAAACCCTGGTACTGCATGTTGTGCTGGCCATTGAAACCTGGCGTGGTGTTTTAAGCTTGAAATCCCAGCGCTGGGGAGTCTGAGACAGGAGGATCACCATGAATCTGAACTGTGTAGTGATACCCTATACCAAACTAATAAAAAATTAAAAAAGAAAAGAAAGGCAATTGATTATGTGGAGAAGGTGGAAGCAAAATTAAAAAGAATATGTAAACCAAGTACTGTGGGTCTCTTTTCAACTGTAATTCTATGATTTCTAAATGATTATTCTGATTTTTAGGTTCACTTGTTCACATACTGTCAAATAGATAGTCTTGACTTTTTGAGCCTGTTAAAATCTTTTTTGCTTAAAAATACATGGAGTTAAGAAGAACATGTTCTTGTTTTTAATGTTCTTGTTTTATATTTTATTCCTCTTTTTCATCTTTGGTGTATGCTTAAAGATCAAATAAATTAGTATTATGCAGCATTAGTGTGGTCTTTTCTTTCTTATCTATATTGAGATTTTATTAGTATTTTTTTAAGCCTCAAAATTTTCCTTACTTGTCTATGTCAACCACTTTTCACTAAAAGGTTAATGGTATGTTACCAACTTTCCAAAAAATTTTCTCTCTATAGATAATGGCTACACCAATGATATGCACATCAGACTATGCTTGCAGTACATAATGTTTACATTCCTTGTGTAGCATCGGCATATTTACATAAGATATCTTCTTCTTTTTTCTTATCCCTTTCCTCCATCTCTTTATTTCCCTCAAATTTGGACAGATCTACACTATTATCTTTAGTTTTGCTCTTTATTTATAAATTCAGTTTCTCTCATCAGAGAAACAGTAATAAACATAA
>NW_004524678.1:9827156-9827952 GCF_000260255.1 Octodon degus | reverse complement strand
GCTGGCCACACACACACACACACACACACACAAATAAAATAAATAAATAAATAAATAAATAAAAAGAATACTTTAAAAACATTTTAAAAAAAAAAAGACTTATTAGCAAGTGACCAGCTGGAGTATAGATGCAAAGCATCAGTAATATGCACACTCAATAATTAATGGACATGGTTGTGTCTAATATGAATCTTCATAAATCATGTATTATGTGTTATAACTGATGTACTTAATGCACTCATGAAATAAGGAAATGTTTTCTGAATTTTGCTGTTCATAAGTTTTCATTGATTTGTTTGAATCATCATTCTTAACTGTCAGTGTTTTTGCTGTCACTCCTAATTGGCACCTGACTTAATGGAAATTCTGTGAAGCCCACCCAGCCTTCAAGAGGTTGTGACTTGGGTGAAGAAATCACGGGGTAAAAACACTGACAGCTGTGTTGTCAATGCCCTAGGGACAGGCCATGTGCACAAGAGTTGCTCATTTAAGGAGAGCTCTTCTGCTGTTTTACTTTTGGGGAAATATGCCACAGGATACTAGAGCTTTTTGTTCCTAATTTTAACTTAGTTTACACTGAAGAACCTTTCTCCATATCCTATTCTCCCCACCCCAGATTTCTGTAACTACCACCCTGCTCTCAACTTTTATAAGATCAGTGGTTTTGGCTCCACATACAAGTGAAACCATGTAGTATTTGTCTTTCTATGTTTGGCACATTTCATTTATGCAACTATCTCTAGTTCAGTCTACAGGGCTGTAAATAACAATATTTTATTTTTTGCTTAATAGCATT
>NW_004524678.1:9808985-9810231 GCF_000260255.1 Octodon degus | reverse complement strand
ATTTAGTATAGGGTCTAAAGAGTCTCACTACATAGACTGAACTCATAGTGATCCTCCTGTTTTCAGCCTCCCAAGTGCTGGGATTACAGGCGCACACCACCACGCCCAGTCTCAATGGCTATCTCAGTGCACCTGGAGGTTGGGCCAGCATGGCATGCTGGGGATAGAACCCCGGCCCCTGTGTCTGTCCAAGCAGGCACTTTAATCCACTGAGCTATCTGGCCGGCTGTCTTCACAGATTTTAGCATGGTGGAAAATTCAGAAAAATCAAGCAACCTGAGTACACTGTAGTGTTGTAGAAATTGTGGCAGACTGCATGGAAAACCCTTTGCACCAAGGAGTTTGGCTGGTGACTTGTATTTACATCAGCCAGCTGATGTGGGGTCACTCCTCCAAAGCATCGGCCCTGCTTAGAGTAAAACAGCAATTTGCATACTTTTTGTAAGCAGACAGAACAGAGGTGATAAGGGGTTAGTCTATAATTGGCTACATATACAGGTTAGTTTATAATTGGCTACATATATTTAGTCATATGTTGCCAGGCAGAATTGTCTGGAGCAGATTTAATTGGAAGGGGTCATTTATCATGAGGCAGGAAAATAGGTGTGTTAGAGATCGGGCAAGTGGGCAAGATCTAGTATGACCTTGAGCAGACTAGCATGACAGAATATTTGTGTAGTCAGATAGAACTGAGTTTTTCTCAGAGTTGCCGTTGGGTAGTTAAGGCCAACTGAGTCTGACTGCCCAATTATAAAAGTTTTAAAATTTTCCCACTGCAGAAGTACACGCTACACAGCCATAGAACAAAGATTAAGTCTACTTAGGGTAACTGGAACGTGAAACTTAAAGATGAACATGTTGTAGCTCAAAAATCGAATGACAACGAGGCAAGTCCAAAAGTTAAAAGAAAGTGCTTTATTTCAGCTGGTAACCAGTGGTGGTCTCTATGCAAGGTGCAAAGAGGTGCACTGAGCATTGACAAGGGTCAGTATTTAAGCTTCAAAACTGCAAAAACAGGGAAGGGGTGGAGAGGAAGAAGTGGCAGGGTCATTAGTTCACTGGGTGGTCCTGTTGGGTGGGGTGTTGAGTTGGCAGTCACACAGAGTTCATTAAGATAAGAAAGTTTGGGGTACAAATGTCATAAGACTTGGGTCACAGGGGTGAGGAGTTGGGAGGGGTAGGCACATACAAAACAGGAACACAGCTTTGAGGTTAGAAGGGCAACAAAATGGAGTCAATTTTGACA
>NW_004524678.1:9804873-9807920 GCF_000260255.1 Octodon degus | reverse complement strand
GGACACTGCCTCAGCTGTGTATTATTCTTCTGCATAGCAATTCTACTTTTTACTTCAAACAAGACCTTGCTTTTGACATCATTTTTCTCTTCTTGCTTTTGTCTTAGAGATGCTTCTCTGATTTCTATACAGTTGCTTCATTTTGTCTTTCTTAGTAGCATCTTTTGGAACTTTATACACATTAAACATACCAAATAAATGTTAGTCACCAAATTTATTTATTTATTTTTAACATATTTGGTACAGGGTCTCACTATGCAGCTTGGACTTGTAGTGTTATTCCTGTTTTCAGCCTCCCCAGTGTGGGGATTACACACATGTGCCACCACACCCAGTCTTGATGGCCCCAGCATGTGGTGCCAGTAATCAGCCCCCTGTCCCTGTGCTTGCCTAAGCAGGTGCTTAGTCTGCTGAACTATCTCACCTGCCCACCAAATTTATTGTTTTTGATCAGTTATAGTTTTCATGTAACTTGCATTCTTGAGAATGCAGTCATTTATTCGCATATTATTTGAAAAATTCATGTAATTTTTACATTCCATTTAGTTGAAAAGGAACATGGGAAGGTTGGCCAGATAGCTCAGCAGATTAAGGCACCTGCTTAGGCAGACACAGGGATTGGGGTTCAATCCCTAGTGCATTGTGCAGGCCCTGCCCCCAGTGCATAATGAGGTGATGATTGAGACTGGGTGTGGTGGCACACGCCTGTAATCCCAGCACTTGGGAGGCTGAAAACAGGAGAATCACTATGATGAGTCTGATCTGTGTAGTGAGACCCTGTAGACCCTGTCCTAAATACAAAAAAAGAAAAAATAGAAAGAAAGAAAGAAAGAAAGAAAGAAAGAAAGAAAGAAAGAAAGAAAAGGAACACAGGACTCAATTATACATCTGTTAGTAATGTGCTTTAGGTATTTAGAGGGAATTACAGGATTCTATGCAAGATCAGAGCAAAAGAGACTTGTAAAGTATTTAAGAGAGTACTTTTCCAATTTTAATGTGAAGATGAAGAACTGCGGGTTCTGATTAAAACCTGGATTCTGACTTAGGACACAGGGATGAGGCCTGTAACTCTGTACTTTTATTTTATTTTATTCTATTTATTAATGTATGTTTTAATACATAATAGTGATTTATTTTGGGGGTCAGTATATGGATATAGTGTATCTTGGTCATTTGAAATTCTTCACTCCCTTATTCATCCTCTTCTCTCCCCTCTCCTGCTATTTATGTATTTCTTTATGTATGTATTTTGATGACAGGAATCAAACTCAGGATCTTGTGCTTGCCAGGCAGGCACTTGTGCCTCTGTGCTATATCCCCAGGCCTTTCCTGTATTTTGATAAAGCTTAAAAATGAGAAGCCAATGTCACTGATCTACAGAGCATATTTTATTTTTTTATTTTTTGGAGGGGGAACTGGGGATTGAACTCAGGCCCTTGCACTTGCCAGGGAAGTGCTTATTCTACTGAGCCATCTCCCCAACCCCTACAGAGCATATTTTAGTCATAAGGTACTATGATACGAATAAAATATTCAAATATCCTATTTCTTTGTTTAAAAATTTATTTATGTGTGTGTGTGTTGCCAGTTCAGCCCACCAGGGGGCGGGGCTGGCTGGCATGTGGTGCTGGGGGATTGAACGCGGTCTCTGCGCTTTGCTAAGCTTGTTCTAAGTAGGTGCTTTAGACCACTGAGCCATCTCACCAGCCCCTCAGATATCCTATTTCTAAAAGTATATGCTCAGTATCTACCATTATGATCTGGCTTGCTTGCCTGTGTCTTGCACACTGGCCATGACTTTAGCAGGCAGCCCAGAAAATGCACCTCATGTAGCGTTGTGGCTTGTGTTTAGACGTCCCCACCACAAAGCCTCATGTACTTGTAGATGGGGCTTCTCAGAGCTGGATGGAGATTAGGCTGTGTTATACTGGGGATTACGAGTGTGATACTAAATTAGCCCACTGTTTGGAGTCAGCATAGCCCTGACTGTGGCTGACTGAATTTTCTAAAGACAGAAATCCCACCCTGGGTGTAGGTGGTACCACCCGAAAGGATTGTAGCCTCAATGGGATAGCAGGGGAAGGGACGCTCATTGTTGTGTTGTTTTTATGAGTCGCATTGAAGCTCCACTAAATCATGCATTTTACCTCACCATGTCCTGGGCTGATGTCACTCTGGCATCTGGAATTGTGCTCACTGAAGGTCCCTTCCTAGCACTTAGGCCAATTTAGTCACTAGCTTTCACCGGCTTTCCCAATGTAAAACCAAACCAAACCTGAATATTTCTGTTGCATTATAGATTTTTTTTGAGGCACGTAAAGGTAAAAATGCAACATCTTGTATGCTGAAATTGGGTCATTTCATCAATCTAAATTCATTTAGAAGGAAAACCCCATTTGAAACATGTAACAATATTCTAGGTTCTTATAGGAGTCTGGGTTAAATCTAACAAGTTTCTAAAGGAATTAGAAAGTAGGAAGTGGAATTAATTATTCAAAAACATTTCCTTGCTCAAGTGAGTAGTTGCCACTGCTAAACTTTAGTGGTGTTTGGAACCCATTTTTTGACATATGTTTATAGTTTAAGCACAATTCCCTGCCCCCTTTTTTTAAAAAAATTTTTTTGAGACAGGGTCTCATTATGTACTGCAGGCTGCCCTTGAACTCACTCATGTAGCCCAGGCTGGCCTCAGTCTCCCAGGGATCCTCCTGCTTCAGCCTCCCAAGAACTGGGATTACAGGCATGTGCTACCACGCCTGGCAGCTTTCCCATTTCTTACAAAAGGGTTTGTTTTATTTGGAGAGGAGCAGCTTCTACCTGCTTTGTCCCTTCATTGTCTCCCAGGTAACCTGTGGGTAATTTTAGAAATTAAATCATGTGATAGACTCCTGGCCTGGTTTAGCAATGTGATACAGTATTCTTTTGCCATTTTTTTTTTATCACACTGAAAAGGCATCAGAAAAGTACAAAGAGTGCATAGTTTTGTCAGAAAATGTCATAGCCACCTGCTTTCTATAGACATGTATCAAGGTTCAGGAAACAAAGGT
>NW_004524678.1:9802470-9803338 GCF_000260255.1 Octodon degus | reverse complement strand
CATGTCCGCATCTTGTACAGCAATTAACCACTGGGAGGAATGTATGCAGTGGGTTAATTATTGAAACTGTCCTACCAATTTGATTTGAAACTCTCTCATTGCTATTTGTTTCTCAATAAAATTATGAAAAAAAAAGAAAATGACATACTAAATTGGCAAATGATGAAGCTGGGAGACATAGCTAATATGCTGAGTGATAGAATTACTACCTAAGTGATCCTAATTATTGTTTTATATTAGTACTTACTCTTAACTTGAGTGAGAGATGAAAGATCAAATTTGAAGAAATGAAATTTTCTGACGATGACTATAAAGTGTTGCATTTTTAAGGCAGGAAACAAACAACCACCAAATTGCACCCGATGTAGCACATATGAAAACATCTCAGGAGTATTGTTGAGAGTAAATTTAAAGCAGATTGACAGTGTGTTATAGCCATGAACACACCTGCCGTCTAAGCTGCAAGCTCAAAATGTAACGGTTGCTCTAATCACAAAGGAAATGATAGCTTCTGTTACGCACATGACACATCTGGTGGGTTATATTTACTTCTGGGTGTCAAATTTTGAAAATTACAGACCAACTGGAGCATACGAACAGCAAACTGGGTTGAAAGCTCATAATACCATAGCTGAGAGCCTGGGAAGTGTGTAAAATGGAAAGAGACACTTGGCTGAACTAGGTTCTGTGTTTACATGTTATTGTTTATGAAGACCTTAAAGGAGCTCATGGAGCCATAACTAGTGGGTCCCAAGAGAGGTGCTTGGAATCAGGGATGAACAGAACAAAGAGATGCAATAATTTTTAATAATTTGCAATTGCAAAATACATAATCTCAATATGATCAAATGATCCTTCTATTTTTATT
>NW_004524678.1:9795921-9802150 GCF_000260255.1 Octodon degus | reverse complement strand
GGGCTGGCTGGCATGTGGTGCTGGGGGATTGAACCGCGGTCCCTGGGCTTTGCTGAGCTTGTTCTAAGTAGGTTCTTTAGACCACTGAGCCATCTCTCCAGCCCCTCCCCCTCCTTTTTCCTCCCTTCCTTCTCCCTAGTTCCTCTTTCCTTTTGAACAATTTCCTCTTATTTTCCAATATCTATTGCATACTGTGGTCCTTATTTACTCTCTTAGTTTATCACACCATGCAGACGATGGGATATTTGCACACGTATTCCTGATTTATTTGACTGAAGAATGTGATCTCAAGGTGCGTCCTTCTACCTAGAAATGCCTCAAGTTTATCTTTTTTATGGCTGAATAGTATTTCACTGTATTAAAAAAATCACATCTTTTAAAATCCATTTTATCCAGGGTTGATGGGAATTAGGGCTGTTTTCATAACTTAGCTGTCACAAACTGTGATGATATAAACATAGATGTACATATACTGCTGTGGTGGTGTTTTCAATTTCTAAGGCAGATACTTGGCAGTGGAACTGCTGGATCAAATGGGACTTTTAATGCTAACTTTCTGAGGAATCTACACACTGGTTTCGATAGTGATTGCAACAGTCTATACTCCCACAGTAACGGTTTGTGTGTATTTGTCCCCCCAAAGACTCATGCAGTCATTGAGGTGCAGTTGTACAGTTTGTGATTAGTTCATGATCTAAGGCTGGGATTATGGGACTGAGTACTGCTGGGATTATGGGTGTGAGTGCTACACCGGGACTGGGGCAGATAGCCTGAAGGCAGCATAAGGGAGAGAGACCCGCTCTCTGTTGCCGCTGTTCCTCCCTTTGCTCTTACTGTTTTATTGCCTTCCACCACCATGAACTGTGGCCCTCTGCCATGTGCCAGTCTACCTGGGAGCCAGCTGAGTATGGACTCAAACTTCCAGTAGCTGTGAGCTAAATAAACCTTCCTTCCTTCATTTTGCGTGTCGGGTATTTGTTCCAGCAATGAAGGAAGAGTAACTGAGACACCCACCAACAGTAGAAGAGGGTTCCTTTCTCTCCACAGCATTTTTCCTCTGGAATTTGTTCCTTTGTTCCCACAGTTCCTTTTCATCCAGTATTTGTTTTGGATTGATTTTTTAAAAAAATTTTATTTATTTATGTGTGTGTGTGTGTGTGTGTGTGGGGCCAGCTCAGCCCACCAGGGGGCGGGGCTGGCTGGCACGTGGTGCTGGGGGATTGAACCGCGGTCCCTGTGCTTTGCTAAACTTGCTCTAAGTAGGTGCTTTAGACCACTGAGCCATCTCACCAGCCCCTGTTTTGGATTGATTTCTTGATGATGCCGATTCTTTCTGGAATGAGATGCAATCTCAGTGTTGTTTTAATTTGCATGACCAGCTACGCTGAATATTATTTCATGTTTTTATTTGCTATTTGTTTTTCATTTGAGATGAGTGTCTTCATCTCAGATGCCCATGTTCAGATCGGATCTTTGAATTTGGGGGTTCTGATTTTTTCATTTCTTTATATGTTCTAGATATTAGTTCTTTGTCTGAAGAATAGCTGGCAAAATGTTTCCACTCTGTGGATTGTCTTTGCACTCAAATCGGTTGGTGATTTCTTTTATTGTGCAAAAGATTTTTAATAAGATGTGATCCAAGTTGTTAATTATTTGTGGAATCTGCCATGTGGTCAGGATTTTGTTCATGAAATCTTTGCTACACCTCTTTTTCAGAGCTCTGCTTATCCCTGTTTCAGCAAATTTGGTGTTTCTATTTAAATAATTACATCTTTGATCCATTGTGATTTTTAGTTTAGTGTACATAGGAAGCCAGTTTCCCCATCACTGTTGATTACCAAGGCTATCTTTCTTCCAGTGACGATGTTTGGCTCTTTTATCAAAGATAAAGTGGGGGTTCAGGGAGATAGCTCAGCAGCGTAAGTGCTTGCTTGGCAAGCGCAAGGTCCTGAATTCAATCTCCTGTACCACAAAAACAAAAACAAACAAAAAACAAATAAACAAAACAAAACAAAACAAAATGATAAAGTGGCTCAGTGTGTTTGAAGTTCTTTCTGCATCTGCATCTTCTAACCTTTTCCATTGATTGTCTGGTCTGTTTTTTGCAAGTACCATGCTGACTTTGTCACAGTAGCTTTGTAGTATAATTTCAAGTCAGAGATTATGATGCCTCCTGCCTTGCCTTTCTTGCTGAGAACTGTTTTTGCTATCCTAGGTCTCTTCAGGTTCCAAATGAATTTTAGGAATTTTTTTCTTTTAGTTTTGTGAGATATGCTAATGGTATTTTAATTGGGATCGCATTAAATCTGTACAACGATTTTGGGAGTATAGCATTTTATTATGTTTGTTCTCCCTACTCATGAGCAAGGGATATCTTTTCATTTTCTGTTATCCTCTTTGATCTCCTTTTCAGAGTACTATAATTTTCAATGTATAGATTTTCTACTTCCTTTGTTAGATTGATTCCTAAGTATTTCATTTTTGTGACTATTTTTGTGAAATGTGTGGTTTCCCTAATTTCTCTCTCAGTGAATGTGTTGTTTGGGTATAGAAAAGCTATTTATTTTTTGAGTGTTGACTTTGTATTCTGCTAAGTTACTGAATTTGGTTATCAAATCTAGAAATTTTTTGGTTGGGTATTTTCGGTCTTCTATGTAGAGTATCATGTCATAGGTAATTCTCATACTCCCAACTCTTTCTGATGTCCTGGTAACCAGGAAAGGGATTTGGGGAACTAGGCTACTGAACATTATTTTGATTGAGTAGGAGGTCAAAACAGATGATTTCAATTTGCTCTTCCAACTACGAGTTATGTGATTACATAAAACACCTCTAACCTACTTAACTCAGACTAGTTTTTATTTGGACTCAATACATTAAATTCTAATAAGGCTGATTTATAGGGCCAAAATTGTCATTAAAGCAATTGAATAGGGAACAGTGTTTGGGACAGAGTGATCTGTGAGTTTATAAACACACTAACTTAAATTGGCAACAAGAAAGCATGATCATATCATATTCATTATTGTCACTTAGTTTATCATTCTATAGAGAATTTGTAGTTAAAGGACATTACCTTAACAACAATTCATGCGTATTTCTTGTGGATATTGCCTATAAGCTCAGGTGCATTCACAAGGCAGCAAAAGAAGACTATGCTGCTTTATTTTTTTATTATTATTTTTTTAATAAATTTTATTTATTTATTTATTCATTGTGTGTGTGTGTGTGTGTGTGTGTGGCCAGCTCAGCCCACCAGGGGGCGGGGCTGGCTGGCATGTGGTGCTGGGGGATTGAACTGCGGTCCCTGTGCTTTGCCAAGCTTGTTCCAAGTAGGTGCTTTAGACCACTGAGCCATCCCTCCAGCCCTATGCTGCTTTAAAAACATGGTAATAGATGTATAGCATCCAATGGAGAGAACATTAGTCTGTATCTGACACACATAAAATGCCATGATTAAAGGGAAATATTGACAGCACACTCAGAATATTTTTTTTCAAGTATTGAGTACAGGGTCTACAGGGTCTCACTACACAGATCGAACTCATAGTGATTCTCCTATTTTCAGCCTCCCAAGAGCTGGGATTACAGGCACGTGCTACCGCCACCATGTCATCTCAGTTGCCATTTCAGCACTGCAAATCTGCTGAGCTATCTGGCCAACCCCCAGAATCATTTTTAAAGTTATATGAGTTACAATAGAAGTGATAAGTTTTTCCCTTGGTTTTTTTTTCTTTTTGGAACCAGGGATTAAACTCAGGCCCTTGTGCTTGCCAGGCAAGCACTTATTCTACTGAGCCATCTCCCCAGCCCTGGTTTTCCCTTGTTTAGCTCAGAAAATATATGCTATCTAAGGAACCCAATGAAATATTTTAATGATCTTAATATGAATAATAACTAGACTTACAGGAGTTGAACCTCCAGGTAGTTGTGCAGAACAAATCTGAGAAGTTAAAGATCATGACAATTTGGGTCAGTCCCAAGGATATCCTGTATATCTGTCTGATAATCACTGAAAACTGCCTTCAGGTCTAGTAAACTTTCTGTATCTGAGGGCAATAACAGACAACTTTTTCTTACTCCCTGCATCCACATCATTTTTCATGTAACTTTCAGTGCCTCCTACTGTGGGCAAGCTCATTGGCTTGGCCCCTTAATGTCACACTAAGCCATGTGACCTACTTGTCCAGTGGAATGTTAGGGGACTTGAAAGAGGAGAGGACTGAAGTGGGCTTTGTTTTCTGGGGCTTATTGGGGTTTGTTTTATTTTGCACCTTTGTCAGCACCATGAGAACATTCTTGAACCAGACTATGTAAGGATGAGATGCACCTAATCAGAAGGAGTAACTCTTGTGTGTCAGAGGGCCATTGATTTCCAAACAATGAAGTGATAATGTCAAGAGTAGCCATGACAAGTCCCATTAAACTGATGGCCTATTTACTTTTTTTTTTTTCCTATTTACTTATTCTAAGCCAACTAACTATTGGTAATTTTAAGTCAGTGTGCCTTGGTTCAGTATTTTAGGAAGTGTTACTGAGTCACTAGAAAACTGACCTACTATTTATTGGTGGGTTATGTTAAAGAGGGAGATGGATGACCATCAATCAATGTTATTATAGAAAATAATATGTAGGTGCACAAGGACTAGATAAATTCAACTGTAGTCCTCTGGAATTACGATAATAACATTAGTGCATTTGGCCAAGCAATGGCTGTGACTCATCTACATGGCTGACACTGACAAAGGTTCTACAGTCTGAGGTACAGGATCTCAAGATAAATCCTGAGGGGATTTCACTGACCTTATCGGACCCAAAAGCTACAACTCTTGTGGCTTAGGTCTTACTTTATATTTTTGTTAATCATCCAGCAGAGAAGTATAAAAATGAAATATAAGAAATAAAGCCATGCTGTTATGTTGAGCTGTAGGGGACTTAGGTCAACAATTTCTGACATTGCCAGTGAAGCAGAAGACCCAATTCTGTTATGGACTACTGGACTCTTTTAGAATATTTTGCTGAGTTTACACACCTATAATATTCAAATAACGGAACTAAACAAAAAAAGGGGATACAGATGAATGTCCATTTTGTATCTGTGTATTCAAAATGGTTAGGATAGATACATAGTTATATTCTCTTAATGAATAGAGGGATTTGTTCTAATAGTGTTTGTAAATAGGATATCATGTCTGCATCTTGTACAGCAGTTAACCACTAGGAAGAATGTATGCAATGTGTTAATTATTGAAACTGTTCTACCAATTTGGTTTGAAACTGTCTCATTGCTATGCTATTTGTTTCTCAATAAAATTATGGGAAAAAAATAACATTAGTGCAATAATTTGCACTTCATGAGTAGCTACTGTCTGTTAATCATTGTTTTAAGAACTTTATACATATTATAACTTACTTGTATGAGGTGGTTACTATCACTTTACCCTTGATACTGTTAAGAAACATGGGTCACATACCTGCTAAGGTTGAACCTAGTCATGTGGCTCCACAAATCACTCTATACCAACACACTGTGCTCACAATGGCCCATGTACCATGTCTAGTATTTGTAAAGCCTACTGGAACATGGGCATTTATATCTCAATATATTTATTAACAATGATAACATTAATCATTGCTTTTCCACAAGCAGATTTTTGGATACAGGAAAACTCCAAAAAGTATCTTTTTGTGGGGTTTAAACTCAGGGCCTTCATGCCGACCTATATCCCCAGCCATTGTCTCTTTTCTTTTCAGACAGGTCTCATTAAGTAGCTACCCTGCCCAGGCTGGGCTGGGACTTACGATGTGGCTCAGTCTTCCAGAGTGCTGGGCTTATAGTCCTACATACTCAGTCTACATACTGCAGTCTCTTTATTACATGGTGCTGAGAAAGCTGGAGAACCACATGTAAGAAGTCGAAACTAGGTCTCTAGCTCTCATCCTGCACTAAATTCAAATTAAAGTGTACCAGTGACCTAGATATATAACCAGAAACACTCAAACTGCTGGAAGACAATACATGGATATACTCAAAACCATTGGCACAGGCAGACTTCCTGAACAAGACTTTGAAAGGACAGGAAATAATATCAAGAATCAGCAAACAGAAATCAAATTAAAAAGCTTCAGTGGGTTGGTCTTAACCATCCAGTAGAAAAGTATGAAGTCGAAATATAAGAAATAAAGCCATGCTGTTAAGTTGAGCTGTGGGGGACTCAGGTCAATAATT
>NW_004524678.1:9789983-9795276 GCF_000260255.1 Octodon degus | reverse complement strand
ATGGCTCAGTAAAATAAGTGCTTCCCCGGCAAGCGCAAGGGCCTGAGTTCAATGCCTGGTTCTGCAAAAAAAAAAAAAAAAAAGGAAAGAGAAGAAGTTCAAGTGGCCAAAGGGGAAACAGTTCAACATGTCTAGCCATCAGAGAAATGCAAATTAAAACTACATTAAATTTCATATCATCCCAGTGAGAATGGCTATCATTAGGAATATAAAAAACAATGAATAGTTGCAATAATTCAGGAAAATGCAACTCTCCTATGTTGCTGGTGGGACAATGAACTATTATGATCATTATGGAAGTCAGTAGGGAGATTCTTCAAAAGACTAAATGTAGAAATAATGTTTGACCCAGCTATATCAATCCTGGGGAATATTCCCAAAAGAATTAAGGAAAACTTTTAAAGTATGAGTCATAATAAATAAAATTAAAAAGAATTTTTTAGTGGTCAAAACCTTGGCAGCCACTGTTTTAAGCTGTATTCAATCTCCTAGAGTCTAGGATTCTTACACATACCCCATTCTAATACAAATCTACAAGGTTTTCTTCAAACAAGCATCTAATGAAAAGCATACAAGTGGGATTAAACTACTTGCCTTACAGTGACTACTTTATGGGGCTATTTATGAAGATAATGCACATCTTTTAGGTAACAATGAAATATTCAACTCATCTACCAAGAAAATGTGTTCCAATCTAAAGAGAATTGAAAATAAAAAGCACTTGATTAGCCAAACTATGAGTGATAGCCTTGTGTTGCAGTAAAATTGCTTTCTAGAGTAGATATGTGGATAGAATTAGCAATGACTGAAGATGCTAAATTAAGCATGTTGTTTATGTTGATATTTTGGGAGATGGAGCTTAATCTTATCTTACTAGATGCTATAATTATACTGCTTAAGTGATAACAAAATCTGTATTTTGATATATTCTTTATAACATGATAAATATTGAATAGGACTAAATTTGAACTGTTTAACCACATCTTTTATAAACCTTGTAAATTTATGTAATATGAATTTAGCAGATGAGCTGCTTTTAAAATTATTTAAAAATTATATTCTCTTGTGCATTGTTGGCTTTTCTAAACGCTTACCTATTTTTAAAAACTTGGGAAGTTGAAAGTAGCATGGTAGGATGTAGGATGTGGAGTTTGTGATAGATCTCTTTAAAGTTTACCTTATTTTAAGAGAGAAGTTCTTGCTATGTAGTCCTGGCTGGTCTTGAACTCACAGTGACCCTCCTACCTCAGCTTCCCGAGTGCTGGGATTATAGGCATGTGCCACCAGGCCTGGCTTTCTTTCTTTCTTTTTTTTTTTTAAAGCACATTTGTCAAAAAAACACAATGTATACATAATGTTTGACCTAATATTTTGACCCTGTGTACATGGCGTATTTGTAAACGTACAGCCACTTAATATGACTGCCTATCAGTTAGTGAAGTCTTGTTGGAAGAGTTGCATTGCCAGTTTGAGCTAGAGTATTCTGGACCAAAACTAGGATAGGAATTTTCTGTAGACTAGGTTCCTGCTGTTCTTTTACACCTGTGGATGGATTTTCCTGTTTGCACAAAGACTAAACTAAATGAAGAGAAAACGAAATCTCCATCAACAGGAAATGTTACATAAGTTATAGCAAATATATACCTGTGGCAGGATTGGCAAACATTGCTATGACCTCGTTCTAGTCTTATAGTAGATGGTACTAATTGAAAACTCTGATAACATACTTGCATCAGCTTACTATAAAAATTTTGTTTTAATATATTAAAATACTTTCCCCTTTTTATTAAGCAAATATAATATTTACTTGGTTTTCAGTTCTTTTTTTTTTTTTTTTTTTGAGGAACCAGGGATTGAACTCAGGCCCTTGCGCTTGCCAGGGAAGCGCTTATTCCACTGAGCCATCTCCCCGGCCCTAATAAATATTATATATATATATTTGCGGAACCGGGGATTGAACTCAGACCCTTGCGCTTGCCAGGCAAGCGCTTATTCTCCTGAGCTATCTCCACTTACTTGGTTTTAAACAATGCTTTCCTCCTACTCTTTGCTTTTCTCCTCTCCTTTCCTCCCTTCCTCTCCCCTCCCCTCCCTTCCCTTCCCTTCCCCTCTCCTCTGCTCTCCTTTTTCCTACCCTCCTCTCCTATCCATTCCTGTCCTCTTTTCTTCTATGCTCCTTCCTTCCTTCCTTCCTTCCTTCCTTCCTTCCTTCCTTCCTTCCTTCCTTCCTTCTTCCTTCCTTCGTTAGATGCTGAGACTCAAACCCAGGGTCTTGAGCATGCTAGTCAAGTGTTCTGTCATAGAACTACATCCCCATCCTCCATTGATTATTTGTAATTTAGTGATCCTGGCAGCCACCACCAACTGATTGGAGGTACAGACAAGTTGAAACCTGTTTATTATCTTGGAGTTGTACTGAACTCCAAGTGTGCAGATGATTGCTCAGATTTCAAGATAATAAAAGTTAAATATCTGTTGGTCACCCCTAGGAGCCAGACACTGGAGTCAGTGTTACAGGGGCACACTTGATTTAACTCATAATTCTCATTCATCTTAATGAAATACGTACTGTCATTGTCTCCATTCTGAAGATCAGGAAATTGAGGCTTAAACATCCAAGGTCAAAGGTTCCTTAAAGTCAGAGTTAATAAGCTGCTGATTTCAGGAGTAAGATTTGCTTTGCTTGATTTTCTGACCTCATAGCCGTGCTCTTAAAAACCATCTATTAACACCTCTTTTAATGAAAGTCCTTGTTGGTGCATCAATAGTCCACTTCAGGCTGCCTCTGCACCACAATGCTGAAAGGCCTGATTCCCTGGAAGTTAGGTGGAGAACCTTGTTTGTTTTGGTGAAGGAAAGAAGTGAACCAGATAGTCCATTTTGATGATTCTGTATAGTGTAGCAATTTGGTGCACTGTATTGAGTTTAATATTATAAAAAAACCTTTTCTTAAAATTTATTTATTTATTTATTGCAGTACTGGGGATTGAACTCAGGACCCTGGGCTTGCCAGGCAGACACTTATTCTACTGAGTTATCTCCTCGGCCCTTACAATATTTTTTAAAACCCGATCCTTTAAATTAAAATAATATAATATTTCCTTCGTGGAAATGATGCTGCACTGTTTAACAAATGAGAGACAGTTGAATTAGAATTAAACACTGACTTTTATCATAGATTGAGACACAAAACCAAAACCTTAAGTCATGCCCTGAAGTGCTGTTGTAGAACTCAGTGTGTATAGTCTTGGAAAATACTAATTCATAAAGAATAATAGATGTTAATGTTCTATTTAGCATTTTGGTGTCACAGTTAGAAATTGTACAGGATAGTTAATTGAATATTTTATGCTTCTAGAAAGGGCCTTGATCTTCAGAATTGCATACTAATTCTCTAATTTGTTTTATATGGAGTTCATTTAAGGAATTAAAAATTCATTTATATTTCAGATGAGGGCATTAGATATTATTCCAACTTTTTAAATGAGAAAACATCCAGAATTAATGTATTAACTTTGAATTTATGGTTGCTAGAATTTTGAAAGAAAATACCAGTGCAAGTGTATGTATTTATTTTTTATATATTTTAGTACAGGGTCTACAAGGCCTCACTACACAGATTGGACTCATAGTGATCCTCCTGTGTTCAGCCTCTCAAGCACTGGGATTACAGGTGCACGCCACAACACCCAGTCTCATTTGCCATCTCAGTGCATCTCGGGAGAGGGGCTGACACAGCATGCTGGGAATGGAACCCAGGTCCCTGCTTCTGCCTAAGCAGGAACTTTAGTCTGCTGAGTTATCTGACCAGCCCAGCTTAAGTATAATAATGTAAATTCTACTGGAAAATTGCAAAGGTTATGAAAATGGCACTGAGTGACACTTCTACTCAGCCTCTTTCCCCCGATGTATTTCTTTTTCCCATTCACATCAATTTTAAATAGAATAGCAAGAATATTTGGAGGTGAACAGGTGAGACTAAGGTGATATGGATTTGCTATGTTCTGTGGAACATTTTGCATGCTTCTTTTAACCCCTGTATTTCTTTTAGATTTAGTTTGTGAGCACGAGAAAAATAATTTTCTTAGGAGGATGTTGTTTGACTAATTCCATGCACACAGTCTCGAAGTGTAGTCAGCCTCACACAAGTCTTATGAGGTTGTCACTGTAGTATGTACAGCATGTCCCATCATTTAAATGAAGGGAGAAATGAAAATGATAAACTAATGAGCAGTCAGGGTGATGGAGCCACTTATTTCCTTGTTCCTAGATTAATATTCAGAGCAGTTTCAGTGGGGCTGACCTCTCCAGGGTGTCTAAGCAAGAAATAGCAGAAAGGGAGTGACCGTACACTGGCTTGTCTTCCTTGTCAGCTGACCTATTGACCACAGAAAGCAGGCTTTTATCCAGTGCTCACAGATAGCTTCTCTTAGCTTGCAGCTTGTCTCTTGATGTGATTCTCTTCTCCCATCCTCTGAGGTAATGGCCTGTGTTGTATTGGTCCTACCAGATAAAGCCTCCTCAAAAAACTGAATTTGAATAGGCCCTCTCTTGCCCAAATGGACAAGAAATACCATTTTAGCTATACATATTCTATACATGGTCACATACCTTGTAAACTTCTGTAGGCTGTACATAGAACTGTGATTTTTTTTCAGCCTCCAAAGGCATCTGCTTTCATTTATCGACCTGGGGGAATGACAGCCATTGCATAATAAATGGTCCAGGGCAGTAGACCCAGTATACAAATCTGAGTTTTTTCCAGATCTTTCTATGAGAGGAAGAAAGTCCATCTAACATATTAATAATTAACACTGCTATGATATTAATTATAAAGGAGTCAGAGAAATTAGATAACTTTTCTTTTGTTTGCTAAAAATTATGTCAGAGTAGTTTTGACATAATCACTCATGGCTGAGTGATCAATGCAGATTTTCTTTGTGTCATTCCCTGTTGGTATACTACATCAGTGCTTTTTAACACTGACTTATGACTCATAGTAACAATACATTTTATATCATGACCCAATACATATATATACACAAATATGAAACATAACTTTTTTATTTTTTTTTAAATTTTATTTATTTAGTGTGTGTATGTGTGTGTGTGTGTGTGTGTGTGTGTGTGTGTGTGGCCAGCTCAGCCCACCAGGGGGCGGCCCTGGCTGGCATGTGGTGCTGGGGGATTGAACCATGGTCTCTTTGCTTTGCTAAGCTTGTTCTAAGTAGGTGCTTTAGACCACTGAGCCATCTCACCAGCCCCTCTCATCTCTTTTTTGAGTCAGGGTTTT
>NW_004524678.1:9787617-9789883 GCF_000260255.1 Octodon degus | reverse complement strand
GTGTGTGTGTGTGTGTGTGTGTGTGTGTGTGTGGCCAGCTCAGCCCACCAGGGGGCGGCCCTGGCTGGCATGTGGTGCTGGGGGATTGAACCGTGAAACATAACTTTAAAATAATGATTTCATGATCCACTAAATAGTTGCAAAGCATAGTTTCAGAAATACTTCAGTCCTGAAAACTAGTTAGTTGTATATGTGACAGTCATTTTCTTAGGGTCAGTTAGAGCACCTTCTGACAACCAGTGGGAGTGGTAGACTGACTTATTGTATGTACATTGAAAAAAAAATTTTTAAATGTATTTGGTACAGGGTCTCACTGCGCAGCTTGGATTTGTAGTGATCTTCCTGTTTTCAGCCTCCCCAGAACTGGAATTTCAGGCATGCACCACCATGCCTAGACTTGGTTGATGGCTCAGTGTGCCCAGGGGTGGGCCAGTATGGCATGAGGTACTGAGGATCAAACCTTGGTCCCTGAGCTTGCCTAAGCAGGTGCTTAGTCTTCTGAGTTATTTCTTTGGCCAGAAAAGAAATAATTTTTTAGACATTCTTGCTATGTAGTTCAAGCTGGCCTTGAACTTGCTATACAGACTGGGCTGGTCTAGGCAATCTTGCTTCAGCCTCTTGAGTTCTGGGATTGCAGTCATGAACCACTGTACCTGGTATTATGGGTTACTCAGTATAGGAACCACAGAGGCCACATAGGAATTTGAAAGAGCCATTTATTACTGAGCTCAGGACCGCCAGTCAGTTCTTACGCAGGAGAAGACTGAACGGCCCCTAACCTGGGAAGCAAGGGGCTTTTAAAATAAAAGACCACATCCTGTTTGGTAAAACAAATTTATCATCTGACACAGAACAGCACCTTCAGGGTCAATGTGACCATTACTCAACATATATTTTCCTGGGGTCATTGTTGAGTTCCCATTTATTGTACGTCTGTACACGTGAAGTTTTATACAGAAAGGTCACAAGGAGTTAAGCACACTAGCTGCTCTTATAAGGTATCTCTTAAGCTGACTATGTTTCTAGGAAGTGGTTAGGGAGGAGAGGGAGACAGTTACTCATTACTAAAGAGCCTTGAACAGAGGGCAAGAATACATTTTTATAGTAGATAATAGGAAGCATAAAGGAACCCAATAGTTTTCTATAGTTATAGAACAAAATTCAGTTGACCCATTACACCTGGAAACATTTAAGATTTATGAGGTCTGTTCTGTGGAGTCAAGGTCTGTCATTATGGCCTATTTGGAAGATGAAAGAAAAAGGCAAAAACATTGAACAGATACACTTGGAAACATGTTAGAACAGAGGTAGCAAGCTCTGTTTCTAGACAAGCCCCTTTTTCCTCCCTTTCCTTCTCTTTCCATGTTACATGGGTGTAGGTGTGATGCTGAGGTAGGAGGAAATGATCTTACTGTATTGTGAAGACTTAGAAAGGTCTTCATGATGGGCTGGGGAGATGACTCAGTAGTATAAGTGCCTACCTGGCAAATGCAAGGTCCAGAGTTCAATCTCCAGTGGAAACAAACAAACAAGAAGAGGAAGGTCATGAGAGGTTCTCTTTCTCTCAAAAGGAGAGCCTCTTTGAATTCAGTGATGTGAATAAAAAATGATACATTGCTTATAAAATTTCCTTAGATTTCTCAGCCAAATTTTCCTAGACCCAAGGACCTTAGGACCTTATGAACCATTGCTATGGGGAAGGGTGGTATGGAGCCAGGGAGGATCCTTGTATCCTCAATAAATTTGACAATATGTCTCTTTTCAACTACCATGGCCCTTTATATGTATTTCAGACAATTTACTTCTTTGATATATGCTCTCAAGTGATAGGCTGTATCTTATATCTATAATTTATGTCTCTGCCAGTGAGGGAGAGAACTTGCTTCCTTCCTTCTTTCCTTCCTTGGTCAGGGGATTGAGCATGGGATGTTTGCTCTGACTAAGATCCCCAACCCTTTTTAAAACTTTAGAATTATTTTTTTTTGCCACAAGTCTCATTAAATTGTTAAATTCCCCAGGCTGGGCTCCAACTTGTGATCCTTCTGCCTCAGCCTCCCCAGATGACTGACATGTGTCACTATGCCCAACTCCAGTGGGAATTCCCCCAAACTTTATTTGAGAAGAGGATGAAGGACAGGAAGAGGAGACTACATCTTGCTTTTTTTTTTTTTTGTTCCAGTACTGGGGATTGAACACAGAACCCTGTGCTTGCCAGGCAAGCACTTATTCTACTGAGCTATCTCCCTGGGCCCAAAACCATTATTAT
>NW_004524678.1:9763759-9787511 GCF_000260255.1 Octodon degus | reverse complement strand
CACTTATTCTACTGAACTATCTCCCTAGCCCCTACATCTTGCTTTAACCTGGCTGTTCACCACTTCCTGAAGGAATGTGATGCTTGTGTGAGGAAGTGAAGATGATGGTTATTCAGGATTTGCTTTCTGACTAGCAAGTTCACTTGTGAAAGCTGAGAGAATAGTGCTGGGTGTGAGACAGGGAGGAGCAGATGACATCTGACTTATCTATGTTAGGATATAAACTGAACTCTGTTAAGGTGAATCTCACTGTAGTTGGAGTTCGCTGCTTTAAGGTTCAAGTGATTTACAGTAGACTCTAGAAAAGGTGTCATGCCACTTGTGCATTTTTGTTTATTTCTTTGTCCTGTGCAAACGATGCAGATCAACCAAGAGCAGGAAAGGTCTTTCATAAGCAGAACTTTCTAAGCTCTAGCTGATTAGCATGATGAGAATGTACAGAAAAGATGGTCCAAATTAGAGTGGGTGGAGAGTTTTGAAACCCTCAAAATTAACAGAGAAGTCTGTTGCGATTCAAGGGTGGGATCTTGTGGACTGAGGCAGGGAAAGACGCTGCAGGAGGGCAATCGCTTTGGTCATCGGCCTGTCAGTGGAGAGGGTGGGAGGCTTTTTTCTCACTGCAGAGCGCAGCGTCATTCATCCTGGCATTGCCATCGCTTCACCTGCTTCACTAGGCCTAGGCTCCTACCCAGGTGGCTCCCTGCTTTTGGCCTCCACTTGCTTCTCCCTGAACTTGGCAAACTCTGAGGCAGGCACCAGCAAGGGGTCCCAGGTGGTCTCCTATGGCTCCTTTCCTACTTGAGCTGGCCCAGGCCAGGCCAGAAACCCCACCCCCTTGTCCTTCTCCCTGTGTTAGCTGATACATTGTGTCAACTTGGCTGAATCAGCTCCAGAAGATCTCAGTATGGGGGCCTAACCCTGCAGGTGGGCTGGGCCCAGGAATTGAGAAAGGCTTCCTGCCACCCTGCCTGGTTTCCTGCCACCCTGCCCCACTTCCCTGGAGAAGTCTCAGCCTTCAGAAGAGCTTGGTCTTCGGAGGAGCTTGATCTCGGCAGCTGCACCACTTTGGAGGAGCTCCGTGTGGAGCGCAGTCAGCATAGAAGGAAGAGAGAGGCTTGATGGACACCTCAGCTTCGCTGCCGCATGAACTGCTGTCTTTGCCTTGGAGCCAGCTGAGTATGGACTGAACCCTCCAGTAACTGTGAGCTAAATAAACCTTCCCTTCCTTCATTTTGAGTGTCGGGTATTTGTCCTAGCAATGAGTAAAAAGTAACTAAGACACTCCCCATCCAAGCTCTCAGCTTCAGCAAGTTTCTTAAGAACATCTTAATTTAGGGGTTGGGGAGATGGCTCAGTAGAATAAGCACTCCCCTGGCAATTGCAAGGGTTTGAGTTCAGTCGCTGGTTCCGCCAAACAAACAAACAAACAAACATCTTTTTTTTTTTTTTTTGAAGGTTTTACAGTTTATTAAATCCTCTCGTGAACAAAGTCGCAGTCACTGCAGACACGCACTGCAGAATCTACTCCTTCGGCTGTTCTCCAATCTCCAGCTCACTGCCACTTCATTTCTTTTTGCCAGCACCAACGTTAGCCTTTGCGGTGCCCCTGACTTTCTTCGTTCTGTTCTTGCGTTCCTTCCGCTGCTTTCTTGAGGTCTTTTTCTTCTCATACAGGCCGTGTCTTGCAAGTCTGTGTTTGGGCTCATTTTTCTTCGCATAATCCAGGGAGTCATAAATCATGCCAAAGCCAGTCGTCTTGCCACCACCAAAATGGGTTCTGAATCCAAACACAAAAATGACATCTGGTGTGGTCTTGTACATCTTGGCGAGTTTTTCCCGAATTTCTGTCTTAGGTACTGTTGCTTTCCCAGGGTGAAGGACATCAATGACCATTTGTTTCCTTTGAAGAAGCCAGTTGGTCATGAATTTCCGGGTTCGGATAGTTACTGTGTCATTCATGATGGCAACGGAGCCTCAGACAGCCCGGGAGGAAAAGAGCCAAACAAACATCTTAATTTTGCACAATTTTACATAGCTATCGGTAACTATTTGATTTCCTTCAAAGATCTCTTATTGGGGCTAGGGAGACAGCTCAGAAGTCTAAGGGCCTGACTGGCAAGCACAATGACCAGAGTTTGATCTCCAGTTCCGCATGCCATGCTGGCCCCATGTGGAGCCGGACACCTAGTCTGGGCGTGGGGGTGTACGCCTGCAATCCCAGAATTGAGGAGGCTGAGACAGGTGGACCACCATGAATCTGAGCTGTGTGCAGTCCCTGTACCAAATAAATAAATAAAATTTTAAAAAGATGTCTTATTAACTTATTTAGCAGAAGGGAAGGAAGAATATAAAGATTTCTTGTCTTATGTTTAAAGCAATGAGAAGGAAAAGAAGAATTAATATATATTACATAAATATACTGACTCCTTATGAAGCATGCATTCATTATGTATTGTACTGTAATGAACATGTACTGAAAACACCTAAAAAGATTTGAAAGCCAGTCATCACTGTTTAAGTACCATCCAGGCTCCTCCCAGATGGAACTGACACGAGCATGTCAATGACATTACTTATTTTCCACATTCTTTAGTTGCTAAATTTATTCAAGTGGTTCAGTTAAAAATAATTAGTGAGACCTCCTATGTACCATGCACTGCAAGGGATGTAACTATGAGGGTAAGACTGTGGACCTTTTATATCCATTGTACCATTTAATTTTTATAAATTGATACCTGTTTTTCCACAACTTCACTCCTGATTACTCATGGTACTCTTCCAAATCCATCTTCAGATCTTTTATTTATACTCTACTATAAATAACCCATAATGGAGTGCTAGGCTTAGAGCCATTTATATATTTAAACTAAAGGAACTCCTTCAAATGAAAGGAAGAATTTTATTATTAGCCACAAGCAGTGGCCAAGATTTATTAAGCATTAACTATGACCCACACACTATTTCAGTGACTATGTAGATTCACTCATTTAATTTTCACAGTAGTACTTTCAGGTTGGCCCTGTTGCATTGGCCTCATGGATAGGAAAACCAAAGTATAACAAGCAAGTGATTTGTCTAAAGTTAGTAAGTCCATAAATAAATAGTGGAGCTGGGTTTTGAGACTAAAGAATGTAGCTTAAGCAATCAGACTGTCAAGCAGGTAATGTAATATAATATTAGATTATACAATTTTATGCTTGAGTTATACTTTCCAAAATCAATCATTCTCAGTCTATGAAATCACATATCAATGATAAAAATTCTTTTTTAATTATAAAAATCTAAGTGTTGTCTTAGTTACTTTCTCATTGTTCAATCAACACACTCAACATCTGAAGTTAAAGAAAGAAAGGCTTATTTTTGGCTCAGAGTCTGCAGAGGTTTCAGTCTATAGTTGGCTGGCTCCAAGGCAGGATGGCATGACAGAGGGATACTGCAGGGCAGGCAGGAGGTAGCAACAGACAAACAGCAAAAGAGCAGAAGTGACACAGGTTTTTCTGTCCCTTAAATGCATTCAGGCTGTACCTTATTGCTTGGTGCAGCCCATACTCAGGGTGGGGCACTGTTAACCCCAGCATCACACACTCTGGATCCAGGCAGGTGAAACTCTGCACCTGTGGGGCTCTAGGTAACATCTAGATGCAAGTTACAACAGGTTGGCTGATTCCCATTCAAGGAAAATCTGTTCATGGATTTGAAATTCATAGTAGTTCTCTATCTTTGCTCCTTATCTTCTTCTATGGTATTATTGCAACTCTGACCTTCAGAATTTATCTTTAAAAGATAACTCAGCAGATTGAAGCACCTACTTAGGCAGACACAGAGGCTAGGGATTTGATCCCTTGCCTGCCATGCCGGCTTGGCCCCAGGGGTGAGCTGAACATGCCATTGAGTTGGAGTGGTGGTGTGCATCTGTAATCCCAGCGCTTGGGAGGCTGAAAACAGGAGGATCACTATGAGTCTAATCTATGTAGTGAGACCCTGTAAACCCGACACTAAGCACACACACACACACACACACACACACACACACACACGCACAAATTACCTTTAGAAACAATTTTATTAGAAGACATTCTAATAATGGCAACTTTAGTTAATTGGTGTGCCAACTATTAAGCCATTGTCTTTCAGCTCCAATGACCCAAACATTCTTTGTTGGCTGGTTTCCTACTAAGATCTGCCAGAGGGAAAGCAAAAAGAGTATTTTCTATTACAACCAATGTTGCCTCAGCAATGCAACTTCAACTGAGCATCTAAAATACAGTCTTGGCAAAAATTTAGGAGGATGACTTGGCACTCTCCCTGCTCCTAGAACTACTGTTAACAATTTGGCTTCTTTCTTGATAGTCTTTTATAAAACACATTTTCGTGAACTTAATATTGCTGAACAATTGTATAGTCTTCTCAGTTCACTTGATATTATAAGCACTCTAGAGTGCCATGCAAAATATTTAATGTATTGCTAGCTTTCTTGTAAACTTTCATAGAGATATTTTTATATCACAGGCCCTAATATACAATAGTTTGATTAGTACTTTTTAGCTTTGCAGTGGTATGAAAGTTATACATATTAAACCAGTAAAAGCAGTACTTTGAGTTGTTATCTTTTTCCAGACTAGCAACATATACACCATACCGAAGTTCATGTTTAGTACCACAAGCAGCAGGTTCCACTCTGCCATGTAATCACAAGTATAAACAACTGATATTCTATGGTTTACTAATTTTTTAAAGTATGATGTCTGCAATTAGGTGTATTAAATGCATTTCAAAGTACCATGAATTTATTGGGATCTAACTCCATAAATGGAGCAATGTCAGTAATCATTACAACCACTATAGTACTCATTGTTTTACTTTAGCTTTCACAATTCTGTGAGGTCATTTGCACAGCTGTATTTCATTTTACAGATAGGAAACTGAAGTTCTGTTAGATGTCTTACTTGAGAACATAAAGCACTAAAAAGCAGAATCAGGATTTAATAATTTCTAGTTGATATTGTTGCTACTAATAATAACCAGTATCCTTTTTTTCTGTCTTTATTTCTTTTTAAAAACTAATTTTATTGAGAAACAAACAGCAATGAGACCGTTTCAAAACCAATTAGTAGGACAGTTTCAATAATTAATACATTGCATATTGTTGTCTTTGAAGTGGTTATTCATAGGACAAGATGCAGACATGATATCCTGTTCACAAACACTAATAGTACTACTAACAACCAGTATCCTTAGTTGACAGTCTGCTATCAAGTTCTATAGTCAGTGAATGTCAGAGCTGGGCTTGCTTAAAATTCTCATCTTAAAAACCTAACTCTTCATCTTGTACATGGTGGTGTGTGCCTGTAATCTCATCCCTTGGGGAGGCTGAGAGAGGAGGACTAAAAGTTTGAGACTGGGATGGAAAATTTAGTGACTTAACAGTCCTAAAATGCAAAACATAAAAGAGCTGCAATGCATCTCAGTGCAGAAGCCTTGAATTTAATTCTTAGTACTGAAAAATCAACCAATCAACCAACCAACCAATCAACTAACCAAAACCAAGATGAAGCTTCTTCATTCTGCCATTTTGCTTCATTAAATCTTGATGTAGAATCACTGCTCATGACTTGCCTTCATAGGCAATTTAGTCAAAGAGGGTTTCCAGCAAAAGATACGACTTTAATTAGACCTAAAATGCTGAGTATGACTTGGAAATAAAGTGGAATAAAGTGGCATGGATAGTAGAAAGATTGGGCAAAGATACAAGGAGAGGAAAAGTAAGAGAAAAGTGTAGAACAAAGGGGGGTGTTGTAATACAAGAAAGGAAGCCACCACAAATGAAAACATGGAAAAATAAATATATTGCAAGAAACTGAGAAGCCTGATAGCATGATTTACTGTATTAAGGAGTGAGGACAACTTAAATTTTTAAGGTTGTTTTTGTGATCTTTATAACTGATAAGTCAGTTAAAATTTGCAATCTACCAGAATGAAATTCTACTTTCACATGTAAACTGTATATGTCAGTGACTGTGGAGGAGGTTGAGAGCATGAAATAAAAGTTGAATTCAATTTTTCTTTTGAGTTTCCATTTTTCTCTTAAATCTAAACATTTGCCCTTTCCCTATTCTCTGTATTTAGACATTATCACCATGGGATAGACCAGAAGTATTATAGAGTAAAATCCTTCAATAATTTACTTGACAATATTTATAATATTGTTCCACATGGAGGAAAAATCTCATTGTACTCTCAGCTTGATGTGAGCTTACTCATTATTGCCTAAGGATTGAGACCTTTTGCATAATTTTAATGAGAAAATGTTTTAAGAAACACATGCTTTGGCTAAAGTACAGGTCAGCCTCATTACTCTTATAGGATGGAAAACACAGAAGATATTAATAGCTTCCTAGATACATAAGAATTACCAAAGCTGAATCAAGAATATATAAAAATTCTAAATAAACTGGTATTAGTCAATGAAATTGAAAATGTAATTAAAAATTTACTGACAAAGAAAAGCTCAGGTCCTGATGGATTCATAGCTGAATTCTGCAAGAAATTTAGTGCCAATTCGCCTCAAACTCTTTAATGAAATAGAAAGGGAACTATTTTTCCAGACTCATTCCTAGAAGCAAGTATTACTCTGATCTGGAAACCAGAGACTGACCCAACCAAAAAAGAGAACAATACACCAATCTCTCTAATAAACATAGATGTAAAAATCCTCAGTAAAATACTAGCAAACACAATTCAGTAAATTATCAGGAAGATTATACATAATGACCACTTGAGATGATTCATCCTGGGAAGGCAGAGATATTCAATATACACAAAACAATGAATATAATACAGTATATCAAGAGAGCCAGACAATCATCTCAATAGATGAAGGATAAGCTCTTGATAAAGTTCAACACTGCTTCATGATAAAATACCCTACAGAGAATCAGAACAGATAGTCTTTACCTCAGTCTGATAAAACCCATCAATAAGAAAGCAACAGACAACATTATACTAAATGGACAAAAACCTGAAAGCTTTCACTTTAAAACCTGTAGCAAGACATGATTTTAAAGTGAGAGCTTTCAGATTTTGACCATTTAGTATGATGTTAGCTGTTGAAATTTACAGAGTTCTAAAAAGGAGATTGAAAAGGATATCAGATAATGGAATGATATCTCTTGCTCATGATTAGGGAGAACCAATACAGTTGAACATGCCATACTGCCAAAATTTTTGTACAGATTCAATGCAATGTCAATCAAAATACCATTAGTATAAATCATAGATCTAGAGAAAACATTCCTAAATTTCATTCTGAACCAGAAGAGACCTAGAATAGCAAAAGCAATCCTGGGCAACAAAGGCAAAGCAAGAGGCATCACAATCCCTGACCTGAAATTATATTATCAAGCTACTTTGATAAAATCAGCATGGTATTGGCAAAAAACGGACCAGAGGATCAATGTAACAGATTAGAAGATGCGTATATAACTACAAACACACTCAGCCACCTTATTTTTGACAAAGTGACCAAACATGTTCACTGGAAGAATGATAGCCTCTTTAATAAATGGTACTAGAGAAAGAGTGGCTCTCCACATACTGAAGCCTAAAACTAGACTCATGTCTGTCACTATTCACTAAATTAAGTAAAAATAAATTAATGATCTAAATATTAAGACAGAAACAATAAATCTACTGGAAGAGAACATAGGGGTAGGCAGAGAGTTCATGAATACAACACAAACTGCACAGGAAATACTTCAAAGAATCAACATGTCATTGAATCTCATGTCATTGAATACCTTTTCACATCCAAAGAAATCACCAACAGAGTAAAAGGAAAATCCACAAATTCTGAAAAAGTTTTAACTAACTGTCCCTCAGACAAAGAACTTCTATCTAGCACATATAAAGAGCTAAAATAAAAGTCAGGTCCCCAAAATTCAAAGATGCAATAAAAATATGCATCTGAGTTGAATATACATTTCTCAGATGAAGAAATACAAATGGAAAATAAACATATGAAAAACTTGGACATAATTGGTCATTCAATAAATGAAAATTAAAACAACATTAAGATTCCATCTCACTCCAGAAAGAATGGTTATCATCAAGAAGTAAACCAATAACAGATGCTGAAGGGGCTGTCAGAAAACAGGAACTCTTCTCTATTGGTGGGAGCATAGATTGGTAGCACCACTGTGCAAATTAATGTGGAGATTCCTCAAAAAGTAGGATTAGAGGTCCCATCTAAGCCAGCTATTTATCTTCTGGGTTTTTCCCCAGAAGAACTGAAAATGTCATGCCACAGTTATATATGTGGACCAATGTTTATAGCAGCACAATTTGTTTTGGCTAAATCTTGGAAATTACCCAAATGCCCATCAATTGAGGAGTGGATACAAATGATGCAGTATTCTTATACAATGGATTATTAATCAGTTATAAGGAATATAAGCAGATGCAACTAGAGACCATACTTATAAGTGAAACAAATCAGACCCACATGTGTAAATATCATATTGTCTCCATAGTGTAAGAACTGAGAAAGTGAGATCCTAAAGGTACAATAGA
Source organism: Octodon degus (assembly GCF_000260255.1). Taxonomy (NCBI): domain Eukaryota; kingdom Metazoa; phylum Chordata; class Mammalia; order Rodentia; family Octodontidae; genus Octodon; species Octodon degus. The sequence continues at coordinate 9,778,943 of NW_004524678.1, read as the reverse complement.
TATTGTGAAAGGGAAAGAAACTGCTCAAAAAGAAGAAAACAAGTGGGATAAGGAAAAGGAGAAAAGAAAGAAGAAAGGATATACAATAGCTATTATAATACAACTACTAATTTCTATTGGTTTGTTGAAAGGAGCAGTTAACCCTTCACTATTTTGACCAATTTTGCATGCCTATACCTGGTAATCTGAATAACTATCTTAAAGACAACAATATGTGATATAACAACCATTGTTGAGTTCCCATCATCTTGTTTTGAATTCCTGTATAGTTTTAATTTTTTGAAATTTTTTTATTCTCTTTAAAATAAAAAAAACTATTTTTTTTTACTCACAGAAAACTTAACCTTTTGATGATAAATAATATAAATGCATTATAATAAAACACTGAGAAATGCTTATTTTTGTTTATTTATTTTTGGTCCTGGGACTTAAACCCAGCCAGGGCCTTGCACTGCTAGACAAGTGCTCCTCCAGTGAGCTACACCTGCTGTACCATACTTCACAATGTTTACTAAGGTGTGCCTCCCATTAGGCTGTGGAAATTGTTTGATTCCATTAATGAATTAAGAGTGGGATAAATGGTTTTAGGCAGCTGTTGTTTTTATTCCTCAAGGGGAATCTTGTGTCACAGTTTCTCTAAGCCAGTGATGGTCCCCATTTAATTATCCAAACTAATTTTTAGATGACCTAGGAGAACCCAATCATAGTAATTAATACCTTTTTCTTGACCAATAAAAGGCTCCCAAATTATTGAACACAGACAACAATACGTATTGCATTTGTAAAACCAGTCTTGATATTTTGATCAGCTGGCAACCTTGGTGGAAGCACGTCCTTAATTCTAATGACATTTATAGCCTGACTTAATTTATAGGCATAAATGTTTTAAAAATTCAAGAAGAAAAAAATTTAGCTTAAAAACAACAACAACAACAGCAATAGATGTTGCAACCTGGACAGACAGAAAGACAGGCACACATAAAACAATCGTTAATGGACCAGAGTGTACTCAGATTTATTTGGAGTTACAATGGCCCTCGTAAAATTTTTAGATTTGCAAATATAAATGGACTAGTCAGAAGTTTTTATAGGTCAGTAAACATAGGTCTCTTGTAATATAAATAAGAATAAAAATTTTTTATATCTGTGAAAGAAAAGATAGTTTTTAGAGGGACCCTAGCCTGACAGTTTGTCTGACTGGACACCCAGCCATGTAAGTTTCTCATTGTTGCTTTGACAACTGTAGCTACGCCTGCTGTAGCTGATAGCCCAAACTGCTGTTTTTTATTTTTTAAAAAATTTTTATTTTTTATTTTTGTATTTTAGGAAAGGGCCTACAGGGTGTCCAGGGTCTTACTACTAGATTGAACTCATAGTGATATGCCTGTTTACAGCCTCCCAAGAGCTGGGATTACAGGTGAGCTCCACCACACCTAGTCTCAATTGCCATCTCAGCGCACCCCAGGAGTAGGGCTGGCATGGCAGGCCTGGGGATTGAACATCCTGTCCCTGTACCTTCTTGAAGGCACGTTAATCCACTGATCCACTAAGCTATTTGGCTAGCCCTCAAACTGCTGTTTTGATAGTCACATGTAATTGTTTCCTCTAAATAAGAGATCATTAAAGGTAATTTTCACTATTTCTAAGGGAGGATGCATCTGGGCTAGGTTTGTGTATAGAAAGAAACTAGATCACACTCCTTGGAGCTAAGTATGCATTTTAAACAATGAGAGAAGAAAGCCTGTCAAGTTTCCAATCTGCCCTGCTGTATATGTCTATGTATGACAGGTTTTTCTTCATTTTGAAAAGAAAGAAGGGGAAAGAATGTGTCTCTCTTTATCTCTCTTGCCCTGTGCCCAATATAGGGTATGCTTAGATTTCACCCACGTCATTGTCAGCAGCAGTAAACTAGACATGTGAGGAAGTGGCCAAGCTGGGTTATCCACTCTTACTATGTATCTGGGCTCCTTTTCTCATAATTCTGCGACTCTTGGACCATACTTCTCTACAAGCTTTCCATTTTCAGTACATCTCCTAGAATTATGGCCAGCCTGGCCAGTTCTTCTGGAGAGAAATCTTGATAGAGAGGTAGTCCTCTGGGGGACTGTGCCTATCCTTTAATATTTGCTTCTGTTTGAAACTGTTATTAAACTCATATGGTTTCCTAGCAATGTTTTGTTCTGTCAATGAATTTATGTGTGCTGTTAAAGCCGGGCCATGCTCCCTGTGCTATAAAAACCAATCAGCATCATCCTTGAGAAGAGAGGAAAGCAAGAGGAGATAATCTCCAGTTCTAAGGGCTGAAAAGCAGATAATTTTGGGACAAATTTTTACATTTTTTTTCAGAGTTTGAGGATTAAAGCTAGACAAATTTTTCAGAGTATGGCTCAGAGATAAGTGAAGGTCAGCTTCCCTCTTGAAGGGTTTCAGGGTGGGGAACTCACAATTCAGAAGAATGTGAAACTTTAACAGCTTTTTCAATCACTTCTAGCCTAAGCCAGAAAAACTTCTAAGGGAGGGAATGATGTTAGTTCTCCACTCTTGGATGAAAGACTGAAATTCCTTTGAGTAGAAGTTGAATCAAAAAATGGGAGCAAAATAAGATAAGGGAGAGTATGTAGTAGCATAGTAGTCTCTTCTAGAATTTTCCATGAGTTTGTGTTTGTGGGGGGAGATGGGTTTCACTGTGCATGTGTTAATATGTCTATATTGCAGAGAAAGAGTTTCAGGGATAGGACTTGTCACTTTATTGCCCATTACTATTCAGAATAACAGGCTGATTACTGATCATGCTAGTCCTAAGCATAGATACATGGAGTGAAAGAAAATCATATTCTAATTCTTTCTCCATGATAAAATGGAAACTGGTTTGGTGAGAGAACAAAATATAAAATATTTGCTACTGACTGTAAATCTATTGTCTTTAGCTTCTGTTAGTAATTTGGGATTTGGGCTAGTGGAAACATTTACATATTCAAAATTGTATTAAAGAAACATCTGGGAATAATATTTGTTTTTTAATTGGATGAGGTTCATTCTGTTTTATTCAATCACTAGGATTGTAACACTGTAGTGGTCAGGTGCCATGATAGGTGTTAAAGGTGAGAAAAATGTATCTCTGCACTCATTTGTGTGTGTGTGTGTGTGTGTGTGTGTGTGTGTGTGTGTGTGCTTTAGGGAAGGGTCTACAGGGTGCTCAGGGTCTCACTACTAGATCGGACTTGCAGTGATCCATCTGCTTACAGCCTTCCAAGAGCTGGGATTACGGCAGGCCCGGGGATTGAATCCCCAGTCCCTGTGCCTGTTAGCAGGCACTTTAATCCCCTGAGCTATTTGGAAGGCCCTGCACTCATGATTTTAATCTGATTAGAAACAGGGGATTTGTTTGTTGGTGATGCAGAATGTTGAACATGAAGTTGGCAAGAACCTCCTGGTTATTCTGGTCTGCATTCTCATGTAGTAGAAATGAAAGTCTAGACAAGTTTTGTTACTTGACTGAACTTAGACCAAGTCAATGGGATATCCAGAAAAAGAGCCAATTTCTAAGTTCACTTAATTCCAAGAATTCTTTCAGTTGATATTAGACTTTGTGTTGGTGATGTGCTGGGCCAGAAATGTAACACAGTGCCTCCAAGCGTCACTGTGCATGCCCTGAAGCTCTGGTCCCCTCTAAATCAGGGATGCCTGTGAGGTAAACATTGCCCGGACATTATCTCACTTTTAAGCTCCAGCAAGGTGCATTTGCATTCCGTTATCCCACCAAAACAAATATTTAGAATGTAAAGCAGCCACAGGATGATTATTATTTCTAAATAAATGTGCTAGTTTAATAGATAAGGCATACACCTCAACAACAGAGATGATGCATCTTTGTAATCATTCTGCATTGTTTCAGCTGGCTGTGAGAGAACTGCCAAAGAGCTAGAAGAATTAGGCTTCATGAATTATTCATTGAATTCAGTTTAACACTCTCATTATTTATAGTGCTTCAGGTTAGTTCGTGGTGCTGACTTAATTGCCTTATTTGCCTTAATAAGGACAGGAATAATGGCTTGGCAGTGTATCTGTTTGTATTAGTGTGGGCTATTGTTTACTGAAATAAAGCTAAAGGTATTTTTAGAAATACACCTCCTCAAAGATAGTCATGGCTGAAAAATATTACATTCTGTTCTTTGGGGTCTAAAAACTTTTATTTGTATGAGATATTTTATCTTGAATGAATATGGTTAATACAAAGGAGAGTATTTATGCTTGAGATCTTACTGCTTATCCAGAAAATGCAGGTGCTATTGTCTAAATCTTTCTGAGCCCAGTTCATCTTGCAATTAAAAGAAATAGTATTTAAGAGGCAAATTTCAACTAGTTAGATTGAAGGGTATGCTAGTTTTTCACCACTGTGGCAAAATATTTGAGATAATAAAGTGAAAAGGAGAAGACATTTATCTCTGCTCCTGGCTACGAGCTTGTAGTGTGCAGTTGGTTGGCCCTGCTGGGTTGTGTCTGGGATGGCCCATGGCAGCACCACGGAGACCCATGGCACAGGAACCCAGTCACATTGTGGAGAGAAGTGAAAGAGACAAGAAGAAACCCCCATCCCAAGATCCTCTTTATGGGCACCTCCCTCCCCCGCCATGACCTCATTTCCTTTGCCAGCCTTCACTTCCTGAGGCTTTCACTACATTTCCCTAATGTCGCCTGCTCACTGAGCCTTTCACACATAGGCCTCTGAAGAAGCCCCCAGACACAAACTATGGAAAGGATGGCCTATGAAACACTCTTGCTATTTCAGTTTCTGGAATGCATATTTATTTTAGAGAGAAAACTGCATTGTAGTTAGACCATAGCAATTATTTCCCAACTACAACCTATCTATTTGATTAAATTTGTGTACACAGTGTATTAAGTGGACAAGACAACTTTGGTGGGTTAGTTCCAAAGATGAGCTATATTAAATCTAAGCATGAAGGGAGGTATGTTTTGCCTACTTTAAAGAAACTTTTATTACATTTTATACATAGTTCTTTCTTAAAGGAATAGTAGACTAGAAGAAAAGGGAGAGGTGTTTAGATGAAAGAACAAGGAATAATAAGTCATTAATAATGGAAAATATTTCTAATAATTTCCTACACAGGTTGGTTGACCTTTTTTTTTTTTTTTCTCTCATCCAGGTCTTTATTACAAGTGTCAGGGTCTTCAGTGCTCCAGGAAGTGGACACCTTACCCTCAGAACACCAAAGGAAACAGCTCATTTTCTTAAAAACACATATGGGGAGACATGAATACTTATGAGAAAACACAGTACCTGATCTGACCCTACAAGGCGGCAGATCTAGGACCATTTTGGACCACCACAGACAGCATCAGGGTAGGAGGAAGAAGGAGATGGGCTGGGCTGGGCTGGGCTGGCCTGGCCTGGCCCTTGGGGCTGCCTTTTCCCCAACCTTACCCAAGGGAAGTGGACAGAGCTGTCCAACAGTCACTCTACTCCTTGGCCTGGTAGCCACAGGGCTGTTTCTGGAAGAAACTAAGCCCTGTGGCTGTCAGGGGCCACCTGCACATGGGCCAGGCAGGGAGAGGGACACTGGAAACTTCCCTGGGTGGGAAGGTGGCCCAGCTTGTGAGGCCCCAGGCTGACAAGTCCTTGCAGTCACAACACAGCATGGGTGGGGGCCTTCCAAGTCATAGTTTGTCCACACTTAGCTCAGCAACAGAGCACACTCCACCCTCTCCATGAAGAGCAGCACGCTCAGCGACTGGATGTCAGATGGTTTCTGCTGTGTGAGAACCTCTGCACACGCTCCACCAGGCGCACCATGAGCTGGTCTGAGATGCCGGGGCAGGACTCCTCTGCCAGGCTGAAAGCGTTCTCTAGTTCCTCCGCATGCCCACACTGCCACCATTCTGCCTATGCTTCTCTTTCAGCTCTCCGAAGACTGGCCGGACCAGCGTAGACAGGCACTGGGACCGTGGCTGTCTCTTGATAGGGGTCTGCTTGCTTCTGAGAGCTGTGCAGGGCCATTCCCTTGTGCAGCTTGTTGTGTGGGCTGGGCCAGATGGTTGGGGGGAATGTCCATATGGGGCCCTGTTCCCCTTCCTTGGCCTCACCGTCTATATCTGAGTCCTCAGAGCTGGACTCCTCGCCATGCCCCTCTGACTTCCAACGCTTGTAGTGGTGGATGAGCTCCGTGAGGAAGGAGGTCTTTTTGGTATAGCGTGTGATGAACTTGTGCTTCAGAAGCTCCTTGGCTGTGGGCCTGAATCGGGGGTCCTTATTGAGGCAGGCCTCCACAAATTTCTTGAAGGGCCTGCTGTGGTGACCTTCCAGTGTGGGTGGGCTGTTCTTGGGATTAGGAACAGAACTCGCGTGGGGTGCAGGTCAGAGTTTGGTGGCTCCCCCTTCGCCAGTGCGATGGCTGTGATGCCAGAGACCAGATGTCAGCCTTGAAGTCATAGGCTGACTGCTTGGCGACCTCTGGTGCCATCCAAAAAGGGGTGTCCACAAATGTGTCAGTGAGTTGCCCTGCCACCCCGAAGTCTGCCAGCTTCACATCTCTCTGCTCCGAGAGCAGCACGTTGTCTGCTTTGATGTCACTGTGGATCTTGTGCTCTGAGTGCAGGTAGTCCAGGCCCTTCAGGATCTCCCGCAGGATGGTGGCAATGTAGGTCTCCTCCAGGTGGCCTGGTTTAAACAGGTCTAGCGCAGAGCCACTATCCAGGTACTCCGTGATAATTCATAGCTTGGTACTCTTCAGGTAGGAGCCGAAGTAGCGGGTGATATAGGGGCTGTCACACTGGCTGAGCACAGTGATCTCCTGCTGAATGTCCTCCATCTCATCCTCAGCCTCTTCCAGGTCGATGATCTTGATGGCCACCAACTCTTTGGTGTGGTTGTCGATGCCCTTGTGCACCTTCACGAAGGAGCCCTTGCCAATGCAGTCCAACTTGGTGAAGAGTTCCTTAGGGTCCACTCGAGAGTGCTGGTGCGCGAATCCGCGGAACTGAGCCATGTCCGCGGCCCGCCGCTGGGCTGTCGGTCCGTGCGCCCGCTCTCCTCAGGCCCCTCCGGGCGGCCCCATCCCCACCTTCCTGCCTGCTCTACAGTGCCATCAGGGCTCCCACCCATAGCTCCAGCCGCCCAGCGTGCCCGGGCAGCCTAACCCGAGAGGATGGTTGACCTTTTGAAAAAGGTAGTTACATAGCCACAGCTCTCTGCAGCTGTGGTTGGGAGATTAGTCTGGATTTCATTAGCCACCAAGTTTCCCATCTTTTTCAGATGCAACCGTGGTGCTTCCTTTCAGTCACACCTGCCATTCTTTCTGGAGTTTGTCCTTTTATTATAAAACATAAGAGAAACCACACAAATGTATCATTGATAACCACCATCCAGGCAAAGACATAGAACTTGCCCAGTCAGCAAACTCTCCACACACTCCATCCTCTTAACCCGTTAGACACATCAGTTTAGTGAGAAATTTCTGTTGTTGAAATAGGTTAACAACTTCATCAGAGACCATCACTTTTACAATTGGCTTCTGTCCTAGTTGCTTTTCTCTTATTCTTAAGACAAAATGCATAGTGATATTAAGGAAGGAAAGGTTTGGTGGCAAAAAAACAGCAAAAGCAACAAGAGCAAAGGGGGCAGGGTAAGCCTCTTTTCCTCTCTTACTCTGTGCCCTCCTCTTGAACAGGCTCAGGATGTCTACAAAGTGATGGCCCTGGCCCCCTGGTGAGTTACTTAGCTAACCTTCCAAACTTCTTAAATTGACACTTCTCAAGTTGACAGTGTATCATCCATAACAACATCCATCATGAAGAAGTTCTTACTGAGCAGATCCATACTCAGTAGACTTCTGTATTGGTGGAGACACTGTGTCAACTTGAAATGATTATTATTATTTTTATTATTTTTTATGTATTTGTTACAGGGTCTCACTATGCAGCTCGGGCTAGTAATGATCCTTCTGTTTCCAGCCAATCCAGTGCTGGGATTACAGGCGTGCACCACCATGCCTCATCCTGGTGACCAGCTCAGTGCGTCCGGGGCGGGGGCAGGGCAGGGCAGGGCTGACATGGCATGTGATATCGGCAGGGGACCCCAGTTCCTGAGCTTGCCTAAGGAGGTGCTTAGTTCTCTGAGCTATCTGGCCAGCCCAAATTGGGAAGCTTAGAAACTTCACTAAATAACTCAGTGGTTCTGCATCCTGGGGTGAAGAGGACATGCCCTATAGTGGGTGTTTACACTCCAAGATGTTGTGATGTTTGATCCATTATGTCAACTTGAAGGTAGATAGCCTGCTTAGTTCTTTGGATATTTATCTAGCAGTATGATTGCTAAATTATATGGTGATTCATTTTTTAATTCTTTAAGGAAACTCCATATTCTTTTCCCCTTTTCTCTACTTGATACCTTTATCTTTTCAATAATAGTTATTTTTACTGGAGTGAGTTGACAGCTCACTGTTTTGATTTGCATTTCCCTGATGGATTAGTAAGGCTTACCACTTTTTCATGTACTCACTTTATGTCTTCCTTTGAGAACTGTCTATTTAGGTTTATTGCTTATTTTACAATCAAGTTATTTTTTGCTGCTGAGTCCATGGAATTCCTTATGTGTTATGGGTATTTACACCTTGTCTAATTATAGTTTGCTATCTTTTTTGCATTCTGTAGCCTTTCTCTTTATTCTATTGATTGAGTCCTTTGTTGTGTAGTAGCTTTTTAGTTTGTTATAATCCAATTTATCTTATTTATGCTAGTCTTTTTTTTCTTTTTTACCTGTTCTTTTGGGTTATTCTTCAAAAAATATTAGTACTTTTTAATGTTTTGAAGTGTATATTTTCTGATTTCTTCTGGTAGTTTCATGTCTTACATGTAAGTATTAAAATCATTTTGAGTTGATTTTTAACAGGTGAGAGATATGGATATATCTTTTCTCATTCTTCTTCTGCACTTGAGCCTACACATTTCCTAGCCTACACTATTTATTGCAGATTGTCCTCTGTCCACTGCACACTTTTAGTACCTTTGTTGAATGTCAGTTGGTGACGTGTGTGTGTGTGTGTGTGTGTGTGTGTGTGTGCTTCTAGTCACTGTGTTCTGTTTTCTTGGTCTCCATGGCTGCTTTTAAGGGAAAGCAGTGTTGTTTTGATGATGATAGTATATTTTAATGTCAGGTAGTATAACGGCTCCTGCTTTGTTCTTTTTGCTCAAGATAGCTTTGGCAATTCAGTAATTTTGTTTATATACAAACTTTAGGATTGTTTTTTCCAATTCTGTGAAGAATGTCAGTATTATTTTTTTTGACAGAGTTTGCATTGCATCTAGATCTTTGTGAAACATGAAGATTTTAATAATATTTATTTGTAAATCTATGAACATTAAAGTCCTTTTAATTTTGGGTTCCTTTTAATTTTCTATTATTATAGGCAGCTAGGTAAGGTAGAAATTAAACAGTCAGTCAGACAGGGACAAGCCTTCAAGGAATTCAGTGAAAAATATGAGACTATATCAACACTGGTTGGAAGTACATCTGAAGAAAACAAGGCCTCAACATCAAGTCATAATAGCCAGATTTGTGTACTTCCCTAAGGGATCAATGAAATCTTGAGCTATGCTCTAATTGGTACCACCTTGTACATAAAGTCCAGATGTGCATCAGATACCTAGATGGGTGGTCAGTGCAGCTGTTCTCATCCCTTCCTCCAAATGTTCCTGTTTTAGGAGTCATAGGCAAGCCAAGGGTGATGATGTCAGCCATAAACCCTTACTATAAGCCCTACTTCCCTGTTTAGGTCAATATTAGCTAAGTGGCTATATGTGTAATCTTACTAGTTGATTATAGTTTGACCCATGTTGTAACCACCTTCTGATTTTACTCTATAAAATAGTCTTAGAGAAATGATCTTGGTGGCAATTCACATGGGACCCCTCCTGTATCTCAGGAGCTAACTATATTGGTATAGGGGAAAAGTATCTCTCAACTTGCTAGAAATCAGATATCAACAGATTATGTTTGCATTGTAGAGATCTTTCATTTTGGGGGGTGGTTAATTTATTAATTTCATTTTATTAATTTTTTTAGCTATTGTAAATGTGGTTGTTTCCTTGATGTCTATTCCAGGTAATTGATAATTGGCATACAGGAACATTATTGATTTTTTTGTATGCTGAGATTGTGTCCTGCAACTTTGATGGATATATTTATTAGTCTTAATAATTTTTGAGTAGTCTTTGCAGGTTTTTCATTTATAGAATCATGTGATCTGAAAGTGGTGACAATTTGCCTTCAGCCTTTCCATTTTGTTTGTTGGCTTGATTGCTTTGACCGGGCCTTCTCATACAATGTTAAATAGATAAAATAAAAGTAGGAAAAAAAATAAAAAATAAAAGTAGGCATCCTTGTTTTACATCTTCAAGAATAAACAAAACATTTGACTTTTTTTCCATTCAGTGTTATACCAACGATTGGTTTATCTCATATGGTCTTTATTATGTTGAGGAGCTACCTTTCTTTACTATTTTGAAAGTTTTTATCTTGAAGGGACATTGAATTTTATCAAATGCCTTTTCTGCATCTATTAACATAGCTATATACTTTTTGCCCTTTTCCTGTTGTTATGGTTTATGATAATTTTGATTCATGTATACTAATCTAATCTTGTTTCTCATTATTCAGATTTTCTACTGTTCATTCTTCTTTATTTTCTCATGATCCAATTTAGATAAAGTGTATATATCTAGAACCTTGTTTTTTTTGTAGATTACCAAATTTGTTTGCACATTATTGTTCATACTAATTTGTAGCAATCCTTTGTATTTCTGCAACATCAGATGTAATGTCTTCCTGTCCATTTTGACTTTACCTGAGCCTTTTCTTTTTCTTAGTCTAGGTAAGGGCTTATCCAATTTTGTTTTTTTAAAAATGAAGTTCATTTGTATATTTTAGGTATACATAATGCTCACAGTCACCATAAGGAATTTGTACCTGTACATGATATAACTTCATTCTTTTCCCCCACATTCTCTTATCTTCCCTTCAGCCTCCCTCTCCCTCTTCGTTTACTAAAGCTTTGCTTCCATTTTTCATTCTTTTCACATTTTTTCCTGTATCTGTTTCTCCCTCCCTCCTCCCTAGTTCTGCTTCCCATTTGAACATTTTCTTCCTGTTTCACAATACCTTTTAGTCTTTATTTACACTTTCAGTTTCCCACTCCAGAAAAACAATGCAGTATTTACATACATGTATCCAATTTATTTCACTAAGAGTATGGTTTCAAGGCTCATCCGTCTAACTATAATATCTCAAGTTTATTCTTCTTTATGGCCGAGCAGTACTCCATTGTATGAAAACCTCACATCTTTATCCAGTCATTGTTGACGGTCACTTGGTCTGTGTCCAAGATTTAGCTGTTACAAGCTGTGCTGCTGTAAACATGGGTATTGCAGAAAGAGGAGAGCTGTGTCAGAGTGAGCTAGCCCTAACCTTCTGAGGAATCTCCACACTGCCTTCCAGTGTTGGCACCAGTCTACACTCTCACAACAGCGGAGAATCATTTCTTTTTCCCCACAGACTCACCAGCATTTGTTATTGTTCCTGTCTTGATAATGGCCATGCTTTCTGAAGTGAATGGAATCCCAGCACTGCTTTAATTTGCATCTTTCAGATGACCAGTGATGTTGAACATTTATCATATGCTTTTTGTATATGATATCAATTTTTTATCATATGCTTTTTATTTGCTTTTTGTACTTCTTAATCTAAGAAATGTCTATTCATTTCAGATGCCCATTTTTGGACTGTTTAAATTTTTTTGGGGGTGTTGGTATTTTTGAGTTCTTTGTGTATTCTAGATAGGAGTCCTTTGTCTGAGCAACAACTGGCAAAGATTTTTCAGTACACTGTAGGTTGTCTCTTCGCCCCGTTGGTGGTTTCTCTCTCTTGTCTTTTGAAGGAGTTATGGAGAAGAACAAAGAAATAGAAGAAGAGGAAGAGATGAGATGGAAGTGGGGAGGGTAAAGGAAGATTTCACAAACTTTGAGAAACTGGTGAAAAAGACAGGAGGAAGAGAAAAAAGGAAGAAATAACAACAGGAACAGAATAGAACAACAACAAACAAACAATTTTCACACTCAACTAAAAGCAAGAACAAACATTCAAGGAAAAGAAAGAAAAAAATGCAAGGGGGAAAAAAAGTCTTCTTTAGGGTGTGTCTCTGCTGTCACTGATAGGCCAAGAGAGCTGACAGACCCCAGGTCCCTGCTGCCTGATCCTCGCAAGCCATAAGAAGTGTGTTGCCCTGGTGGACAACCTCGGCAACTCATCTTTGACATTCCATTCTGGATGTTGGCTGTGAGGCGGGGGCCTGTGGTACTTCAGCCATGGTACTTCAGTTGCCTCCTGCTGGCTTGAACTCAGGTCCTTGCACTTGGGTGTTTCTCACCGCTGCACCTTGACCTGACACAGGGAGCACCTAGACAGAGTCAATCTTGAGCTGCTCTGATTTCTGAGTTCAGTTTTCTCCTTTCCAACATGGCCACTGACCAATCACCTTCTCCTGGGGAGGCCTGAATTGGACTAGAGTGAGATCACTTACTAGTCACTGCAGTTTGCAGCATCCGCTGCTCCATTCTACTGGGGCATTTCTCCTTGGAGGTCTCTGGGGTCTCCCATGTTCACTGTTTCTGGAGGTTTCAGCCTCCCTTCCTGTGTCATGAGCCAGGGCTCAGGGAGAAAGCACAGCTTGCCGCCTCTCTCAAGGTCCCTCTCTCCAATGTCTTTGTGGGCTCTGATTCTTGCTTCAGATCCTTTCTGGGTCCTGGGGATCCACTTCCCTCCTTCTCTTCTTCACATTGCTATATTCCATTGTCTGGACTCCCTCAAATGTCAAAAGAGGCCATTTCTCTGCTCATCACCACTCAACCATCTTTGCAGACATTGCTTGATAAAATTTTAATTTTTCAAAATTTGCTCAGAATTGTTTTGTAGTTAGCCATGATTTATCCTGGAGAATATTTCATGGATTGACAAGAAGAATGTATTCTGTAGTTGTTTGATGGAATGTTCCACAGATATCGGTTAGGCCCATTTGATCTAGAGTTCGATTTAACCTTGCTATTTCTTTGCTGATTTTCTATCTGGATGATGTGTGCCTTGCTGAACGTGGGTGTTAAATTCCTCTACGATTACTGTATAGGACTCTGTCCTCACCCAAAGTATTTTAAGATTTGCTTTATGTATTTCAGTGGTCCATTACTGGACATATCATTATGTCATGACTCATCTTACTTCTCTGTCCTGCTTTTGTCTAAATTCTATTTTATCTGATATACTTATGACTACTCCTGCTTTCCTTTGGATTCAATTTCCATGAAATATTTTTTCCATGCCTTTCCTTTCATCCTATTTGTGCTCTTAGATGTCAAGTCTTGTAAACAATATACAGTTGGGTAGTGTATTTGAACCCATTTCTTTATTTCTTTTAATTAGAGAATTTAATCCATTCACCTTTTCTAAATCAATAAATCTCTCTCTCTCTCTCTCTCTCTCTCTCTCTCTCTCTCTCTCTCTCTGTATTGTGGGTAATTAAACCCAGGGCCTTCCACATACTAAGCAAATGTTCTACCTCTTAGCTACATCCAAGTCCTACTTCATTTACAGTGAAGATACTTACTGGCAGGTAATATTTTTGTTGTTGTTGTTGTTGTTGTTGTTGTTGTTGTTGTTGGGGGTGGTTCCCGGAATCGAACTCATGGCCTTGCACTTGCCAGGTAGACACTGTGCTGGTGAACTATATCCCTGGCCCCTGGTAGGCAACTTCTTACTGCAGTTATTTTTTAATTTGTTTTCTAGGTTCATTTCAGTTTTTATTTGTTTTCCCTCTTTTCCTGTATTTCTTTATGGCTAAGTAATTTACTATAGTAGGTGCTCTGATTCCTTGTCTATTATTTTCATTCGTATAGCTTATGTTTTTATTTTATAGCTTGAGGCTTTCAAAAAGTTTTTTCATTATAGGAAGCTATTTTGAAATAATAGAAAGTTAACACAATTATTTAAAAAGTTAAGAAATATAAAACTTTGCACTTGCACTATATTCCTCCCATGTTTTGAATTTTGATGCCCCATTTTATATCTTTCCATTTTGCCTATTTCTGAACATATTAATGTACTTATTGTTATTTTATATTACTTTTAGTCTTGATGCTGAAGATATGAATGGTTTGTTTACCGTGTTTATTTTAGTATAGCATTCTAAGCTTATTAGTTGTAAATGTAATCAAGGCAGTTTTGTAATTACTGACAACTTTTTTAACGTATTTAGTACAGGGTCTATAGAGTCACACCACACAGGTCGAACTCGTAGTGATCCTCCTGTTTTCAGTCTTCCAAGCACTGGCATTACAGGTGTGTGCTACCATGCCCAGGCTCCACTGTTGTCTCAGTGCGCCCCGGGGGTGGGTCAGCAAGGCACACCGGGGATAAAATCTCAGCCCCCATGTCTGCCTAAGCAGGTGCTTTAGTCTGCTGAGCTATCTGGCTGGCCCTTACTGACAACTTTTAAAAATCTATTCTTTCTACTCATCTGAAAAGAGAAGACATAGCACTTAAGTGCTCAAAGGTACTTAAATAAAGGCATTCTTCTTCTTCTTTTTTTTTTAATAACAACTGGCTTAAAATGAGTTAAGAAAATAAGTGTATCAATGATTAGAATCTCGACTTTTAGTAACAAAGTGAAGATGAAGCATGATCCACGACTTTTTTTCCAGTAGATAAGCTGCTCTGTGCGAAGAAAGTCTTTCGCTAAATTGGAGACTGTCCAATTCAAATGAAGCAATGTTCAGTCTGTTTAATTAAAAAAAAAACAGATGGATTATCTGGCCTGCTGACAGTCACAAGCTTTGGGGGATGACACTTCCTTCTACTCAAAAGGAAATGGAAGAAGAGACTACTTATTGCATACATTTTGGGTTTTTATCAACCTCCTCAGAGTCTGTTCTCAGCATGGTGCTGATTTTTAAAAAGATCACATAGGAATCAAAGAGGATTAAGGGCAAGCCATCCACAATATGGCAAAATCTTCTGTATTTCATAGTTGACATAGTCTTAAGTGGGCCATCGAAGAGCTTCCTTTCAATTATATCATATTTATTTGTGTATTTTCTTGTGTTTTTTTTATAGATGTTATTT
>NW_004524678.1:9754521-9760783 GCF_000260255.1 Octodon degus | reverse complement strand
GGGTCTGGGGGTTCCCGGAAATCGGCAGCAATTCCTGGGCTAGGACTGGGTCTGGGGGCTCCCGGAACTCGGCAGCTATAGATGTTATTTCAAAATAGCTTGTCCACTTGGACAGTACTTATATGATCAGAAAACCACTTTTTTCTGAAGTTGGTTCTGTATAAGAAAGCATTTTCTATTCTTCCCAAAGACCTTTAGAATTTTTTATAAATTCCAATAAGCATGATATTCATTCATTCATTATTCCGTTCAACTATGCATTAATATAATTCCTGTTTAGATGAAATAATAGCCAAGAAGAGAGATAGTCTTTAGCCAAATCTTAGAAGTGAACTTAAACTTACAATCATGGTAAGTGCCTGAAATCACACAGATTGGTGCCCTGAGGGTGCAGAGTTAAAGGATGATTGAGCATTGGGTGAATATGAAGTGCAAAGTGGTGTGAGTGATACAGCGCCAGGAGGTACCAGAAGTGAGTGCTCATGATGGGAAAAGAGCCAGTGGTGGAGGGCACACGCAGGGTTCCAGTTGCACTGTAAGAATGCCACTGTCGCTAGAGGAGAGAGCAGGCTGTGTATTATAGGGAAATACCATGGAGATGGGGCTCAGACTTAACTCAGCAGAATTTTTGAAGGATATTAGTCTTTTAAGGATTAATACTTTTAGTCCATTTGAGGATATTAGTCTTACTAGAAGTGAAAGTCATTGAAGTTTACGGAGTAGGAAGGTTGACATGGTAAGATCTGCATTTTGCTGAAATCGCTGCCTGTAAGTGGAGAATGCAAGGCAAGGAACCATTCCTAGTGACCGATGAGGAAGTTCTTATGGGAGTACAAGTAAAGACAGTGGACACTAGGGCAGGGGAGGCAAAGTTGTGTGGCTAATGCACTGAACAAAGGATCCCAACTCCAGGCGCTCATAAGGCTTTATCTGTTCGGAGGAAGTACCTTCATAATGGATGAGAAATGTGTGCTAAGTACAAGGCAATGTGTAGAACACCTCCTGAGTGATGGAGTCGCTGAGTAGGTGGTGGTGTTATTCATTATACATGCTTGAATCTGTGACATGAAGAGTATCTTTGTCTCAACTGATGTGCCAGACTTCTGAGCCCTGTTGCCTACCATTCATGTGAACATATAGCATAGCTTAGTCATAATAATGTGAAAGCCCTGAGAATTGAAAGGTGACTTTACGCTCCATCCTTTTTTTTAAAATTTTTTTTTAAATTTTATTTGTGTGTGTGTGTGTGTGTGTGTGTGTGTGTGGCCAGCTCAGCCCACCAGGGGGCGCGGCTGGCTGGCATGTGGTGCTGGGGATTGACCTGCGGTCCCTGTACTTTGCTAAGCTTGTTCCAAACAGGTGCTTTAGACCACTGAGCCATCTCACCAGCCCCTCCATCCCTTTTGTGATACTATTTTCTTGAATAAATAAGAATACCTGTCTTAGTGTTTGGGCAGGATATCATGTGTGCATCTTGTACTATGAATAACCACTATGAAGACAACAATATGCAATGCATTAATTATTGAAACTGCCCTACTAATTGGTTTTTAAGAATACCTCTTTATTATTCTGCTTCAAAAACTCCTAGTTAGAAATGTAATGCTCTATCAAAGGAGGCCTCATATGTAGCTTCTTACCAACTCGTTTTGGAAAAATGGAGTATGCCTTCTTAATATCAAGAAAAAAACTGACCTGGAGTACAGTTGATTAAAGGCATTTAAAACAGAGGTGAGATTCTCTGCTACATCTCAGATGCATCTGCGGCTGACCTTTAAGCTACGTCTCAGACACATTCACCCTTAGATGTGAGGTGGCTTTTGAAACATAGGTAACTTCTGATGACCTGTGGAACAATGGATTCCTTCTCTCAAACTGCTCAAGGACCTGCACTGTATCCAATCTCATTCTTACAAAACAGATTCACTTTCGCCAGCACCAATTTTAATTTCAAGTAAGTGCTGTAGTTTTCACCCCCATGTGGTTTAAAGTAATAGACACAGCCATCATTTTGTAAAAATCTAAGAGCACATTTGCACAATTGCTTGAATCTGTATTTTCCTGGATTGCAATTTGAACTAACCTCTAAGGAATGCAGCTTTTTTGGTTCTTGATGAGTTTGACTGTATTTGGATCAATACTATGTTCTCCCTGAACATTTGTACCTACTTTTATTAACATTTAACCAATTGTCAATTGATAATGTCTTCCATTAAACCATGGATTCCTTGAGAAAAACAGGTTTTTGTTTTCTGTTTTTCAGTTTAGGGAAGGGTCTACAGGGTGTTCAGAGTCTCACTACTAGATCGGACTCATAGTGATCTGCCTGTTTACAGCCTCCCAAGTGCTGGGATTACAGGCCTGTGCCACCACGCCCAGACTCAATTGCCGTTTCAGCCTGCCCTGGGGTTGGGGCCAGCACGGCAGGCCTGGAGTTGAACTCCTGGCCCCTGCACCTGCATGCAGGCTCTGTAATTCACTGAGCTATTTAGCCTGCCTTTGAGCTATTGCCTGGGCCCAGTTTTTTTCTTCCTTTCTTTTTAGAGATTATTTTGTTTCTCTCTTTCTTTCTTTTTTTGCTGTGCCAGGGCACTACACCATTGAAGCCAGGACATTCCACCTGTTGGGAAAGCCCTTTACCTCTGAGCTACACACATTAAAAAGAAAGAGTTATATTAAAATTTTGAACTATTTGAGACTTAATAGAATAA
Source organism: Octodon degus (assembly GCF_000260255.1). Classification (NCBI taxonomy): domain Eukaryota; kingdom Metazoa; phylum Chordata; class Mammalia; order Rodentia; family Octodontidae; genus Octodon; species Octodon degus. Next base: position 9,758,072 of record NW_004524678.1, on the reverse strand, counting down.
ATGAACATAGTTCTTTGAAAGTACTTTTCAATATAGTGATATATATGCACCCATGTTTATAGCAGCACAATTTGTCATAGCTAAACCTTGGAAACAACCCATATGCCCATGAACTGAGGAATGAATTAAAAAAAAGTGGTATTTTTATACAATGTAGTATTACTGAGCCATAAAAAGATAAACTCAAGGTTTTTATAGGTCAAAGGTTACAACTAGAGACCAGGCTCATAAGTGAAATAAATCAGACCTACATGTGTAAACATTGTATTTGTCTTGCTAATGTAAGAACCTGAAAGAGTATATAAAATCTGAAAGGTACAACAGATACTGTGAAGGGGAGAGAATCTGTTAAAAGGGAAAGAAAAACTGGGATGAAGAAAAAATCGAAAGAAAAAGGAAGCTTTCATATATACATGAAAGCTTGCATAATTGTGCTGATGATTTCTGTTGGTATATTCAAAAGGAGCAATTAATGCTTGAACTATTTTCCTCCTTTTTAATTTTTAATAATCTTTTAGACCAATGTTGCATGTTTATATCTGGTAATCTGAACAACCAATTTGAAGACAACAGTACGCAATATAACAACCATGGTCCAATTGCTATTATTTTGTGTAGTGAAATTCTGTATAATTTCTAATGTCTTTTAAAATGATTTTTTAAGTCTCTTTTAAAAGTATTTCATGTCTCAAGGGCCTTTGAGAATTTCTAGAGCTCAAAGGTAAGAAACTTTACTATAAAAATCATCATAGAAAAAGAAATATTTGTCAAGAATAGTTTAGAGCTGGGGTTTAGCTCAGTGGCACAGTGTTTGCCTGGCATGCACAAGACCTTGGCTTTAATCCCCACCACTGAAAAGAGAAGAATTCAATACTGTCAAATAAATACATTGAAAACAGCATCTTACTTTCCTCTGCTTCAGAGAGATCTATTATATGGATTCCTGAATTGTTATAATACATTTTAATTAATTAATTAATTAATTTATTTATTTATGGCAGAACCGGGGATTGAACTCAGGCCCTTGCGCTGCCAGGGAAGTGCTTATTCCACTGAGCCATCTCCCCAGCCCTATAATACATTTTAAATAAAGTGTTGTCAACTTGGATAATGTGCTTTAAATCTGTGTGTCTTGCTCTCCTTATTTGCACAATAGGAGGTGTAATATTTAATTTTCAATCTCTCTCTCTCTCTCTGTGTCTCTCTTTTGTGCTCTTTCTTTCTCTGTCTCTTTTTCTCACTGTTGCTCTTTTTCTTTCTCTGTGTTCCTAATCATTACGTCCTAATGTTTTCAGTGGCATCTGAGAAGTCAGCACCATATCACAATGACTGCAAGCCCATGAAAAACAAACTGGCAAAGAAATCTTTGCTCTTATGTCAACTCTTGCTAGCAGTTGACAGGCTTAAGAGCACCCACTGCAGAGCACCTAAGTATGCACAGTGCAGCTAAGATAATTATACTGCTAATTTCTATTGGTTTATTGAGAGGAACAGTAAATGTGCCATTGTTTGATTAATCTTTTTTTTTTTTTTTTTTTTTTTCACTGCAAAATTTGCATTTATTTTTTTTGTGCTGGGGATTGAACTCAGGACCCTGCGCTTACCAGGCAAGCACTTATTCTACTGAGTTATCTCCCAGGCCCTGTTTGACCAATCTTGCATACCGATCTCTGGTAATCTGAGCACTACTTTGAAGATAATATTAAATGCAACAACCATTATTCATTTCCTAATGTCTTGTTTTGAAATTCTGTATTGTTTTTGTGTTGCTTCATTTTTGTCTTTGTTTTTGTTCTTTTCTTTTTAAAATAACATTTAAGCTTTTCGCAGTGGGTTTGCTGTGAGAGCAAAGGTGTAGTGAAAACCACCACTAAATCAAAGCCAACAGGGCCAGGGAGATGGCTCAGTGGAATAAGCGCTTCCCTGGCAAGTGCAAGGACCTGAGTTCAAACCCTGGTTTCACAAAAAACAAACCAAACCAACCAACCAACCAACCAACCAACCAAACAAACAAACAAACAAAAACAAAGCCAACATGGGAAAGGAAAGGATTCACATTAATATCGTTGTCATCAGACACGTGGATTCCAGCAAGTCCACCACTGGCCATCTGATCTACAAATGTGGTGGCACTGACAAAAGGACCATTGGAAAATTTGAGAAGGAGGCTGCTGAGATGGGGAAGGGTTCCTTCAAGTATGCCTGGGTGTTGGACAAGCTGAAAGCCAAGCATGAGCATATCACCATTGACATCTCCCTGTGGAAATTGGAGACCAGCAAGTATTATGTGACCATCACTACTTCATCAAAAACAAGGCAGCAGGCACATCTCAGGCTGACTGCTGTCCTGATTGTTGCTGCTGGTGTTGGTGAATTCCAAGCTGGTGTCTCCAAGAACAGGCAGACCCGTGAGCATGCACTTCTGGCTTACATACTGGATGTGAAACAACTAATTGTTGGTGTTAACAAAATGGATTCCATGGAGCCACCCTACAGCCAGAAGAGATAAGAGGAAATTATTAAGAAACTAGCACCTACATGAAGAAAATCTGCTACAAACCTGACACTGTAGCTTTGGTGCCAATTTCTGGTTGGAATGGTGACAACATGCTAGAGCCAAGTGCTAACATGCCTTGGTTCAAAGTATAGAAGGTCACTCATAAAGATGACAATGCCAGTGGAACCATGTTGCTTGAAGCTTTGGATTGCATCTTCCCACCCACTTGCCCCACTGACAAGCCTTTGCAGCTGCCCCTCCAGAATGTCTACAAAATTGGTGGTATTGGCACTGTCCCTGTAGGCCAAGTGGAGACTGGTGTTCTCAAGCCCTGGCATGGTGGTCACTTTTGCTCCAGTCAAGGTCACAACTGAAGTTGAGCCTGTTGAAATGCACCATGAAGCTTTGGGTGAAGCTCTTCCTGGGGACAATGTGGGTTTCAGTGTCAAGAATGTGTCTGTCAAAGATATCCAGCATGGCAATGTTGCTGGTGACAGCAAAAATGACCCACCAATGGAAGCAGCCAGTTTCACTTCTCAGGTGATTATCCTGAACCATCCAGGCCAGATCAGTGCTGGCTATGCCCCTGTACTGGATTGTCACACAGCTCACATTGCTTGCAAGTTTGCTGAGTTAAAGAAAAGATTGATCACTGGTCTGGTAAGAAGCTGGAAGATGGGCCCAAGTTTTTGAAATCTGGTGATGCTGCCATTGTGGACGTGGTCCCAGGGAAGCCCATGTGTGTTAAGAGCTTCTCTGACTACCCACCTCTGGGTCATTTCACTGTTTGCGATATGAGACAGACAGTTGCTGTGGGTGTCATCAAAGCTGTGGACAAGAAGGCTGCTGGGGCTGGCAAGGTCACCAAGTCTGCCCAGAAAGCTCAGAAGGCTAAATGAATATTATCAGTGACCTATCACACCAGTCTTAATCAGTGGCGGAAGACTGGTATCAGAACTGTTTCTCCCAATTGACCATTAAAACAAATAGTGAAACGAAATATAAGAAATAAAGCTATGCTGTTATGTTGAGCTGTGGGGGACTCAGGTCAACA
>NW_004524678.1:9751146-9752128 GCF_000260255.1 Octodon degus | reverse complement strand
AAGCCTCTCACTCTCTGCTCCACACACTGCCCTCCCAGGGGCACACCACCTGGCCTCCCAGGCCTTCTTCTGAAATCGAGGTGGAAGCCTTCTTAACCTCAGAACTGCTGCATTCTGAATGTGCCTAAAACGTGTGCCACGTGGATGATGCCAAGGTCTGCTGCCAGCTGGAGCAGTAGCCAGGTTTCCCTCTCTTTTGGCTGTAGGGGTCGAGTACCTGGATGGCTGAGCACTCTGACCCTGATTCCCAGAAACAAATTCTCCATGCAGGCACCATTCTGGAACCTGGTGTGGCCACCGCCATTCTGGAACAGGGGGGCCCTGTGGCTTTCCCCTCAAGGCAAAGTCCCTGACCTTTGCAGTTCTGAGGCTCTAAAGGGTGGAGACCTGCCTCCTCCTGTGATGCCCTCAGGCCATCCCTTCCATTCTCAGGTTCCTTCCCCGCAATGGAGATCCTCTCAGCTCCATCTTTACAGTCCACAGCTTTATTGGTACTTTCTTTCCGGCCAAGCTCACAACATTTTAAATCCTCCTGCTGGGCTCCTTGCTCTTGATTCTCAACATAAATCTGGCTAAAAGCCCCCAGCAACAACCAGGCCACTGCCCCAATATTTGGCTTTTTTGAAATATCTTTTGCCAGATTGATCAGTCCACCATGCTTAAACTCAGTCTCAGGCAAAGTCTCTGGGCATCAGCAAAATGCAGACAACTTTGATGCCAAGTCAAAACACAAATGATCCGGAGTCCAACAACCAATGCAGTCCTTCCCAGCAGAAACCTCCCCAGCCTGGTTTTTACAGGCTGGCTTCCAGACAGTCTTCTGGTCTGAGCTCTGACCAGAATTTCCCAAACAAAACAGCTGAAGCTGTTCCAGCTCTTTGCAAGTAGAGGATTTCTCCAAACCTTTCCTATCTCTTCCCATAAGCCATTCCCAGAAGCTTGTAATCCACATGGTCAGGTTTATCCACAGCAACAGCCCCAC
>NW_004524678.1:9747458-9749611 GCF_000260255.1 Octodon degus | reverse complement strand
ACTGAGCTCAAGCTTTTTCAATTTAGGTAATGTGGGGAGATTTGAAACTGAAAGCAAGCACACATTTATTAAACTGAGGAACTCTAGGTTTGCAAATTCAGCTGTTAAGCCCTCAATTTTTCCATCATTTGATTTGCAATTGTCCAAGACAAGTTCTCGAACAGCTCCTGGGGTCCGGTTCCTCAGCTCCAGGTGGATCCTCTTCTTCATGTTCATGTTCCCTCGTCCCCCTTCTTCAAACTTAACTTTCCGCGGCGGGGGCGAAGGGGGGAGAGGCGTCCCGGCCTGCGCGGCGAGGGCCGTCGGAAGGGGTCTGCTCTCGGCAGCGGCAGCGGCCGGCTTGTGCCGTGCGAGAGAACCAAGTGCTGTGATTTAAATCTGTATTTAACAAAAATGCCTGTGGATTTTCTTTTCTGTCTTTTTTTTTTTTTTTTTTTTTTTTTTTTTTGGTATTCAACAGTGGCTGTTATATTGCACATTGCTGTCTTCAATGTAGTTGTTCAGATTACCTGGTATGAGCATGTAAAGTTGGCCAAAGTAAAATTTTTAAGCATTAACTGCTACCTTCAAAGGAATTGAAGTGTCATTTGTTGATGAAGCAAAACTTGCCTGTATGATGAGATAGTATATTTTGGGTGAGAAATTGATGTTTCCACTTCAGTGATTAGGGGGCCTCACTTGGAAATGTCTCTCATAGAACTGAGTGACACAATGCATAATTATCTGTTAAGAGTTGTTGAAGTGTTTTATGTACAGCTTGTGCTGTTCATTTAAAGAATATCCCCTTACAAGATTCATACAGCACAACAGATAAAGAAACTTTGCGCCCCAGAGTTTTAAAAGTCATTAATCATAGTGAATTAAGACAGTTAATCAAGCCTTAGACATTGACAAAAGATTGTCCCTGAGGGTTTTCACCTTGAAAACCTTTAGAAAATGATGGTTTCTGCTTTCTACCTAACTGCCTCAGTAAGCCAATTCATTTTCTTCGGGAGAAGCTCAAGGTCAATGATACGACTGTGTCAGCTCAAAATTATGTTTTCCCTCCCTCGTGTAAGCAGGTTTCCATTGTTAGGACTTACCTGGGAGTAATCCTGCCAGGAGGAAGCCATCTGACCTTCCAGGAAGAAATTAGGTAAAAAGAGACCAATAGTATTGCAGATTCCAATTTGTTTTCAAATCAAGCCATTAATTAAGTATTTGTACCTCATAATGCAATTAGAATTTTTTAAACAGTAAGTTGTGCACATGGCTCTATCATGAGTCTATGCAGAATAATTGGGGCGAGGCCATGGCATATTGCTCTGGAAAAAAAAATCAATCTAAATGGAAAATATCTAATGGGATTTATCTATGTAAATTATATGTTTTTTGTAATTCATTCATTTCAAATGGAATTTCTTGATCATTTTTCCTCTTTTGATTCTCCCAGGGTTTTCATGGTAGTAAATTGTTTCAGCACTGAGTTGTGGAAGCTGGATTCTTGAGTTTTGGCAGAGAAAATGTCTGTCTGTCTGTCTGTCTGTCTGTCTGTCTGTCTGTCTGTCTCCTCTTAAATGTATGTAGTACAGGGTCTACAAGGTCTCACTATACAGATTAGACTCATAGTGATCCTCCTGTTTTCAGTCTCCCAATCGCTGGGATTACAGGCATGCACCACCCTGACCAGTTTCAGTTGCAGTCTCAGAGCGCCCAGGGGGTGGGGCTGCCACAGCATGCTGGGGATCGAATCCAGGTCCCTGCACCTGCCTAAGCAGGCACGTTAGTCTGCTTAGCTATCTGGGTGGTCTGACAAATGTCTCTTGAATACTGATTGGAGAGATATCTGTGGTGAGCTTGCACATCTGGCCAATCAGAAGGGACACAGAGGAGAATCAAATGCTGCCAGAATGAGGTCCTTGCTTTACTGTTTTCAGAAAATGACTTCATAACCCCAAATTTACTTGTTGACATTTTAAAGCTTAATGGTACAAACCCTTCTAACATATTGTCCTCTACAATATGAAAGTGAATTTAAAGTTTGACTCAAATGTTCAAGAAAATTGAAGCTTCTTAAACCCACTTTGCCTTGGATACACAGAAATTAGATAATCTTTTTTTTTTTTTTTTTTTTTTTTTTTTTTTGAGATGCAACCAACATTATCTCAGATCAT
>NW_004524678.1:9734138-9747358 GCF_000260255.1 Octodon degus | reverse complement strand
TGTGTATTCAAAGTGGTTAGGATAGATATATAGTTACATTCTGTTAATGAATAGAATGATTTGTTCTAATGGTGTTTGTAAATAGGATCTCAAGTTCGCATCTTGTACAGCAATTAACCACTAAGAAGAATGTATGAAGTGTGTTAATTATTGAAACTGTCCTACCGATTTGATTTGAAACTGTTTCATTGTTATTTGTCTATCAATAAAATTATGGCAAAAAAAGAAATATTAACTCATAAAAGAAAGACGAATAGTGAAAGACTGGTTAATGATAACAATGTATTGTAAAACCTTCAGAAGGAAAGGAGAATGCTTTGTGGACTTTTTCTTTTGGTGTGGAAGTTTTCAAGTTATTAGTTTTAAAAATCAATACTTTTTAATGGAAACAACTTGAAAAAAACCTGTCACAGAATTTTGTGACCCACTCAAACAAAGCTTAATGGGAAAAAAATAAATAAAATTTAAGGCTGGTAAGATAGCTCAGTGTCTAAAGCACCTGCTTAGGCAAGCTTAGGTAGGTGCAAGGGATTGTGGTTCAGTCCCCACCACATGTCTTGCCAGTCCTGCCTGAGGGTGAGCTGAGCAAGCCAAAAATAAATAAATAAATAAATAAATAAATAAATAAATAAATAAAATTTAGAAAAAGGAAAATGAGAGGGAGAATTAGTTTACAAGGAGAGAAACCAGGACTCATAGGTTAAACAAAGATTGAGGTCTAAAAGAAAAGATCACAAGTGGGTCTGGAGAGTAATAGGTCCTACTTGAATTTTTAAAGAGCTTATTATTTCCTTTCTTCATTTCATGAATTAATACTTTTTCCTCTGTCAGCTAATTTTAATAGATACTGTATTATTTCTTGTCTTTCTGACACTTGAGTGCAAATTACAATGCTGATCTTCCTTTTACATTATTTAAAATTATTGGGGCAGGGGAGATGGCTCAGTAGAATAAGTGATTCCCTGGCAAGCACAAGGGCCTGAGTTCAATCCCCTGTTCTGCCAATAAATAAATAAATAAATAAATAAATAAATAAATAAATAAAATTGTTACATAGTTTTCTAATCTTTTTTATAAGGGTGTTAGCCCTGAACTATGAGATTGTTGAAGGAAAGGTATTAGACTTTTTTTCCCTCTACAGTATTGGTGCCCAGTCTTTTCAGCAGCAGGGGTCAGTTGCAAGGAAGATGGTTTTTCCATGAAAAATTTTGAGGGCTGGGGAGAGAGAGATCCCTGGCCTGCCATGCCGCCCCCACTTCCAGTGATTGAGACTGGGAATGGTGGCACGTGTGACTGTAATCCCAGTGCTTGAGAGGCTGAAAACAGGAGGATCACTATAAGTCTCATCTATGTAGTGAGACCCTGTAGACCCTGTTCTCAATATATTAAAAATAAAAAAGAAGAAAAAGAAAGAAAGAGAGTGGTAGGATGTAGGTGAGCACTGTGAGCTGGCCTAGGTAGAGGCCTGTATTTGCCTCTGCAATATGCAGAGCAGAATATGCAAAAGTAATCTGCATTATACAATTGAGATAGAATCTCATGTTTTGGGGTCCGGTGCTTCAGCTCTGATGTGTGATCTTTCAAGCCCCAGGAAGCCGTAACCTCTATCTTGAGGCTTGATCCCAGCCAACAGCATGCAGCATTGGCTCTTCATCCTGTCTCAACCAGGCTCATGCTAAAGAGCAGCAGATGTGAGTTATCAGGAAAACATGCCTGCTGTCTTCAAAGACTACCACCAACACCTCGGCTAGACCAGTATGCACTGCTTAAAGCCAGTTGAAGGGATAAGGAAAAGCCCTAGTCAGCTCTGTACGTATCAATACAAGGAAATAGGGTCAGGCCCAGCCAAAATGGAGATGACTGGTCTTCCTTCAAGGAGAGCTGCTCAGGTGGTCCTCCATGGAGAGAACATTCAAAGATTTAAGAGCATTATATTTATTGTATACTTCTTTTTGTTATTATATTATGATATATAATTAAATAATTATACAGTTCACCATAATGTAGACTCAGAGGGCACCCTGAGATTGTTTTCCTGTAACTGACAGACCCATCTGGGTGTGACGGGAGACAGTGACTGAAGAAGTGTATTGCTTGTGTCCAGTCTTCTTCATAATCTTGTTGTAGTTACTATCACTGCAGAGAATCCTGCTTCAGAAAGACATGATGTTGGAAATGGAAGCAGGCTTCTCAGTGCTTTTATTTTAGTATATTCCTCCTTGGCTTTAACCTAGAATATATAGAAATGTGAAATGGTCTCCAACGTATGTCCAAGACCTCCATCATTTGTGATCTCAAGCAGTTGCTCCTCTGCTGGCACAGACAGAGTTGATTCGCCTGGCTTATTCATAGACACGTTGTGGGTCACTTCCTTTCCAGTTTGGGAGTTGTTTGTGATTGGGAAGTAATGGGCAGGCTCTTATGAAACCTAGAATGGATGATTGTGCCACAGCTGGCACAAACATGGCTCTGGGTCAGACTCGACATCTCTGCTAATGTCTGAAACATGTCAAAACTCCCAGGGTTCATTTGTCACCTCGGTGATTCCAGCTCAGCTTTGAATGTGGCCACATACCTGCTGACTTGAACATAATTGCTATTCTCCTCTGAAATGACAGATTGAGTTCATTGAACAGGCTGAATAAATCACCTGAGCTAGCAAGTTGTGTAACCCATTCTGTGTCACTGAAACATGTCTCCAGTGGTGAATTTTTCCAAAAGAAATTTCTGGGGTGCCACTCATAATTAAAAAAAAAAACATTGGCAGTGATCTACCTTCAGACAGCTGCATCACTTTCATGTATAAGACGTGTGTGCATGGCATCCATCTCTTCACAGAGCTGTACAGGCAGACGTGAGTTGTGTTTTTACATGGATGAAAACTTTAATCACATCCTGCAAATATTAAATCTAGGTGACATGTGGGGCTTGGAATCATTTCTCTATAGCTGAAGCAGAGTGTAGGCTCACATTCAGAAGTGGCCTCTTTGACCCAGTGGTGGAACCAGGGAGCTGTCCAGGCACAGTGCCACTTCGATTCAACACTAAGTGACTAATTCATTTTTTCTGACATGCAGTCATTCAAAGACGTCATAGTTCTGCAGCTGTGTTTTTGCTTGACAACAGAAGTGCACATGCACAACCTCATGAAAAATATGTATTACAAAAATAAGCACTGTTGCCTTGTCGTTGACATCCATAGACTCCTCCATCTGTGCCATGCACCATGGTGACTCATTAATCCTAACATCCTGCCCCAATAGCCTATGTTATTTATTAATTCACCTAGCTATGGTGCTAGCTGAAGAGCCACCTGGTGTCACTTTGGAACTCTAGCTGAAAGTTCATGACAAAAATCTTGAGAGCAGGACCAACTATTCACCAACTGTAAAGGGCTTCTTAGCCTCAGCATGGCTGTTAGCCACCGAGTGATGTTCTCAGATACATTGGGTGAGATGGGGGCCTGTAGTAATTGCTTTTGTTCTTCAAATCCACATCATTTGTTTTTCTTTTAAAAGACTTTGGAGGCTTGTTTTTCTTTCTTTTTTTTTTTTTTAAATGCAGGGTACTTGGTCTCCACACGGTGAGATGATTTTGAAGATTTTATGTGTTTGTTGGATAGCTGGTTGCCACATATTATATAAAGTTGGCTTGGAGAATGTGGATTGCTTGTTGCAACAAACCTGTCATTTCAGTAGGACTCTTGGTATTTTCTTTTATATGTAGCTTTCTCGTTGTTGGCCATCTTAGCATCCTCTGTTATCTCATCACTGGATCCTTCAAACTTTTCCAAGATCTCCAGTGAAATTAGTTTTTGCACCTTTTGGCTGAGGGTAGCTTGTGGGCTTCCAACACTGTGACTGAAACAAGTGCACATGTAGGCATGGAGCCCAGGGGAAAGTGTTTTAACCAGTGGACCATGTGCAGACTAAAATAAGGGCTGGATTCTGACTTAAAGAATGGGCATCAGGGACAGCTGTACAACTGAAGTACATCAAGTCATTTGCCAGTACAGCATCTGCCACAGAAGCAGCTTCATTGTCATCTCCACTCACCGGCAGTGTTTTGATATGAGTCTGCAAGCAACCGACTCATTATGGTCTTCGTGCAGTCAAAACCTTCTGCAAGTGTTGCTCTGTTTTCGCATCCACAGCCCTGTGCTAGCATCACTGCCCTAGCTCCACCTTACATCACTGAGGGTTAGCTTCTCATAAAGAGGGCACAATCTATCCTTCATGTGTGCAGTTCACACTAGGGCTCACTTTCCTATGTGCATCTATTGTCACCGCTGACCTCACAGGAGGCAGAGTTCAGGTTAATGTGAGCGACATGGGAGTGTCTGTAAATATGGATGAAGCTTTGCTTGCTTGTCACCCAGTTGAACAAAATGAAAGAGTTTTAGTTTTCTGTGTAGCCCAGTTCATAATAGATCACGGACTGACACTGGCCTGGAGGCTGGGGAACCCTCCTTCACACGACCGCAGAGCTCAGGATCTACTAATTTGTTAATGTATGAGGTATAATAGAAGATACAGTGAATGTGTGAATTAAAAATTTTACTCCAGTAAGACACATTGCTTTGGTGTTCCTTGGAGTGCTCATCACTTCAAACACACTCATCCCATCGTCGTTGCTGCTTTTGGAAGCAACGGAAGTCCTCGTTTGTAAGTGTCTCTAATTGTGCTGTTATGTCTACCTAGATGTCCCAAGTTGGTTCCAGATATTTACCTTTTATGGTCATTTTGACTTTGGTGAAGAGCTAGAGGTTGCTTGGTGCCAGGTCTGATGAATACAGTGGAGGAACGTATTTATGTTCTTCTAACGTACTCATGAGCTCGCCTTTCCTCTGGATCTTGTACAGCAGTGACATTCACGGTGGTTGTGATCAGGCCCTGTAAAAACAGGAAGAGGACTTCCAGTGCTGCTCCAGGAAGTGGAAGAAGGATGGCATAGGTGTGCCCTCAGCCAGAGGAATTAATGCCAGGGGGATTAATGGCATGTGTATTTCACTGTCATAAGTTTTCAATATTAACTATATATTTCCATCACACCTCATATAAGGTTTGCTGTTTCAAGGAATCTTGTGTCTGTTAGAAACAAAAGAGGAAGCAATTATTCTAGAAGGTATTTAGCCTTTTTAACTGGTATGCATAGTAATAATTGAATAATTAAGGAATTTAATGCAGGTGAGTTGTAAACTAATTTAGTTGTGAGCATCAACATCTTGAACCGTGACTATGGGAAATACTTTTTAAATTAAGCACTTTTTAATAGCTCCAACTGCCTTCATAATTCATTATTCTTCATCTTTTTTAAGATTTAAAAGCAGACTGCATGCTGGGATGCCATAAAATTTCTCTTTTAATCAGCCTATAATGGTAAGGGTCACATTTCAATATCTGCATTATAAAAGAATGTACCTCAGGAGCTTGGGTTTAATGTTTTACCAGCATAGCATGGGGCATCATTTAATGTTTTTATTTTAAATAAAAGACTGGAATTAGCTTTTTAGAAAGTGGTAGACTCCTGGAGATGAATATGTACTAATTGATGAGGTGAGAAAGAACGTTTTATTGTGATTAAGAGCTAGGGATAAAGTCAGCTCAAATTAGTTTTTACAAGGGTTCAAGAATATGCATAGAAGTAATCAATAATGAGTGGTGATGTTATGAGTGGCATTATCTGTGCTCTTGTCACTGCACTCTTAACAATGAGGGAATGTATTATTACTACCAGGGCATACAACACACGCAAATAGGGGCAAAGGCTGTGGAATAACAGCCTCACTCCAGGTATCATAAGAGGATGTGAGAACTCTGGAGTACTAGTGAAAAGTGATAAGGCAATGGAAGATAAATAGTCCAGGAAGGACAGCAGCCGTGAGGTGCAATAACATTTCTTATTTTATTTTATTTATTATCTGTGAGCTATTCAGGATTTCTATTTGCTAGGAGAGTTATTTGCAATAACAAGCCAATAACAAATTGGGTTGATGATTTGGAAGCACATGACATTTTTCCTGTGAGGTATAGTGCTTAATGCTCCTACTTGTGAAGGCTGATGAACTGCTCTTTTCTCATTCACCTACTTTGTGGCATTGAAAAGTCCTTTAAAAATTGACTTATAATCTAACATCAAAGGTGAGAAATTCAGAAAAGTTTTTTTTTGGCTTCTTAGATGTAATCAAATACACTTTAAGAATTCATGCAGCTCTAAATGGTAAATATTTACAAGCAGATATATTTCAAACAAAGTATCAGCATTACTCAAAATAGTAATAGCTATGATCCCTGGAAAGGATTCAGAAGTTAGGTATCTGAAGACATGAGTAGTTTAGGATAGGCCTCTAGCTGGTTATTTACTCTGGGCATCAAACAGGCCTCTGTAACTCATAGTTAACTTATCTGAAAAATAGGTGCATTGGATCCGTCCTTGGGATAAAAGGTGCTCCATGATGTCCCAAGGTGCTCAGCAGGTGCCTTATGGTCTGGATAAGGGTACTGATGGCTTACTCCCAATGAACCTAAAGCATAATGTTTTAGCCTGTGGATGTTGTATTTATTAAATTAGGTTAAAAATGGTAATCCAGCTAAGAAAGCTGGATTTGAAATAAAGAGAAAAGCACAGAGGCAGGATCAAAAGTGATGCTAATCCTGGGGATGCTTATGGGCTTCTTAGGGGATGCTGAAGCTGAGACAGCTGGAGCGTCTCTGCTGGGAAATGATGGAGGAGCTGCTGGTGTGGTTGGTGACGGGTCTGTGATTCCAGAGGAGCTGGAGGATGCACTGATTCTTGCTGATCCTTGCCAGGATGGGGGAAGTGTGGAAAATCAGGAATTACACTGTTGAAGGTGCTGGGGAAAGATTTGTGGATATTGGAAGATAATTCCTTGAAATATGCAGGAGGGAATAAAACAGAAGGTGTTTTTCTCAGAGAACATTATTTATCATTTATTTCATCAAGAACTTGAAGATTATTAAACTACCACCTAAAGTGTTTGAATCAGAAGACACTGCAGATGATGAATTATTGATTAATGAATCAGAAAGTTATAGTAAGTCTGAGGATGATTTTTCAGAATTATTGGACAATGAATTTCATTCTGAGAATGAAGATTTCATGCCATTCAGAAAATTTGTTGAGGTTGATTTAGAAAATCCAGTGCCAACTCTTTTGAGGTTTCCACTCACAAATACACATAGTGTAAATTTGCCATTTAGACATGATACAGAGTCAGATATTGTGGCTTACTTTGAATATTTGTGCAATTCTGAAATAATGAAGTTGATTACAATTGTAACTAACATAGGTGAATCAAAGTTTTCTGGAATTTCAGGGAAATTCTTATGTTGGCAGGATATTTATTTGTTTGCTCTCCGTATTCTTCCAGGAATTATATGTAAGCTGATATAAGTGATATTGGTCTAAAAAAGCTGTATTGAAATAACATTTTTTTAGTAAAGTGATATCATAAATATTTTGCTTTATTGAAACATTATATTCATTTTGCAGGTAATTACTTTGGACACTAGTCCCCACCCAAATCCTAAAGTAAGTTAAGTATGGCTAATTGTTGGACATTTCAAAAAGTTTTCTATTGCATTTAAACTTGAGAGAGATATCACAGCTGATGAAGGTCTAATGCTGTATGAGGGTTGATTGGGTGGGTTCAGCTTATGTTCCTAAAAAGAGCTACACTCGGTACTCAAATATTACAAGCTCTGTGAATCCAAATTTGGGTATATTTGGTCTTTAATATTCGACATTGCAAAGGATATAGCACTTGATAATAACTACAAAGATCATCCCATGTGTACGTGAATTGTTTTGACTCTGATGAGATCACTTTTGAACATGGGACACTGACTTTTTGTGGCAGTATTGCACTTCTTCAGAATGCTGATGCACTTCTCCAATTCAACTTGGGAGACTGAGCCTGAACAGGAGGGAAGTGCCAAAAGATTTGCAAAAGAAAAAGTTGGGAAAGGGAAGAATGTTAGCTTATCAGAGAGGAAAGGTTGTGTTATGCATTGAAAAGACATTTCCTTGTTGTCAGCTATTCATAATACAGAAATGATGGACTGTGAAAGAAAAGACAAAAGTGTAAAAATTCTAGTAGTGTCAATGATTATAACTATGGGTGATGTTGACAGAGGTGGCCAGTATCTAATAAGTTATCCTATAATGAAAAAACAAGGGAAATTATAAAATATTTATATGCCTTCTGGATGAAACAATGTGGAACTTATTGTTTAAAACAACGGGGTTCAAAGGTCATTTACAATTTAATTAGGTTTAGCAGAACAAATAATTTACATATGGGATAGTGAAACACCAACCAGACTCTATCATCCCCTTTGCCATTGTGCTCAGCGGTAGATGTGCTACTAAAAGTACACCATCTGCAGGAAAAAAGGAAAGGCTAACACAACAGTAAAGAGTGTTCAAAGAAAGACAATACAAAAGGAATTCAGAAACAGACTAGGTCCTATCGTCAAGGTTGTACTGTTGCATCATGCACCGAATATGTTAAGATGCACCCTACCCAGAAATTATGGGATAAATTTGATTAAATTATATGTATATTTCCTATTATAAAAATGAATTAAATGCAAAACAAACAACAAACCAAAATAAAGAAAAACATCAGAAATTGTATTCTAGAGAAAGAATTATGCCTTTGTGTCCTTTGAGCACCTAGGTACGAATCAGCTGCTCTATACATCTTCATTATGTGACTGCAATGGTTGCAATGTGGAAAGTCATTAAGTATCACCAGACAGAGTCCTAAGAGGTGCCTAAACCCACCCTGTAGAACTAAGTTGCAGGTCCACTGAATCCCATGGTACAAAAAGAATTTTCAGAGCTAGACAATGGGAAGGGTTTATTAGGCAAAAATTAAAAGTACACACTCAGCTGTGAAGTGCAGGCCCTTGAGAGGTTCATTATGACCCAGAGCTGGGTGTACTTATGGGGCTTCGGGATGACTTCAAGGTGAGTGTCTAGGACGCATGCTCCTCCGCTAGATTATCCATCTGGAGGGCTGTGTCAGAATGCAAACTACCTGTGTTTGAGTTTGAGATACACTGCCTGCCAATATTATCACTTCCTTGAGGACAGAGGAAGCTCATTTGCAGGTGAAAATAATAGGTTCAGAACCCAATGTACAGACTTAACATGTCTCTAAGACCCTTAGGAAATTTTGAGTGAGTTTCCTGTAAGAAAAAAAGGCTTGAGTAACTTACGTGTCATGAAGCAGCATTTTTTTCTTAAAAGCGTAGCTTTTAAAATTCTGATTTCCTTAATTTCTTTCTGTGTATCTTTATTTCTTTGATCTTACCTCAAGAAGGAAATGAAAAAACCAACAGGTATCATATGTGTGTTGCCATGCCTGTGTGTCATTCCTATGTAGCATGTGATAAACAGCACTGACAACTATATGTGCATATTTGATGGGTTTTTAGCTACTTGTATGCGACTGTGTATATAATAAAATATTACATCTAAGGATGTGATACTTTACTATAAATTCCAGGAAACGTACACAGATAAACTGTTCCACTTGGAATAGACTAGAAAACTAATTCAGTTAGTCTAGAAAACAGAATTTAAAGAATATTCATTTGCAATTCCTTTCAAATAGGATTGAATACTCCTTTATATAGCTTATAAGCACATAAAACATTTTCTCTTCACAGGAGCATCTATTCAATGACCTCCTGAATAAAGAAAGGATTTGAAATTTCTTCCCTGTTCAATGTTGTTTGTGTACAAGTTGTAAAAACAAGACAGAAGTATGAATAGTGCTGGCAGATGCTGAAAGATGTGAGAATAAGAGTAAATGTAATTCATGGCTGGTACTCTGTATACTTGCACAAGTATTACCAAATCACAGTTAAAAACTTTTAAGAATAAATTGATTTAACTTATGGACCAATAGAAGTCCCTAAACTAGAGGGCAATAGGCAAAAAAATTAGTTGACAGGACTCCTTTAAAGAAAATAACATTCTAGGAACTGATGAGATATTCTCCTGACCAGAGGAATCACTCAGCGTTTAGCAAGGCCAAGCCAGCTTCAGCTGTCAGTAGGTTTGTTTTAAAACTGAAATGAGAAAAAGGATCTGGGCTTACAAATGATGGGAAGATAGATTCCCTACAGGGGATAATCTCAGAAAATACCAAACAACTTGTTTCCTCAAGACAATTGAAAAAAGACAAAGAAGGAAAGCAATTCAATAGACTCCACTCACACAGTTACTTCATTCCTACTAACAGAACTTGTCAAGAGGGCTTTGGAAATTGGATGAATGTAAATAATGAATCATGATAGACACTGATGAAATGCTTTGCTTGTATTCTTTCATGTTTTTTTTTTTTTCTTGACTTTCAAGTTTACAGTTGCTTTCATTCTTCAGATGGCCAACTTTTGACTTCCCTGATCATAAGGCTGACCAGAGAATTAGAAGTCGCTCTAGTGTACACACTTTCTCTCACTCCCTCACTTCTCCCTCAGCCCTAGTTCTCTCTAGCCTTTCAATAGCATTGAATTAAGCATGGGCTCTCTGATTTTAAGCCTGACTCCCTATTTACCTCTCTGACTATGATATGTTGATGATTATTGCTATTTTTATTTTTAATTTTGAGACAGAGTCTTGCTAAGCTGATGAATTACCCAGGCTGGTCTTAATTTTTTTTTTTTTTTGTTGGAACTGGGGATCGAACTCAGATCCTCGCACTTGCCAGGCAAGCACTTATTCTACCGAGTTATCTCCCCAGCCCTTGGTCTTAAATTTGTAATCCTTCTGCATCTGTCTCCCAGAGTAGTGAGATTACAGGCATGCAACCTCCCTGCCTGGCTTGGTTTCTATGGATTTTTGTACAGACAGATGCATTTGTTTACAATAGATCTTAGTTTTCTTCAAAATAATCAAAATAATACTTAACAATGAGGTGATGTAATACATAAACACTGCAGGGTCATCTACTCCCAAAGCTGCAGTTCTAAAATTTTCCCTTTATGTATAGTACAGAAAGCCTATCTCTGGTGGTTTGACTATTAAACTTTTCAGAGCTGTTAGTTGTGCACTTTATTATCAAGGGAAGAATAGAATGTGTCACAGATATTGTGCTAAAGTTACATTGCAGATTTTGACTGAGAGTTGTACTATTTTAACCTTCTTAGAGTGATTAATGACCACCTATCAATACCCTCAATATCATGCCTCTCTGTATTCATGTCTTTCCTCTGTGAATTAATTTGTCTTTTTCATTGACATAAAAGAAGTTTTACATTATGAAGAAATAGCTGAGCCATATTAGAAGTAAGTTTAACATGATAATGTAGGGAAAAAAGTCTAACAGTCATGTCTGCATTCTCCGAAACAATTTTATTTTCCGTGAATAAAGGCCTCTTGTGGTATTCTTTTTTAAAGCTATCATAAACACATGTCTTCCATGTAAAATTAAACTCATTATTTCCCTTCTAGAAGAAGAAAAGATAATTCAAATGATGAATTCTCACCAAAATAAGCAAATTTTGGAGAAGCTGTTTAGCTCATCAAAATTAAAATTTATAATTGTCTTACTAGCAAGAGTTTTTTAAGTTTCTTAACAACACAGAGGTTGGTGGAAGGTAGGTCTTATTTTCATGTAAAATTTCTTTGTTTCCCAGTCAATAACTTCTGAAGGTTTTATAGGATCATCTACTATATCATCATACCAGGTTTAACCTAAGTGTGACATATCCTTTGTCTGTAATGTTAGTATATTTTTTGGGAAAAATTTGTTTTTTAGTTGTTGTGATACTGGGGGTTGAACTCATGCTTCTACACTGAGCTGTATCTTCAGCCCTTTCTTTTTCCCTTCCCTTCCCTTCCCTTTCCTTTGCTTCCATTCCCTTCCCTTCTCCTCCCATTCTCCCTTCTCCTTCCCTCTTTTCCCCCTTTACCCTTCTTTACTTCTTTCTTGCTCATTTAACTTTTTTTAAAAAAAATGTGTCTAGTACAGGTTCTACAGGGTCTCACTACACAGATTAGACTTGTAGTGATCTTCCTGTTTTCAGCCTCCCAAGCACTGGGATTACAGGTGTACACCACCATGCCCAGTTTCAATCACAGTCTCAGCACACCTGGGGATCGAATCCTCAGCTCCTGTGCCTGCCCAAGCAGGTGCTTTAATCTGCTGAACTGTCTGGCTGGCCCTCTCATTTAACTTTGAGACAGGATCTCACTAAGTCACTGACCTGCCCAGACTAGACTGGAATTTGTGATCCTCTTGCTTCGGTCTCCCAAAGTGCTGGTACTGCAGGGTTGCACCATCATGCCTAGCTCAGAACAAATTCTTTAAGACAACAGTATCAGAAGAATGGTGCTCTGGTGCCTCAGTAGTGTTGCTGCTTTTCAAATAGTATGGCTAATTTCTTTTTTATTTTAAAGATAATAAAAATAATTTTAAAAAATTAGAAAAGATGCACAATTAAAAAAAAAAAGATGGTAGGAATTCAACAGTGGTTACTATGTTGCATGTTGCTGTAAGCATGGTGCTCCGTAAGGTACAAAATTATGAAAGGGAGAGAAACTGCCCAAAAGGAAAGAGCAACCATTATGATTATCTTAAGGCCTGAGAGAAATAAGAAAATCCCAGTTAAAGTTGCATATTGTCAACACATTTAGAGAGAACCTAGAAGCATGAAGCACATCTGCTTTTCTCTGTGTGTGCACCTAAAATAAGTGAGATTAAAAAAAAATCTTTTATTTATTTACTTACTTGGTGGGGCAGGACTGGCATGCCATATGGTACTGGGGATTGAACCCGGGTCCTTATGCTTGCCAGGCAGGTGCTTAGACCACCAAGCTATCTGGAAGTAGACTTTGAAGGTGAACGATTCTAACACGGAAGTGTGAGCAGCACAGCAGTGTGGTCATCTGTGGCCTCCGTTCTGTGGACCCTGCTCTGCTCACATGGTCTCATTCTCTTTGCTCCACAGAGAAAAAGACTGTAGCGTTTTTTTTTTTTTTTTTTCTTTCCTGAAGGAAGGAAAGGTTTATTTAGCTCACAGTTACTGGAGGTTTCAGTCCACACTCATCTGGGTCCAATGCAGAGCAGCACAGAGCAGAAAGCAACCTTTCATGGTGGTGGCAAAGAGCAAGAGAGCAAGGGAGCTGTAGCAGCAGCTCAAGAAGCTAGCTTCTCTTCCCACCTTACATTGTAATACAAATTA
>NW_004524678.1:9725118-9728948 GCF_000260255.1 Octodon degus | reverse complement strand
TTTGTATTTTAGGGACCAGTCTACAGGGTGTTCTAGGTCTCACTACTAGATTGGACTCATGGTGAGCTGCCTGTTTCCAGCCTCCCAAGAGCTCGGATTAGAGGTGCACGCCACCGTGCCCAGTCTCAATTGCTGTCTTAGTGCGCCCCGGGGGCGGCAGGCTGGGGGATCAAACCCCCAGCCCCTGTGCCTGCTCGCAATGCTGTAATCTGCTGAGCTATTTGGCCAGCCCTCTAGATAATCTTGGCATTTATTTTTACTACTACTTACTTTATAGAGATGTAATGGAAAAATTTTTTCAAACTGTATGTTTCCTTCTCCTTTCTTTTCTGTTTTTTAAGGAAGAAAAGAATGCCTAGGATTTGTGGAGGAAATCATACTGAAAACAAAGGATTTCCAATAGCTACCTTCCTTCAGGAATATATGCCTGGCCCAGAGCTTAATTTGGAATATACTTTACAGTTGTCTCAGTTACTCTTCTTTCATTGCTGGACAAATTCTCAACACTCAAAATGAAAGAAGGAAGGAAGGATTTATTTAGCTCACAGTTACTGGAGGTTTCAGCCCATACTCAGCTGGCTCCCAGGCAGAGCAGCATATGGCAGAGAGCAGCCTTTCATGGTGGCAGCAAAGAGCAAAGGAGTGGTTGCAGCTCAGGCTGCTAGCTAGCCTCTCTTCCCTCCTTATATTGTAATGCAGATTCCCTTCCCCATTGTAATATACCTGCAATAATCAATCATAACCTCCAGAAGCCATCCCATGACTGCATGAGGCTTTTGGGGGACAACTAGACAAAAGCCATAATGACAGTGAATGGCAAAGTAATAAAAGCAATGAACAACAGTAAGTAGATGACATTAGAAATAGTGATATTTTGCTTTTATTGTTTCCTGTTCTGTAGAATGATGACGAAAAGAAATTATGTTACTTTAAAATGAATTTTAAGCATTAAGTGAAAAATAACAGACAGTATTACAGCAATACAAAGTGATACTTTTTTTCTGAAGGATTTGAATTATGTCTAAAGTACTTCTTCAACCATTAACTTGTCTAATCCCTCAGGTGTTTCTCTGGCTTTGTTGTCACAGCTCACTGTGCCGTGGCATAAACTTGTAAGGGAGATTCCTACTCAAGCATCAATGATGAGCATAACAAGTATTGAGGACTACCTGAAATACATTTAAAAATTGACGAATAGATAATGAAAGTTGATGCTTAATGAATAATGCAAATAAAAATGGTTAATAGGTTAACTTCCGTGGTTATTCCGCATTCAACTTTGAAATCTTAAAATTGAAATCTTTCTTTAAAAAAAATAGCAAAGTGGGGGGCTCCCGGAACTGCGCCACCACTTACCACGGCTGGGAGGAGGCCTCGCCAGCGCGCCTCTGCAGGCGCCGTTAAGACCCCGTCTGCTTGAGACTGGGGTTGCGCTCAGGACGGACCGTGGTGGCTGGGGGGGGGGGCGGCGGTGGACGCGACCCGCCCCGCGCACAGGCCCCATGACTCCGCGGCGCAGGTGAGCGCAGAATGTCAGGTCCGCGGGGAGGGCGCTCAGGCACAGGGCGAAGGAGGGGCCCGGCAGGCAGGCCCTAGGACCGGTCCTGCCGGGCGCAGCGCATCGCCCGGATGTGCCTGCCCATGCGGCCGCTGTCGCCTGGGCCGGAGGCAGTGTCCAGTAGCTACACCAAAGGCGCCAAGGGGGTCCAAGGCGCCGTGCTCCTCCGAGGGCTTCGTGGCGGTATTCGAGGATGTGGCCCTACATTTCTCCCAGGAGGAATGGGGGCTCCTCAGTGTGGCCCAGAGAAGCCTGTACTGTGACGTGATGCTGGAAAACTTTGCCCTCATCAGCTCTCTGGGTCTGGCTTCCTGGTACAGCCTGATAGCATGCTTTCGTACCCAAATGAGTCGGTTAGCAGTATCTGGCAAAACAGATGCAAACCCTCTGCCCCAGGTACCCATTTCATATGAGGAAGCTCTCTTCTCTTCCCAGTTGGTTGAGTGCATCTGTCATGAAAGGGATTGAACTCAGGCCCTTGCACTTGCCAGGTTGCCTGTGTAGAGTGAAGGGTGAAGAATCGCCTCACAAACAAGTGAAGAGTTGTGGAATCCATGTGGGAGACCAGCTGTGCACATGTGGAGAGCAGAGTGACAACCCAGCCACCGCAGGCTGCCTCCAGCATGAAGCTCCTTTCAATGAGAGGAAGGTACATGGGAGCCCTGAGCGCAAACCAGTCCTCCCCAGCCCCAGTCATGAGCCACAGCAGGCTATCCACACCACACAGAAGCCCTTCAAGTGTAGTAACTGTAGAGAAAGTTTCCTGAAGGCCTTTGCTCTCCTTAACCACCTGATAGCCCACCCTGAAGAGAGACATTTCTGATGCCCAGTTGGTGGAAGTGCCCCCTCCAAGAACTTGACCTGTTCTGATGACCAGAAGGACCCCTCTGAAGAAGATTCCCATGTGTGTGTGGTGAGTGTGGGAAAGCTTTCAACTACGCATCCAAACTGAGGAAGCACCAAAAGATTCACATGGGCGTACGGCCTTTCCAGTGCAGGGAATGTGGGAAGACCTTCAGTCAAAAAGATGCCTTGGCGCTGCACGAACGGACTCACACTGGAGAGCGGCCATATGAGTGCAGCAAGTGTGGTAAGGCCTTCAGTGTGCTGTCCACCCTCATTCGTCACCGGAAGGTCCACTTTGGAGAAAGGCCCTACAAGTGCAGGGAGTGTGGGATGTTTTTCAAATACAATAAGAGTTTTGTTCTTCACCAGAGAGTCCACATGGGAGAGAGACCCTTTGTATGTGAGCACTGTGGGAAAACCTACGTGACCTGCTCGGGCCTGTACCAACAATGGAAGGTCCACACTGGAGAGAGGCCGTATGGGTGCAGCCTGTGTGGGAAAACCTTCACCACCCGCTCCAACCACAATCGGCACCAGCAGTTCCACACCGGGGAGAGGGCCTACACATGTGCCGAATGCATGAAAGCCTTTAAGCACAGTTCGACCCTCCACCAACACAGGAAAATCCACACTGCAGAGGTCTCGGGAAGTTAGCACCAGCAGAAAAGCTATCAGCAGCTAACAGCTGGCTCAGTAGGAGAAACCCCATCTTAGAAAGGAGATGGGGCAAGCAGCCTTCGTGAGGGTTCCATCTGAAAGAGGCAAGGCCTCCTACATCCAGATGCCACGCTGCACTCCACCTGACCCTGGGTGGTTTCACACATGCTACCAGACCCTGGGAGGTTCTCTGCATGCCACCTGTATGGGGAACTTTGGGGGCCACACTGTGTTCTCTGCCTGCCCAGATTACTGCCAGTTATGTCACTTGCAGCTCCTATGACAGAAGCCATCCCACCTCCAACACTAGGCAAGTCCCCACTGTCCTTGTCAGTCACCTGTGTCCAGTGAACTGCCCCTATTCCCTTCATAGGAGTGAACTATGAGTGCGGAGCCCATAACAGGCCTCCATGACTTGGGGAGGCATGGACAGGATCCCATGCTGCCCATGAGGAGTGGAGCCATCCTCTGGGAAGCTTCCAGATGTTGCTTACCATTTTTTTTTGCTCTGAATGCCTTCAGGGCAGATTTGGTTAGCTTGAGTTGTGGGGATCGAACCACAGCAACCTGAGCCTGACTGCTTTGTTGAAGCAGTCACTTAAGGAACTGAGCTATGGGGCAGGCCTTCTTGCTTACCATTTTGGTGGACACTGTTGACACCACTTGTCCTTGTGTGCCATGGTTGAGACTACTTCCTGCTGTGTGGGAAATGTGGTAATAAAAGCCCTTAAGTCTCAAAAAAAAAAAAAAAAAAAAAAAAAAAAAAAAA
>NW_004524678.1:9716288-9725018 GCF_000260255.1 Octodon degus | reverse complement strand
AAAAAAAAAAAAAAAAAAAAAAAGAAGAAAACATATAGTTTGAAAAAAATTTTCCATTGCAACTCTATAAAGTAAGTAGCAGTAAAAATAAATGTCAAGATTTCAAAGATTTATTTAATTGAGTTAAGTAAAACTTCTCTTCCTTCATTCTGAGTGTTGAGTGTTGAGTGTTGAGTGTAGAGAAAGAAAAATTTTAGTATTCAGTTCCAAGTGGGCTGGATCCAGAAGAAGAATAATTTATAGCAATAATTCACTCAATGTGTAGAGTTGTTTTTATTCTGAAGACTGAAACAGGATAATCCATTTTGCAAATTAGTAATTTATAACAACTGTGTTAATTAAGCTTGTATTGCTATGAGTATGCCATAGCATGATTAAGAGTCCTTTTTCCTTTCCAATTATAAATAAATATTTTAAACTATTATCTCAGGATACCATGCTGTTTTCAAGGAAGAACTTTTCTTTGTCAAATACAAATCAAACCTTAATTTACACAAACCAAAGTGCAGCATCGTTTGTCAGTTTCATTAGAGTGATGTGTGGAAGTTGAGGCAAGGGTTATGGTCTTAGTTTCCATGTGGGAAGCAGCACGGACAATAAAGCAATAAACACTTAAAATAATAAAAGAGAAAGCCTATGAAGAAATGGTTGTTGAACTGAAAGAGCTTTAGTCTGCTTTATGTAGAACTAGTGTTCTGTGCTTGCCTTTTGAGTTTAGCCATGAGGTACAGCTGCAAACGTGTCCAAACAAGAACTGGCTCATAGGGTTCTTGTTGTTATGGGCTGCATCCCATCCTGCTGTCTCCGGATGGGATCCATCTCTTGAAGAAGAGGAGGAGACTCAACTTGCCTCCACCCGTAGTGTATGTCAGCAGGAGGCATAGACAGATGTAGGCAGAAAGCAGTGGCAGTGTAGGCTCATAGGATATGAAGCACTAGGGTCTGGGGCCGGGACTGGGGTATTTGTATTCTTGGGAAAGGAAACTTACATGATTTGTGAATCTATGGAAAAAGGGGTTCAATTTACATGTGAAAGGCAGTGTGTCATTTTACAGATGAAAGGTCTGGAAAAGCCCATTTTAAAGGCCTTTTTTTCTTTTTAGAGTGAGTTTACTGGAAGGGAAAAAGGCATTAGAACCTCGGGTGACTTTGATTGGGTCTAGAAGCTGCAGCATTCTTAAAGGTCCAATTTTTGAAGAAGTATGACTTTTCTTGCTTTTTTTTCTACCTGTGCTTATTTCTTCTGTGCCACCTCACCTCCATACACACCAAATTGAAACATTATGGCTAGCCACTTAATTTCTTTCTACTCTGGTTAAGACCATATAATTCAATCTGGAATTGATTTAACCTATCTCATAACATTATTAGGCATAGTAAATCGCCCACTTGACCCTGTTGAATCAAGAAATAGTTGCATGTCCATCACACTCCTGGTACTCTATTAGGCAGTATTTCTTGTTCGAATGACTTTTTAAATTGAATACAAAGTACCCACTATGCAGATAGGTAGGGTATGAGCATAGACACTCATAGATTTTATTCTCACATAGTGCACAATCTAATAAATGAGTTGGGGAAACAAGTAGACACTTGCTCTGTACAACATGTACAATGGAAGAAATAGTGTAAAGTATTTTGAGAAAAGTGAAAATGAAGATAACCACCTCATCTTCAAGGGGTGGAGGAAAGGACAGACATGTAGAGATGAGATGGCAAACCTTTCAGTGATATAAACCCATGCCATAGCTTCCCCATCACTGGCTTAGGGTTTCCGGAAAGACCAGGTGCTAGCAAGTTTATAAGATAAAGGACAGGCATCCTGGGAGCAGAGTCACTAGGCAGAAGAATGATATGGGATGAATAATATATTTAAGTTCTTGCTAGATGCCAGCTGTTGCCTGTCTTCTTTGCATATATGTCCCCATTTAATCCTGACAAGAACTGCATGAGTTAGTAGTATCATCCTTCCTTATTTCATAGAGGAAAACCTTGAATTTAGTAGGTTAAGTTGCCAAAGGTAAATGCTGTCAAGGGAGAGGTATCATCAAGTGAAAACATACTTATGTTTGTCTGCCCCCAAAGCCTGTGCTCTCAGTGTTTTCTTAGAGGCTCAAAATGAGGTGTCACAGAAGCTGTGTGTTATTCTCAGTTCGTTCAGTCACTCAACCAACATTCACTGATCCAGACATTGTGCAGATCCTAGAGATACAAAATGGGTTCAGAAATGATCTTTTTCCAGAGCTTTCAGTTTAGTAGGATATATATGGCCAGGTAAACAGTGAGAAAATAAATAGCAATGTATTATAGAACTACAATGTATAGCTCCTTTCTTGGGGTGTAACAGAATTGGGGAGGGTGGTTAAAGTTTTGGTGGGTGTGGGGAGTCTGTAGAGGGTAAAGAAGTTGAATTAATTGGGGGAGGTGATACTGTATGAGTCCTGAAAAGTGACTAGCAGAGAATGGAAAAAAGGGTATTGCAAATAAT
Source organism: Octodon degus (assembly GCF_000260255.1). Lineage (NCBI taxonomy): Eukaryota > Metazoa > Chordata > Mammalia > Rodentia > Octodontidae > Octodon > Octodon degus. Next base: position 9,722,530 of record NW_004524678.1, on the reverse strand, counting down.
GAAACAGAAGAAAACTACGGAGGTATAAATTAGTCTGGATTTTGAAATAGCAAAAAATTCTGTATAAGCAGGGTGTAAGTAGTGGCGTAATGAAAGCTGAAGGACAAGAATAAGGCAAAATGGTTATGAAGGGAGATCATTTGGTTGACTTCATTATATTTGAATAAGGAGGTGAAGGAAAGAGAGGAACCTCCAATAAGGACACCCCGAATTTGTCTTGTTGCTTGAGTGGCTGGATATTGCAAATTACAAAAAAGTGAATATGATAGAAAAAGAGTAGAAATTATTGGGGAGAAATCATAAAGAGAATAAACTTAATTCAATATATATTGGATCAGGTAGAGACATCTGTGGGCTGTTGGCCTGCACTTTAGGATAATGTCTTGGTTTAAGATCTAGATTGGTAGTTATAAGGATAGAGAAGGTCCTATTTGAAGCCGTAAAAGTAGGTGAAGTCTATATGACAGAAATGTCAAAGTAGGAGGAAAAGATCAAATATAAAGCCATGAAATATATCGGTATTTAGGAATAAGGGCTGAGAAACAAGAGTTTGATGACATGCCAACAAGAAATGGTTAAATTTACAGGTGAACATCTAGGAAAGTGATATCACTAAAGTAAAAGCAAGAAAAAATGTATTTGGCACAGGATCTTACTACACAGCTCAGACTCATAGTGATCCTCTTGTTTTCAGCCTCCCTGGTGCTGGGATTACAGGCGTGCACCACCGTGCTGGGACTTGGTGGCCATCTCAGCACTCCCGAGGGTGGGGCAGGCACAAAGTGTGGTGCTGAGTGCTTAGTCTGCTGAGCTATCTCAATGGCCCTAAAAGAAAATTTAAAGAAGATCAAAGTCATGTGTGGTGATATACACCTGTCATCCCAGTGCTCAGGAGGCTGAGGCAGGAGGACTGCTGTGTGAGGCCAGCCTGGGTTCCATAATGAGTTCAAAGCCAGCCAGGACTGTATAGTAAGACTCTATCTAAAAGAAAGAAAGATCAAGAGAGGTCTCAGGTTTCTAAGTGCTCCCAAGAAGTGAAGGAAGAGAAAATTTGCAAAGAATTCTTAGGATTTGGCACATGAGTGATAGAAACACTAGTGGAATAAATAGTGAAGTTGTGAGAAGAGGAGAAAATATTGAAGTACTTGTTAGAGTCAGAGAGGATCTGACTGGGATAAGAGGCCCAGGGCAGATTGGAGGTGCCGAGAACAGTGCCCCCAAAATACATATTTATACAATTTTTCTCAAGATGCTCTCAGAGGCCCAGGTAAAGATCAGAGAAGGCCGACTATTGAATTTACCCTTATCTAGTCTAGAGAGTGGCTGTGGGAGAAAGATAAGGGGACTAGGATGAGTACCGAGAGCACCAGGAAGAGATTAACTGAACAGTGGCAAGAGAGAGCTTGGGCTAGGAAGGGCAGGATGCAAAGGCCGGGAGAGTGGTGATGGCTGCGGATGAAACGCATGGATCATGCGTGTAAAGAGGCTTGGGGAGGGCCTTCCGCAGATATTCCTGCCTGAGAAACCCCTAGCCCTTGAGTCTGGGTTGGGTTCTTTTCCTATAAACCCCTGTGTCATCCTGTTCTGCTATCCCAGCTCTTCCTTATTTCTTGGTTAATTGTAGTTGTTAGGTTATCAGCTCTGTGAGGAGAGGTACCTTGTCTGTCTCATGTTTCACATTTTCTTGGCGTCCTACTTCATGCTTGACACAGGTAGGTGACTGAGCGAAGAAGCAAATCTAAGAAGACTAAAGAAGATGGGATACTCCAAGCTTGCTTTGCGAGGTTACTGTTTCGGAATTTAAGTTTTCAAAGTAGATGTGTTTCTGGTTGATGACAAGTTCTGGGGTTTGGTTGAAGCAGACTGAGGAGAGCTGGAATCAAGGATCTTTAGATTTCTGCCTGGCTTAATCTTTCCATTATTGCTTCTGCATGTAACAGTCACCTGACATGCTTCATATAACACCTGACCTGGTTTATACCTAGATGTCCCCCCAAAGCCTCAGACTCTCATAGGTGGGGCTGTTGGGAAGTAACTGGGTCACAGAGGAGGGGTAATCATCAGGCATAAGTCTATAGCTGACTTCCTGTTGGGAGGTGGGGTCTGGTAGGAAGAGATGGATCACGGGAGATGTAACCTGGAAGGGTTCTCTCTGCCCTGCTCCTCTCTTCACTCCTTTCTGCTTCCCTAGTCATGTGCCCTGAGGATCTCTTCTCAGCCATCTTCCACTGTGCCCCTGTACCACCCTGCCTGGGAGGCAACTTGCTGTTGACTGAAACTGAGCCAAAATAAGCTCCTTCCAATAGTGGCTGGTGGGTGTTGCATTTCAGGGAGGAGGAAAGTGACTGAGACATCTCCAGAAGAAATGGCCATGTTCTCTCCCAACTCTGCTCTCCCAGGATGTTTTAAGTTCCAAATCTTTGAAAGAAGTAAGTGTGTGTAGCAGGGGAAATAGAAGAGGGGATAATCTGTTCATCTCCTAAAAATCTTGGCTTTGGCTCCTTGTTGAGCTCCTACACAGCTCATCCTTGTGTGTACCATCCTTACTGTGTCCTGAAATCCTTGGCTGTTACAGAACTGAGCTGCTGCTGTTGTCTTTGCCTTGCAGTGGTCAGTGGCCAAAGGTTATACAAAGTTGCATCTTTGGTAGCCGTTCTCTTTCCTGTTGCCATACCAAAAATCTGAGGGTTATCCCTGAAAACTGCCCTCCTTTTTCTCTGCCTCACTAATGCAACAATCACAACATTCTTTTATTTTTATTTCCATTTATTTATTTATTTTTGTGGTCAGCTCAGCCCACCCTGGGGCAAGACAGGCGCAGCATGTGGCACTGGGGATCAAACAAAGAGGTCCCTTCACTTTGCCTAAGCTTGCCTATGCAGGCACTTAAATCTGCTGAGCTATCTTGCTGGCCCTAGGCTATTCTTTTAATTGTACTTTCCTTGCATTTGTATATTTCCCTCCACATGGATTACATTTACATTTTTCTTTTTCCTAGATTGTGGAAGTTACCTCCTAGTATCTGCTGGTCATCTTGTTACCCCCTCAACTTTTTGCAGGCATATTGAACAATTTTGATGTGACCAATCCAACTGGCTTGCTGACTTGGTTAAGAAATCTCAGTTGCTCATTTACCCAAATGTAACATAGAAGACTCATGATGATCTTGCCAGTTTCTTTCCAGCCTCTTCTATTTATCCCCCCAATTTGCATTTAAGCCACAGATCTGATGTATTACATGAAGTTCCCCAAGCAAGCCAGACACTCAATCATAGTCATCTGTTATGATAGCAGGAGTGCTATTGAAACTATTTACCCCCTGATAGGGTATGGGTCCTAAACTATCAAAACAGAGAAAACAGCTCACCCTGAGTTGATATTGAGTATACACAGGTGTCTAAATACCTATTCTGAAGAGCCTCCAGGAATATGTACCTAGAATATATTGTAGTGTGTTTCTTAGAGCAGAAGCTTCTCCCATGTATGGAAGCATCTGCGTCTATTGTATTTCTGGTTATGTTGTAGAAACTCAAATTTTTTTAGTTAGTTTAATGAATGAAATTCACAACTGAATTCCAACTTTGGGACCAATTGTTGAAGTCCTGTTCCTTATCATGTTGTAGTGAATGTAGGTACTGGGGGTAATGAAAAAGTAGATCTCCCTTTGTTGAAATTGATTAAAATTCCTATTTTGGGTGCACACTTACTGTTTCTCTCTTTATCCTCTTATTCCTCAGCCAATGCCAGAATGAGATGATGATAAATACAATAACATGTTTTGAATATTATACAGCATGTGTCACTTTTTGTGACTTTTAAATTTTGCATTACTTCTGAATTACTGAGTTAGGATTCATAGATGGCTAGATCTTCAAATATTCTGTCCTTAGGATATGGTGAGACTTAGTACTGCTAATAGAGTCTGTTCATTAGTATAGTTCTTCTGAAGGGGTTATGTAGCACTAGAATGGCAAACCCTCATTTCCATCTTTTAAATAACCATATCCCCTGTCTCACAGGCTTTCATAGAAGCTTGGTGCCTCCTTATCAAGAGATTGAGTGTACGCCTCTCGCTTTTGACAATGATTTTGACCTTTAAGGTTTGCCTCAGCCAGGAGAGCATACCAGAAGTGAGACTAGATACGCTGAAGTCACCCCCTCAACTTTTTGCAAGCATATTGAACAATTTTGATGTGACCAATCCAACTGGCTTGCTGACTTGGTTAAAAATCTCAGTTGCTCATCTACCCAAATGTAACATAGAAGACTCATGATGATCTTGCCAGTTTCTTTCCAGCCTCTTCTATTTATCCCCCCAATTTGCATTTAAGCCACAAATCTGATGTATTACATGAAGTTCCCCAAGCAAGCCAGACACTCAATCATAGTCATAGGACAATGCTTTTGTCCTATTCTATTCTCTTAGAATGTTTGCTCTTAGAACCAGGAGAACCAGAACCAGGAGAAGAGTCCAGGCCCAGACAGCACCCCTCTTTCACTTTGAGGTATGTGAGTGAGTGAGTCAGTCTTCACATAACCGTGGCTCCCAGAGGTGTGGGTCATCTCTTCAGGGTGGAAATCTTTCCAGTTAACAGCCTTAGCATTATGGAACTGTATCTTTTTTGAATTCCCAGGCTACAAATCTCTAAACATTGGCTATAAGTCATTGTTTAGGTGACTGAATTGGAGATGGAATGATTTTTTTTTAAAAATAGGTATCTGGTGTAGGTGTCTACTCTTCTGTCTTAAAGGTAATGAATTTTGTAAATGTAGTGATTGAAATCTAAAGAAGTATGTGAAAACTTGCAAACATTTCATTTTTCTTAACAATATCTTCGATTGCTACAGTCACATTAATGACACTTTTTTATTGAATTTCCAAAGAGAATTCTAAGCATGACCACACCAATAAAGATTAACAGAGGCATTAATGCTTTTCTGCTCCTGTTGTCTCTTTCCTGTTATAGTGGTTGATACATTGTGTCAACTTGAAAAGTTAAAAGCTTAGCTAATGGCTTGGTAATTCCCCACCCTGGTATGGAAGCCCCACCTTAAAGTGACTCATCACTTAAGATATATGAAAAGGAGTTGAGGAAGGATGGAGGATTCCATTTCCTCAGAGGAGCCTGGGTCTTCACAGTCAGCGTGGACGTCATTTCCTGGCTTCCAGAGGAGACTTTCTGGCTTCTGCCTTGGATCATACAGCCTTCTGGTGTAGACTCATCAGCCTACCATCACAGGCTCATCGGCCTCCTGATATGACTGGCAGGAAACACTACAGTGAGCTCCAGACAGTGGGCTGAATCCTTCACTCTCCAGTGTGCAGACGCCCTCTACACGCTTCCTCATTGGACTCTGTGGCTGACCTTCATAAGCTGATCTTGGAATTTCTCATACATTTGTATATCTGTTCCTCTAGTAAAACTCTGACTGATACACATGTGCAATCACAACAAGGGGGGAAAAAGATGAGAACATGCCAAATTAGGTGGGGAGAAAAACTAGACACTCTGAATCTCCAAAACCTTACTTCTCCATGGTTTTTGAAAGACATTATCTTTTTAAAAATGTGATTCAAGCCAATGGAGAAGCTCAATGGCTCCTCATTAAGTAGTCATAAGCCCCTCACCCCGTTGCAATTGGAGTCATGTGACCTGCTCTGAACAATGCACTGTGAAGGGAAGAGACAGGGTCTCTATTCCTTGGTGGCATGCAATCTCTGTGTTAGTCTGTCAGTTACTTGATTTGTGATGGACACAAAGCACCAGAGTGCTGCTGAACCACCAAAAAAATTTTCTTCCATTAGGCATAGCCTGCCCTCGTCAATGCAAACCCTGGGGTGTGCAGCTAGCTTCAGTAGGATCAGGCGGCCTTAGATTGTGCTCCTCCAGGTCCTCAGTGAGCAAGCTCTACCCAAGGATATATAGCCTCTTAGCTTCTCACTTTTATGTATGAAAGAACTAAGATCATACATTTAATAAATGTTCTTATATTTAAGTAAATATTCCCAAGTAAAGAAAATTGACTACAATAAAATACAACAATAAAAAAACTCAGAGGAAACAGGAACAAAACAACAGAAACAAGAAAATTTCAAAAAGAAAATAGCTTATAAACTTAAAAAAGTACAGAAAGATTTTTTTTTCTTTTTTTTTCAAAGTTTTATTGATAAACAGATAGCAATGAGACAGTTTCAAATCCAATCGGAAGTACAGTTTCAACAAATAATACACTGCACATAT
>NW_004524678.1:9689122-9696169 GCF_000260255.1 Octodon degus | reverse complement strand
CTGAGCTATCTGGCCAGCCCTCCAATCAGTCGTTTACTGAAGGAAATGTACTCCTTCTGCCTCATATTCCTGGTTCTACAGTCAGCAAACACTGAGCATTTATTTTGTTATAAGCAGCAGGCTGGTGCTAGAAGACAGAGACTCAAGTACGCAGCTGCTGGCCTCAAGGAGCTCACAGTTAGTGATGACAAAGACAAACATATACTAATGACACCATGGTGAGGGCTAAGGTGGAACTGCAGGTACCTCTGGTAGAATGAGATACTGGGAGTCGGATAAGAGGGACGAAGGTGTTTCAAATGTTGAAGCCCCATGGAGCTGTAGTCTACTGAGAAAGAGTAAGTGGGCATTGGAAGAGTTTGGGTCTAGGGTTTTCTCTACCTTCTGGCTCCCTGGAACTTGGACAAGCACTGAAGATGAATCAGGAGAAGGATTTTCATTGGGTTTGTGAGGCTAGGTCTCATCTTGGAGGGATTCTCTCTTTGCGATAAGACTTAGGTTTTGGGGATTTTTAAGAAATTGTTTCATAAAAGGTGGACCAATTCTAAATGATTTTATTTGAAGCCTATTATGGTAGCCAGTTGAAGCTGTGTTGAAAGAAGGACAAGGCTAATTTGTTTTATGACACAATCACTAAGATGAATGGTTATTGGGTGCCATTTAATCTATGCATTAATTTTGCTGCTTGCTTGTTTATTTGAAAGTGGTGCTGAATCATAGATAAAAACTGAACTGAAGCTCCAGCCAGATAGCTCAGTGGACTAAAGTGCCTGCTTTCCAGGGCTTGGGAGGCTGATAACAGGAGAGTCACTATGAGTCCAATCTCTGTTGTGAGACCCTGTAAACCCTGTACTAAATACAAAAAATCCCCACAAACAAACAAACAAACAAACAAACAAACAAAATAACTGAACTGAGGTATAGTCTCTGGTTGTTTTTCAAATCTAACACTGTGGAAGGCAATCCAGGACTTGGGTCAACTAAAAACAACAAAAAACCCCTAGCTTTTTGGGAAGCTGCTTGGGGCGAATAAAATGTCTTTATCGGTTTAACAAACTTTAAACGAATCTTAAAAGAGCCTCATAATAAGTAGCCTGCCTGACAGTTATGTTTTCAACTAGGTTTTTGAAGCTTTTACCTTTAACCTTTTATAATTGAAAGAAACTAAGCATTATATTTTCAATGGACAGGATCAGAATTCGTTTTGAGTAAATTTATGAGAACATGTGCCTTGTTAAAGCTTTCCCTCCGTTATTAGTAGAGATTTACAAAACAACTTTGTCACAAAGCCAGCCTGGATTATTTCTATCAGACCACAACATAAAATGCCACTGGACTCTAAAGGTTTGCCAATTAAGAGGTTTATCTTTGCAACAGAGGCAGCAGACACATGACTAAAACATGCCCTTTCCATATGCTGTAATCTGTGGAGCTGGTTAGCAGCTGATCAGCTGTATTAATAAAGCCGCACGCGGTTATCTGGAAATCAGTCTCTCACTCTTGGCTGTCTCCTTGGTCCTTTTTCATGCTTTTCTTTGTTTGCTATTTACTGATGAAGACTAGGAATGTAGTAAGTCCGGTAGAGAAAGGCTCTTGTTTCCCTTACAAGGGGAAACGTGTACTATAAACATGACAGATGTGCACACAGAATTCTGGACTTTAGAGGGCTTATTAGAACAGCTGGACTAAGACCTTAAAATATAACGGCAGCTAAGGAACTGTGGCTTTAGTCAACGTGCCTAAGACATCTGCGATGGCGTTACTGTGGTCTACATTAATTCACCTCAGCTTTAAACTTGTAGGTTTATGGTTGAGGTCTGACAAAGAGTGCTAAGAAACCTCTAGGGAAAGGAAAGGTACTGTAACAACTGTACTTTACTACAGGGCTGTGGTTCCTGGGACTATTTTTGTGTGAGTATTTATTCATTTAATTTATTTTTTTGTGATTGGCTCAGCCTACCCTGGGAGCAAGGCTGGTGGGGCATATGGTGCCGGGATTGAACTGAGGTTCCGGCGCTTTGCCTAAGCCTGCCTAAGCAGGCACTTTAGACCGCTGAGCTATCTCTCAGGCCCTGTGTGTCTTCTGAGTGAGGCAGAGTTTGGAGAGCAGAGGGCAAGCTGAAGTTCAGCCTGCTCCTCCCCCCAGGAAGCCCCCTGTGTGGTTGATAATGCTCTTGGAGTGGCGCGGGCTTAACAGAGGCCTGGAAGTGAGGCCTTAGTGGTCACACTTCATTGCAGATAGCACTTACCTTGGGCTGACTCTTAAAGTTTCAGTTTTAAGGCTCATGCCTGCTCCCCACCCTCTACTTTGTACTGTGATTACTACAAAACTCAGCTCCATCCATACGTGATCTTTAACTGGGACTGATTACTTGACAACTAACTTAGAAGGATTTTTCCTGGTGTTTTTCTCTCATCTACACCTAAGGAATGAGGCCAGCTGTGATAAGGCAATCGGATTTTTTTTTCGGTCGATCTAGACCTACCATTTCACCCATCCTCTAGTTATAGTAGAACGTCCCTCATTAACATGGGTGACTTGCTACCCAACTGCTTTCTTTATCAGAAGAGGCTATATTGAGCCCTTCAGTGTATTCTTAATCAGAGTACAGTCGAATCACTATGGAGACACATGAATATTCATCATAAGTTCAAAGAGACAGCAGAATGCACGGAGGGGCAGCGTGAAAGAAAGAGACAAAGGGCGGCAGAAGTCATTTGCAGAAACAGTGAGCCAGTGGTAACTGGCCCAGGGATTACATTTTTTTCTTCTATTATTGTCTTCCTCTCTGTCCACAGGGAAACATCTTTTCTGAGGAGGCATGAAGCTTCCTCCTCCCATTTTCAACTAAGATGTTTCCTGCTATCTCAGTACCCATGTCATCAGGACAGATGCTTGTCTGATGAAACAGGGCTCTTCTGTTTGGGTAGATTGCATGAACTGCAAACACACGCCTCCCGTGAAGACTTGCCTAGTTGGAGCCTGCAGCGTCTTTCCTTTGAACAGTTTTACTTTGCATTCAAACTGGATTCTGATTCTGTGCCAAAAATATATCTTGCCCTTCCCTTATTACACGTAACCAGAGGTAGCTTTCTTAGTTTAGAAGCCTATGCATTCTCTCCCTTACATCTTGTTATTGGCTGTATTCAATATTTTGACCCGCTAGGTGAACCAGATGCAAGGGGACTTTTGTGCTCCACTTCTTCCTCCTCTGTCATCGATCCAGAAACTTCTGCTTTTGCCACAGTGTCAGTTAACATGCTGGCCACGTTTTCAATTTCTTCCATGAATCCACCTCTGTTCCTATAAAATTTGTACAGCTTGATTTTCAAATTTGTATTCCTTACTGGTAGGTTTTTTTTTTTTTTTTTTTTTTTCCATGAGAAAGAAACTCAACAGAAGCTAGGAATTTAGCAAATTTCCTGGGAAATGTTTTTCACAAGGGCTTTAATTGGAATCCTTTAGGTTTTTACATGGTGGCGGTAATAGTGGTCGTGGAGGGCAAGACAAGGCCAAGGGAGGCCTTTAAATTTGCCTTAGGCTTTGTCCAGGCTTTGCAAAAGCAGTCCAGCTGACCATCTGTAGATCAAAAAACATGCTTTAAAAATTATGTTTATTGGGGCTGGGGAAACAGCTCAGCAATCTAAGTGCTTGCCTGGCAAGTGCAAGGACCCAGGTTCGATTCCAGTTCTTCAGGGTTTTCCCAGAATCCCAGGCGCACTGTGTCAGCCACTGAAACTGGGCATGCTGGGTGCATGCCTGTAATCCCAGCACTGGGGAGGCTGAGACAGGAGGATTGCTATGAGCCTGAGCTACGTAGCAAGACCCTGTACCAAATACACAAATTATAGATTTAGAAAATGCTGCATCTACACTGAACATGTACAGATATTTTTCTTGTTATCATTCCCTAAATAATACAGCATTTACTTGGTGTTTACTAGGTATTAAAAGTGTACTAGGGATGAATTAAAGTATCTGGGGAGATATGTATAGGATAGGTAAACTGTGGTCACAAAAATCTGTAGATGCTTAAGTCTCCTATTAATACAGTTTTGTATATTACCTATACACATCTTTCTGTATAGTTTAAACCACTTGTAGATTACTTACAATACTGAATCCAAAATAAGTGCTATGTAAGTAGTTAAGATGCTGTATAGTTTAGGAAATAATGACTATGACAAAGATGCATACATATTCAGTAAAGATATAATTTTTTTTAAATATTTTAAATTCATAGTTGGCTGAATCTGCAAATGTGGAACCTGCAGATATAGAACATTAGCTGTCTTTACTCAATTTAATCTGGGAACACACAATATGTACTATAATAAACGGGTAAACTTGGTTTATTTTTTCAACCAAGTATTTTCTCATTCTTGAATGTGACCTCGATTATGGAATAGTTAGAAATTAACATCTCAGCCTGCATTCATCTTCATCTCTTGGTGGGAATGTGCAGAGGTAATGCTTGGTGTGAAAGAAATCCTGCCCAGAACACTTGATGGGGCGAGGCGTGTAGCCCGGGAACCCTCTTAATGAGACCAATGAAGGAAGGCTTAATTCCATTTGGCTAATCAGCAATTTCTCTTCTCAGTAGAGGGAACTGTAGCAAACAGTGTTTAGGCAAAGAAATAAAAATGGCTTGGCGTGAGGCTATTAAGTCTCCAGCTATAACACTGGAAATTTAATAGAGATTTTTGGCACTTTCCTATAGGAAAGAATCATGCTGACGGGCTTACATCAGCATGGCTGCTTGTCCTCATTAGCTTCCCGGCCTTCAAGATTGTAAATTTCACCCTTCCCCTTGGTGTGAAAGGCTATGGATTCAGGGTTGCAGAGAACATAGAAAAGCATTTATTTTCCAGAAGACTTAAGTGGTTGGAATATTGGACTTGGTATTTTTCTTCTAAACTACATCTGTTCTTCTGTGTAACTAGTAGTGGGAAATAAATAATAGAGGCACTCTGAATGTGCTTTACCTAAGGCAAAATCAAAGATATGCACTAGTTAGCATAGGAAAAGAGCAATTAGAACCAATTTAAAAACTGAGATCCAGAGCAAAAGGATAACTGGATTCTAAAAATTTCTTTTATTATTTTAATTAAAATATAATTGTGAAATCTATTTTTGTCCTACATTAGAAAACCACCCATGTTTATGCGATATTGCTTTATTTTATTTTTTTACGTATTTTAGGGAAGGGTCTACAGGGTGTTCAGGGTCTCATTACTAGACTGGACTCGTAGTGACCCACCTGTTTACAGCCTCCCAAGAGCTAGGATTACAGGTGCACGTCACCACGCCCAGTCTCAGTTGCCGTCTCAGTGCACCCCAGGGGCGGGGCTGGCACGGCAGGTTGGATTGAACCCTTGGCCCCTGAGCCTGCTTGCAGGAGTTTTAATCTGCTAAGCTATTCGGCTGGCCCCTGAGATTACTTTGAAATATGGAAGAGTATTAGTTTTCTTTAGCACGGTTTTAAGGGAGGATGAACAACAAGTACCAGAAAATAAATGTCATTAAGATATTTCTGAAAATTTGCCTAAGGTTTTGTGTGTACCATATAAAAATGTTAGCAAAATTTTTTCTTCTTTAGGTGCTTTCTCCATCCAGGACACAATTTTATAATTACGCCATTTGCAAGATGCTAAGCTATAGTTGCATTTGAAGATCACCTTCACCCTCGATTCTAGAAGCACCACTTATTACGAAAAGCACACCCAGGATTATAGTAAAAAACTCCTGACAGCAAAATAACAGGCGCCACCAATCTTGGAAATGTGGAGGCCAGGGCAGGAAGGGACTACACGTGACAGCACCCCTGGGAACGGAGCACTCCGTAGAACTAATAACAAATAGCAAATGTGATTCAACAGCATATGGTCCAATAATTGCAGGGCTGAAAAGCAGTGGGAAACATTGCCAGCGACGAAAACTCCGCTAAGAACCAAGCTTTGTTGATTACAAATTAAATGCTATCCCATTCTGCAAATTGAGTTTTGGAATATGGGCCAAGAGGCTCAGCAATTTGCTTCGCACCCTGTGCTGAGAGCGTTCCCGGGGGGAGGCCAGGTTGTGTGGCATCGCATGGACACGCTTCTGGGCTGGGAATTTCAAGCGTGGTTTCTCACACCCAATGTGTCACTAATTAACTTTGCCTGATTGGATTTATAAGATTTCATAGGGTGCCAGAGTCCATAGATAGGTGTCATTCTTGCGACACAGAGAGATGGAATATTTTAAGCCAAGTAACATGCAAACATTATCTCAGGGTCCAGTTCTATGAATACGTGCAGCGTGCGCTTGGGGATTTTCTTTTCTTTCTTTTGCAGTCCCGGGGATCGAACTTGACACCTTCCACTTGCCAGGCAGGCGCTGATGCCGCTGAGCTATCCCCCCTGCTCTGCGCTGATTTTTTTTTTTTTTAACCCGGATGTTATTAGTATCAGTCAGGGAGGGGAGCGGTTCTGATTGATCATTCTGCCTACGAACGAGGACACAGTCGTTTCAGCAATGAAAGTGAAGAGTATAAACGGTACGTTAACAGAAATCAGAGGAAACATGGGAAGATGCATTCTAAGCCTTGAACAAGAACAAATAAGACGCGTTGTTACCGTCCCCCTAGCGGGGTGAGGCGCTTCCTAGAAAGCACCTGTTTCCTCGGTGAGCCCCGCGGACCCGCGCGGCTGCGCTCCTGGGGGCTCCCGGCCGCGTCGGCGTGCACCGGCCTCGCGCGCTCTCGTGCAGCCACCAGGTGGCACCAACAGCACAGTCTCTACGCACCCGGGCTGCTTTCAGCTTAGAGAATTTCTTCCCTGGGTATGATTTTGCTCAGGGGCCGCAGAAGGGGGCCAGAGACTGCGACTCAGTGATTTACCGGCCCCACTTCTGTATTTGTAAAACTAGCACCATAACTTCAACTCACAAACAACTGGTTTGTGAGCACCTCGGCCCCCTTTTTATCATACTTTCCAGTGGATAAGTATGAGCTCTCTCTCTCTCTCTCTCTCTCTCTCTCTCTCTCTCTCTCTCTCTCTCTCTCT
>NW_004524678.1:9679460-9688974 GCF_000260255.1 Octodon degus | reverse complement strand
CCGCCCCCGCCCCCGTATTTAGGACAGGATCTACAGGGTCTACAGGATCTCACTCCATAGATCGGACTCAGTGATTCTTCTGTTTTGAGCCTCCCAAGTGCTGGGATTACAGGCACGTGCCACCACGCCCAGTCTCAATCCCAGTCTCAGCGCTTTCCGTGGGTGGGGCCGGCACAGCAGGCCGGGGATCAAACCACCTACTGCTGCGCTCTGCCTAAGCAGGTGCTTTAGTCTGCTGAGCTATCAGGCCGGCCCCTAAACACTATTTTTAAAAATAAGTTTAATTTGAATTGATACTTAAAATTTGTACACATGGATGGGATAACATGGTATTTTGCTAATATATATGATGTGACATTTGATTCAGAATAAAAACACTCAGATACTTATTTCTTTATGGTAAAAATTTTCAAGGCCCCTCTAGCTTTTTGAAATGTACTGTACATGGTTGTTGCCTGTTGTCACCCTAGTATGATATGGCACCCCAGAAGTGCCTTGCTACAGTCCAACTGGAACTCAGTACCCTCCGATCAACTTTTTCCCATTCTCCCACTCCCCAGGTCCCCATCCTCTGATAACCACTATCCTCTGCTATAGCTGAATGCGTATGTACTTGTGGTACAAAGAGTTGACCAAACACCCTTTGAAGTATCACGGCTGGCGTCTGTGAACCCATCTCTGTGTGCTCGTCACTGAATTTCCCTCAAGCACTTCTCGCTATTCAAGCAGGCAGTTGAGTTGGGGCTCGTCGCCTCAGAGGAGCTACATAGCCAGACATAAAATAGACACATCTTGTGGATGTCTCTGAACTTTAGGCTTCAAAATCCTCAGTCTCTGTGTGAAGTGGATCCATGGGCTAGAAGAAGCACTCATCAGAAGCTAGGAAGAGACCGGGCCACCTACCACTCACCCGACCACAGAGCACTTTTCTTGGGGATAAGATAGAGAAAGGGACAGAGGCTTGCGGGACTCAAGCAAAAAGGGACTAGGGCTGTGCTCCCTTCCAGTGCCGTTGGGGTGGTTGTGAGACTCCAGAGCACAAAAATGGAAATGCTCTCAGACCCCAGAAGATTTCTCTCCCAAAACTGGGCATGGAAAAGACAGAGAGCCATAACAGTGCAGTGACTGTATCATTAGAGATGATGGACGTCATACTGAAATACTGTTGCCACTGGGCAGCTCTTGCTTAACCACCAGCTCACAACCCTGAGGCCTTGGCACTTTGTCGTGCTGTAGATGTAAAATGTCCCCCAAATTTCATGTTTCAGAAGTGGGGCTTTTGGAAGGTGATTGGGTGATAGGCAGGCACACTGTGCTCCTCAATGGATTAATCTATGGATGAGTTCATAATTGAATGTGCAGTGACAAGATGGGGCCTGGTCTGAGGAGGGGTCACAAGGTGTGTGATCCTGTAGGGAATAGTCTTCTACATTCTTTTTTAATTGATTTTTGCAGAGGTGGGATCTCGCTATGTTGTCCAGGGTGATCTCGACTTTCTGAGCTCAAATTGGGCTCCTGCCCCGGCCACCTTGGTAGCTGGGACCATAGGCGTGGACCACCGTGCTTGGTTTCTGTTTGCTATTAGAAGACTGATGTTCCAGGGAGGAGAACATAATGATTCTTAGTCACATTTTAGGGAATCAGTTTGGGTTCTTTATTAATAATACAGGTCCTGGAATGATCAAAGATGGAAAATAGAATTAACTTCGGAATAGTGTCACAGGATATCAGAGGATGGTCCAGGCCCACGTGGAGCCAAGCGTAGTCCACTGTGAATGAGGAGCAGAGATAAAGACAGGAGATAGCCCCCAAAGCCAAAGGCTCCCCCACTTTTATTAGTTTTGTCCAGGACTAAACTTGATAGTTGAATAATGTTTCAGCCCACTGAAGTTGGCTATTACTCAGTCCATGAAATGTCAATGTCTGTAACTTAAGCCACTCCACATGAATTTGGTGGTACAGAGTTTTTACTTGAAGCTTTAAGTGATACAACCTTTGCGGGAGAATCTTATGAATTATTGAAATGGTAGAAGCAAGCAGTTACCTAATTTACCCTTGATGATGAATGACAGGGATTTAGAGATTAATCTGTTTCTGTGAGACGTATTTTGTGTTGAATGAAGATGTAGACACTATCATTTGAGTTAGACTAGAGCGGAGAATTTCTTTTCGAAGTTTGTTAGCTTTCCAGCTCTGAATGTAATAAATGTCTTTTTTTGTTTGCAAATTAATGTTTGTTTTCATTCTTATGGTCTTAGCAATTGTTTTCTATTCTAGGGCATATAAATGAAAGTGTTGATTTGGAAATAAATTGCATCTCTCAGTAGTCTAAAGCATCAATTTGCAGACAGTATTGTCTATGAAATGGCAAAAATCATGACTTGGATGTCTATTACTTATAAGATTCCTTATATTACATTATAAATGATACTCTTAAAATGAGGTTCAAGATACTTTTTTATAGCTATCATTTAATTCACAAATTCCTTCCTCCCTTTCTTATTTCAGCAATCTTAGGGCCCACCACAAGATAGTATAGATTTCCATAAACATGTGAATATTGGATTTGGCTAAATGAGCAAAAATCTGATCGAATGATTCTTACAAAATCAAAGTCCATGCCTTATGTCCTTTTGATTAACTTCTTTTCCCAAAGAGTCAGAAATATATTATTTGTATAATGTCTAAAACATTAAGCAACATAAAATATCAATAAAGAAATAGAAAGCAAAGGTTAAATCCTATCAGCGACAGTAAACCATATATTCCAAAAGAAGTGGTTATGACGTAATCTTCATCATTGGTTGGAATTTTCATTACTAAGATGATAACCAGTATAAAAGCAGTTGCAGTTCTATTGGTAGCAGAGTTTGGGATATCAGCAATCTGCCATTGCCTCGCTCTCTACATTTGTATTCCTGACACACAGCAATACCCTCAACACTGTGTTTCTCTAGTTATTTTCTTTTTATTCCTGAACTAGAAAGCATGAAAGTAGAAAGATGTTTCTAAATACGAAAGGAATATCATGATTTCAACTTTATTATGAGCAAGTAAGCCAATATATAGTTGTAAATCAGAACCTTATAGGCTTATGAGTTTAGATCTTGGTGTTTTGTACTAGCCAGAAGGGACTTGGGAAATATTTTATATTGTGCTTTTATAGTGTTATTGACAGTGATAGACTCAGTCTGAAATGGTAAGCCAGTCTCTCTGTCTCTTGTGCTTGACATCTAGAGATGTTTCTAAAGTCTGTTCTAGAGATATCGTAATACTTTCATTGGAGGTTAGTTGAAAAGTAATAAATCATTGAGTCCCTCAAGCCAAATACACTCCTTTGGCTATAATCTATACAAGGGACATGTCTAATATTTCTTCCTGCTTTGTAGTCCTTTGTGGTTTCTCTACAGTTGCACTTCTAAAAGCCCAAAGCACCAGGAGGCTTAGATCTTCAAAGACACATCACGTACCTCAATATTTCCTTTGATTTGGAAGCAGAGAAAATTTTAAATGGAAGTTATTGAACACAAAGACTATGGGACTGATAGGTGTCATCTTAGAAAAGATACTAATGAACTTTGATCTGAAGAATAATGTACTAAGTGAAAATAATAAAGCTTTCACTGAGTTCACAACATTCTTTGTTAGCAGGAGCTTTATTGTTCTTTAAGCTTTTCTCAAAAATGAAATGCGGCTGGTGTAACTGAAATATATGAGTGAATCTATTCAGCATGGCTTAATGTGAGTAATGAGAAATTGTTCTGCATTTGGCATAATATGATCCTGCGTATGATTTGTTTTCTCTTCATCTCCTTGTAGAGAATGTGCTTGCTCTATGATTTATAATTATTAGAATAACAAATCTGAGGTTCTGTTTATGCTTTTACATTTACATTTAACAATCTCAAAGTGCCAGTGTGGCTTAACGATTAATGGACAAGACAGAGAATGGGAAGAAATCATCCTGAATGGGTGGTTTTATTTTGTTTCTTCAAACCTGGTCCCCTAACTTGTACCTTCTTATTGCAAAAGTGATAAATGCTAAATAAGAGAGCTTGCAAACAACAGAAAAGTATTAAATAGAGAAACAACTCTTTGTTGACCACTACCTTCAATTAATAATCTGAAGTTCTTTTTTTAACTTAATATTTGCATATTTGATGTAGTAAACATAATTTGTAAATACATTTTAAAAAGTATTTAAAATCATTTTTGATGTGAGACCACTAGAAATAGTGTTAGTAGAAGAGAAGTAATGAATGTTCTAGGGATTCTTAATAATATTTGCACTATTCTTAGAACTTTGGTTTTATTGGAGAAGATCAATTTGACTCTGATAAATTTTTAATGACTTAAACATCATTTAGCATCGTGATTACTTTGAAATAATTAAACATTTTCTCTAGGAACTCAATATCTTTATGCCCAAGTATGAAACTTAATTATTTTGTAAGCAAGAAACTAAAAGACAAGTCAACAGAATTTTTTGTTTTGTTTTGTCTTTTAAGACAGAGTCTAGCTATTTAGTTCAGGCTGGACCTGAAACTCACTTCCATCCTCCTGTGTCAGCCTTGTGAGTGCTGGTATTATAGGCATGTACCACCATGCCTGGCAAGTCAACAGAGTGTTTTGAAGTTTACATTCTCTTAATGAATAGAGGGAGTTGTTGTAATAGTGTTTGTAAATAGGATATCATGTCTGCATCTTGTACAGCAATTAGCCACTGGAGGGATGTATGCAATGTGTTAATTATTGAAACTGTCCTACCAATTCGATTTGAAATTGTCTTATTGCTATTTGTCTCTCAATAAAATCATGGACAAAAAATAATACCAGGCTATCTCACATGGTTGGCCATTTGTGGGACTCTTTTGATTCTGAACAGCCGTAGCCCTGGAAGTCTTCCATGGGTTTGGACATATCACACTGGTCTGTCTTACGTGGAATTGAGTGGCTGCTAAATTGTCAGGTTCAGAATTGACCATAATGCTTTTACTCCAACAAGAAGCTTAGAACTTCTTTATCAGGTCAGTTTTGGAAAATGGACCAGTGATCTCAATAATTTTGATGAATTATATTAAGTAATTTCTCTCTCTCTCTCTCTCTCTCTCTCTCTCTCTCTCTTTCAAATAGGTCTCATTATGTAGTTTAGGCTGGTCTTTTTATGTATTTATTTTTTATTGAGAAATAAATATGAATGAGACAGTTTCACAGCTGATTAATAGGACAGTTTTGATAGTCAATACACCATACATTGTTATCTTCTTAGTGGTTATTCATAGTACAAGAAGCAGACAGGATATTCTGTCTAAACACTGTTAGTACACCTCTTTCTTCTCATTGAGTTAAGCGAAAGTAGTTGTAAATTTATCCTAACTATTTTGTATATATAAATACAAAATAGTCTTTCTTTGTATCCTTTTTTTTTTAATTTTTTTGTCCTATCAGAGGTGAATATTCTATTGGCATCTAAATACTATAGGTGTTTGAATTCAAATAAACAATCTAACAGTGTCTAGCAGTCTATAATATTAGTGGGTTATCCTCAGAAGTTTTTGACTTGAGCCTTTTACAGCTCATCGTATTAATATGGATTTACTTTATATTCCTCATTTTTATACTTTTCTGCTGGATGGTTAAGACCAAGATATAGCAAGACCTATATACCAAGAAATGTAGCTTTTGTATCTGATAAGGTCAGCCAAGTACTCTCAGGATTTATCCTGTAGCCCTGTACTGCCCTTTGTACATCCTTTTGTCAGTGTCAGACATGAGGATGAGTCACGGCCACTGCTTGACCAATTTGCTCTCTGTAAAAGCTTGAGAAAATGTTTTTCTCTCCATGTGACTCTCCCCAGGTTCATTTAGATCATTGAACACATTTCTCTGTGGCGCCATAATCTTCTTGATCAGAAAATTTGGAGCACAACTGAGTTACATGTTGTTACAGTACAGGTTCTCCTATGTCCCGAGTCTTCACTGACCTTGAAATGCTAGGGCCAAAATGTTGGCTAACCATGCAACCCTTCCTTTTCTCCAATTTTGATCTGCTAATTTAGGTTGTTAACCCTCCAGAAGAGGAGCTAATTATCAACCTGCAATATATGCAGTTCGGTTTATATCTGTGGAAATATCAAACATTTTGACATATCCTGGAACAGGTATTTTCCATCAGATATTGACATGTTGAACTTTAAGTCCTTACAGAATATGAAGGAAAAATAATTATATAAAAGTAGAAATAAGCATTTACATATTTTTACAAAGAAATTTAGAAACCTAATCATATACGGAATTATAAGTCCTTATATTAGGGAGACAGTACGATATTTACAGATGTAGGTCTGGTTTATTTCACTAATAAGTATATCTTCAAGGGGCACCCACTTAATTAGGCTGGCCTTGAACTCACCATGTTGCTGAGTCTGGTCTTGACATTTATCCAATGTTTACATAATTTTAACTCTAAATATTATTTGCAACTGAGTCAAGTAGGGTACCATGGTTATGTTTATTTTCTTAACAACTTTTCATTTTCCTCGAAGTTAGTATCTTTTTGTTGCAGCATGCTGCATGCTATTATTTATTCATGCCCAAGCTTTTTATGTCAGTTTCTTCCCATGCCTGTACGCATCTGAGGGCTCCCTGCTGTTTAATGTTATTTCTTTTTATGTATTTAGTGCAGGGTCAACCGGGTCTACAGGGTCTCACTATGTAGATTGGACTCTACTGATCCTCCTATTTTCAGCCTCCCAAGCACAGGGATTACAGGCACGTGCCACCACGCCCAGTCCCAATCAGGGCGTCCAGTGGTGGGGCCCGCAGGGCACGCTGGGGATCAAACCCGGTCCCTGCGCCTGTCCCTGCTTCTTTAAATTGAGTGAACTCCCACTCATCCTTCACGTTCACGGCGTGAACCGTTTTCTCAAGGGTCAACTGCTGGGGCCTCTTGTGCCTGGGTCAGATTCTGACATCCCACATCTTATAAATCCTGTCACTGCCGTCCCTCACCTTGGGGATTTCGTTGTACACATCCCCACAGTAAGTGAAAATCAGAGAAGTAGCGATGTTTATTTAAGTATTTATACGTATTTTAAGGTTTTATAAACCCTTCTCACACTCCTCTAAACCTTTCCCACCCTTTAAAAAACACTTCTAAAGTTCGAAACCATTTTCTAAACCCGTACATCTATGTAATTTTAACAACATATGTATACTGTGTGGTACTGCAAAAATTCCGCGATATAATGAACAATCCGAGATAAATAATTTAGATGAACAGTTTTTGAAAACCCGTGAAAAGTCGAACCTCAGAATAGCCAGGGACTACTGTATTTCCCTTCTTAGACTGTTATTTCAGTCAGTAGTTACGTATACAATTAATAGCTGAATATTTTAATTGGTCAAGCATCTTTTGTGCTACTGGTTGCTACACTATTTAATTAAATAATAATTATTATTATTGACTTTATTAGTATCATTTAGGTATAAGTAATAATCACTTTCATGGTAGGGAATTTGTACCTGTACATGATACATCTCGATGCCTCTTTTTGCCCCATTACCTTTCTCTCTGCTCAACTCTTTTTCTTCCCTTGATTTACAAAGCTTTGTTTCTATTTTATCATTCTTTTCTCATTTTTATCTTTTCATTCATCCCCCAGTTCTCCTTTCTTTTTGAACACTGTCTTCCTATTTTACAATACCTGTTATATATTTGGGTTCTTGTTTGTGCTTTCAGTTTTTCACACCAGAGAGCCATGTTATCTTTACATGTTCGTCTGATTTATGTCACTTAAAGAGTGTGGTCTCAAGGTTTACCCATTTAACTATAAATGTATAAAGTTTATTCTTCTTTATAGCTGAGTAATATTCCATTGCATTACAAAAACCCACTTTTTTCCTAGAAAATGTTTAAATTTTTATTATAGTATACTCACATAAACAAGCAGCACGTGTGGGTTGGTGTCACTCAGGAGTAAGGTCTTGGAAAACCACATTTTTTTTTTATTCCATTCATTAGTCAAAGGGCATTTTGGTTGTTTGCAAGATTTAGCTATTATAAACTGTGCTGTTATAAACATGGGTATGCATATAGCACTGTGGCATGAAGTTTGTAATTTAGATCTAAATATTAAAACAGAAACACTAAATGTTGTGGAAGATAAAATAGGTAGAACTTTTGAAGATACAGATGTAAGCAAAGACCTTATGAATAAAATCTTTGGCTGCATGGGAACTACCACAAAGAATCAACAATTTGAATCCCATCTTATTAAAAAGCTTTTGCATAGTAAAAGAAAAAGAAATCACCAACAGGGTGAAAAGACAACCCATTGAATGGGGAAACATTTTAGCCAGTTGTTCTCTAGATAGAGGACTAATATCTACAACACATAAAGAGTTGAAGAGGTCATATTCCCTCCAAATTTAAAGATACAATCCAAAAAATGGACATCACATGATGCATGCATATGCATATTTCTCAGATGAAGAGATACAGATGGCAAGATTATATATATGAAAGTTGAACATCACTGATTATTTGAGAGATGCACATTAAAACAACACAGAGGACAGCTATTATAAAGAAATTAGGCATTAACAAATGGTGGTGGGGATGTGGGATTATCCAGTGTTGGTGTAGGTTTACACTGATGCAAACATTGTGGAAATCATTATGGAGATTCTTCAAAAAACTAGGACTAGAGCTTCCATTTGGTGTAGCTATTCCCCTTCTTGGTATCTTCCCTGAAGATCTAAGTGCTACAACAGTCTAGCCCTTAGTGAAGGGCTGCGAAATAGCAACAACAAGGAGAGCTTCCTGTGTACTATTCTATTCTAAGTACTTCATATTAATCCACTTAATTCTTAAAGCAACCTCATGAGTAGATAATGTTCCTCCCCTCTTTATAGATGAGGAATTTGAAACATGGAGAAGATATGAAGCATGGACACACAGTTGGTAAACTGTAGAGGTAAGACTAGAGCTCAGTTTAAATCCTCTGATATTTATTTATTCAGTAGATGGAATTAATGAATGACAGAAGGCTCTTTAGAATGTTTTTAGGTGAAAGCAGTAGTGTACTAGGTGGCTCTTGTTCTCTCTTTTTAAAAATATATTTTAGTACAGTGTCTATAGGATCTCACTGCATAGATCAGACCGGTAGTGATTCTCCTGTTTTCAGCCCTCCAAGTGCTGGGATTATAGGTGTGTGCCACTAAGTCCAGTCTCAATCACCGTCTCAGTATGCTCCAGGGGTGAATCTGGCACAGCACCCCTGGGATTGAAGCCCAGCTGCTGTGCTGTGCCTAAGCAGGTGCTTTATTCCACTGAGCTATCAGGCCAGCCCTTATTCTCATGTAGTAGAATATTTCCATAGTATTTACAACCTACATTGCTATGACATATTAAACTAAAGAAAAGAACCATCAGAAACATCTTGGAAACAACCAAAATGCCCATCACCCGAGGAATGGATGAAAAAGATGTTATATTTTTATACAATGGAGT
>NW_004524678.1:9673513-9677505 GCF_000260255.1 Octodon degus | reverse complement strand
CTCCTCTTCTGGGTGGTTTGTGACAATTATGAAATAAATACATTATTGAGCATCTAGAGGCCAATTTGCTGGGATATAGTAATTTGTGTAACAACTTTGATATTATGAACTCTAGCTCTCACTGTGGGATTCTGACAGTTCATCATTTTAATGCTTCCAAGAATACAGTACCATCAGAAATGAATTTTAAAACCAGAGCACATTTGATAGCTTTCATCTAATATTTGCTGTTTGGCATTAAAACTTAGCATGCCAAGTTTTAATCAGTAATGTGCAACAAAAAGTTTATTAACTCTTTAAGCCCTTCCTCATAGTAAATTTGTGTAAAAGCTTTTGTTTTCTTAAGGTAGTTAAAAAACAAATGTTAGGGCATAACATTCACCCCCTGTGAGTATTTACATTTGTTTTCCACTAGTTTCGGATATTGTTTTAGTGGAAGCTGTCTTGTCTTATTAAGAAGTTTAGTTAGCATCTAAAATTTGTATTGGCAGAATTAATTGCAAAGAAAATTACTTCTTGGATTTGCTATAGGTAAGTAACAACCTGATGTTGCTTCTCTAATATTTTACTGTTGGAAATGGAATTGGGTGTGCTTTTCCAGAGTTCATGGTACAGTGTTTCACTGGGGCTGAAAGTTTAATTTGGAATTTTGCAAGGTAGGCTGCAGTTATAAAGTAGCAGGAAGAGGGAGACATCTAATCTCCTACCAGATAAATGTGGTGATTGTTGCAAATCAGCAGAATGGAAGTTAATCAGAAGTTGGCATTGAAATTTCATACATCTTTGTCTTACAGTACCTGAAGAAACTTACTTTCAGTCAGAGAACTTCTGCTGTACAGGGATAAGCTTAAATGGAAAAGATCCATAAAAAGCTCTTGCAGCATATAAAAAGAATGATTTTACCTCTTTCTTGATATACTTTGAAAGATAATACAACTCACAGGGTCTTAAACTAGAGAAAGGTTTGGAGCTTATAGTGACTTTCATGAGCAGGCCTGGGTAAAACCCCTTTATTTAGGCAGCCAAGGAATAATGGTCATATCATAAAATGGCATGGTGAAGAGGAAGTGGAACAATTCCTGTGGTAGGACTTTTTGTGGTACTGGGGATTAAACCCAAGGGTGATCTACCACTGAGATAGACTCCCCAGCCCTCTGATTTTTTTAATTTTTATTTTGAGAAGGAGTCTCTATGATAAGCTTCCCAGGACAGCTCTGGCCTTGCAACCCTCGTGCCTCAGCCTCCCCTGAGCTGGGATTACAGCTGAGCACCATAACACCCAGCCTGCTTTATAATTTCACACAAGTGTTTGATTTGCTCATTTGCTTTTGTTAAGAGCTGAGAAGGGCAGTGTCACCCTGGAATCTACTGGTGACCAAGTAGACAGAGTTTTTTAAACTGTGAAAGTGTTTATGACAGGCATCTCACATCCTGAACCTCCCACACAGTAGATAACGCGTTGAATGAATAAGTGAAATGGTGTGTAAGGGGAAGAGAGTGGAGGAAGAAGATGACTTCAAAATTATTTTGTTTTAGAGGGCTCTGATTGTAATTTCCCCCTTCTCCTTATTGGATTTTCTGCCTCACTACATATTTAGTAAAATGGACAACTGAAATATTATTAGGCTTCAGTAAGTGAGACTTTACTAATCAAAAGTTTTGTTAAGCACGTACTGTGTGACAGAAGTGCTGTCATGAGATTATGTTTGTGCTCTTAGGTAGGTTATGTTCTAGTTGGAGCCAGAGCCAGAGCCAGAGGCAGAGCCAGAGACCAAGGCTGAGAGTGGGAGAGTCTGGACATAGACAACAATGAAGCTCTTTGGTCTAATCAGGTTGAGCCTCTCCAGAGACTGACATTTGTTTTGGGCAGAGACGTGGATGAAGTGAGGAAGGCAGATGAGGAGATATTTGGGGGAAAACATTCCAGAAGGGATAAATGTGTAGTTGTTGCAAATGTTTTAGTTGCCGCAGTATCTCAGCATCTTTTTGTCAACAGCCTGCTGTAGGCCCTCTGAGTCTCTTCCAGTACAGCCCACTATTGCTTTTTCCTAGGGAAGTGCCAATGATTTACCTCTTTATTGCTTACATTTTTAAGAATCTCATTAACTGAATGCCAACCAAGGCCTGAGATCCTGGTAATTTAATTTATATTTTATAATAAAGCTGCAAAGCAGGCTTTACTATTTGTTTTAAAGATAAGAAAATAGAGGTCTTGAGACACCATATAATTTTCTAACAGTGGCAGCTCTGGTACTGAGTGGAGGCTTTCTAATTTTGGAGCCCATTTTGTTGGACTACATGGTCTCTGAATATTAATTTGGCTTATTTTTGCCCCAGAACTTCACTTCCAGGTAAGCTCTTGTATATCTGATATGTAAAATCGTATTAATGTGCCAATATTTTTAAACTTAAAGTTTTATTTTGAGAAACTTGTAGATCCACGTGAAGTTGTGAAGACTGACAGAAAGATCTGGGGTTCCCTTTACCCTGTTTTTCATGATGATAGTATTTTGCAAAATTATAGTATAAAAGGGAAGATAAGAAATGAGGCAAGGTGGGCCAGCCTGATAGCTCAGCAGACAAAAGCTCCTGCTTAGGCAGAGTGCAGGAGCTGGGGTGGGATCCCGGGCCTGCCGTGCAGGTCCTGCCCTGGGCACTGAGACAGTGATTGAGACTGGGTGTGGCAGAGTGCACCTATAATCCCAGTGCTTGGGAAGCTGAAAACAGGAGAATCATTACGAGTCTGATCTAAGTAGTGAGGCCCTGTAGACTGTGTAGACCCTGCCCTAAATACAGAAAAAAAATTGAGGCAAGTTTTAAAGATTGTATAAAAGTATAGTATAAAATAGGATTTAACATTGACATAATCCACTGATCTTGTTGAGATTTCCTCACTTTTATTTGTGTGTGTGTGTGTGTGTGTGTGTGTGTGATATTTGGTTTAATGACAGGTTATTGCATGCATAGATATGTGACGTCATCACAGTCAAGACAGAGCGCTTCTCTCGCTACACAGACACACTTTTAAATATTTATTTATTTATTTATTTATTTATTTATTTTTCTATAATTTTATTGAGAAACAAATAGCAATGAGCAGACACACTTTTACAAGCACATTCATTTTTCCTTATCCCTAACAGTTACCACCAATCTGTTCTTCATTCCTGTAGTTTTGCCGTTTCAAAAATGTTATATAACCAGACTCACACGCTACGTAGTCTTGGGATTCATTTTTTTCCACTCAGCCTGTTTTTTAGAGCTGTGTTCAAGTTGGATAGAACAGTTCTCCAAGCTTTTTTATTGCTGGGCAGCTTGCCTTGGAATGGATATACCACGGTCTGATTAACCATTCGGTGGGCTAATATTTTACCCTTCTTAGGAAATGCTGCATTTTAATAAAAATTACCTCACAACAGTGTCAAAAATCCAGGCAGGTGTTTTAATGTTGAGAATAACCACTGTAGACCACAAGACTTTGTGGGAACGCATGAGCTTGAGTTACCCATTGTCTAAACCATGCAAGCATGTGATTACAGTACATTCACTTTTCCATTTTGTGCTTGGAATGACGCTGTCATGTTATTTATTTATTTTGTGGTACTGGGGATCGAACTCAGGACCTTGTACCTGCCAGGCAGGCACTTATGCCATTGAGCTATCTCCCCAGCCCTTGTCAAGTTATTTTTTATAGGGTGAGCTAGGATATCTGCAGGAGAAATGATGTTTCCATCTCCTGCACTTTGCCTCAAGTTTGTAAGAAGGGTCTCAAATTCTTTTGCTCTTAGCTGTTTATTTCCTGTTCTAATCACCACTTCAGATCTGCTGTAAACAGTAGGTGGTGCACTGCCTTCTACTGACCCAGGAAACCTTTGATAGAACCATTGTTTGATGGAAATGGTGGCTTTTAATCTTTCTTTGTCCTTTCTTTCTTTCTTTCTTTCTTTCTTTCTTTCTTTCTTTCTTTCTTTCTTTCTTTCTTTCTTTCTTTC
>NW_004524678.1:9669020-9673363 GCF_000260255.1 Octodon degus | reverse complement strand
TTCTTCTTTCTTTCTCCTTCTTTTCTTTCTTTCATCATCTACCTACCTACTGTCATCTGCCTGCCTGTCTTTTTATCTTTCAATCTATTGTCTATTGTTCTTATGTGTTGCTTCGGGTCAGCTTGCTTTCTGGGTCTCAATTACTGAACTTCTGTTGTCCAGGTTGCCTCAGTGACTTCCACCTATCCTGGGTACACTGACCTTGTTACTCACTTGAACCTTTAAGATTAACTCAGTTCTCTTATGTCTTCTTTCTTATGCGCTACCTCAAAATCCCATGAGTATTCTGTACTCTGACCAGTTGGGGTTTAAAGTGAAAATCGGTAGTGCTGTATTGATGTCACTGGGGGAGGCATAAAGAATTTTTCTTTAACCTATTAGTCTGGGTGTCTCTGAAGCACAGAATAAATGACACCAGTTTTTCTTTTAATTCAGCAAGTACTTGTTGAGCATTTATATTGTATAATACACATGGCTGCAAAGATAAGTTATTGTTCAAGATCATGTTCTAATTAATAGCAAAGATAAGACAAGTGGATCACACTAATGCAAGATGCTGATCAGGCTAATGGAAATTTGAGAGGGTCATGATTTGTTGATCTTATTTTTAAATATTAATCTGATTACTGTGTCATTCTATAATTTATGGAATGCATTTACAGCTTATGAAATATTATTTAATATTTATAGTTCTTATCTATAGATTGTGGTTCTTATCTATGGAAATTCAGACATGTGAAGATGGAGTTCAGAAACAAACCCAAAAGCTTAGAGCGCAGCCTTAATAGTGTTCTGTGAAAAGGTTTTATGTTCTATTCTTTGGTTCGTAAAAGGTCTTAACTTTACCTGAGGTTCAACAGACTACCTTGTGACTGCTTAACAGAGAATAATGAATTCAGAAGTCATTTTCAATAATTTAATTTTCCTTTAAAATAATAATCCTAAAAATAAATGCATTTTTTCTCCTTTACCAGATGTGAATTAACCCTCCATGGATATAATTTTGAATTATGTTGATTGGAGAATAAATCAGGAGAACTACATATGAGTATATGAATGTTTAAATAATTATCGTTAATTTAAGTGTCCTTAAGAGAGCTTTTGCTGCTCAAGTGAGCATTTGCTTAATTTAAATTAAATTAAAATGATCTATGGGAGAAACAGTTTGTAAAGTACAACTCGAGTTTCATGAAAATGGAGGAAATCAGAGATGTGTTGAAAACTCTAAGATTACAAGAATAGAATGTGGAACTCACATTGCTGCCAATATCCCTGAATATTAGATAGGCACAGAAATATAATGTCAAGTGGCGCTCCAGAGGGGGCAGAAAGCTTTCTGCCAAAGATTTTCTCTCCTAAAGCCATAGAGCTCTATAAGATGGTCATTTTTTTGTTTTCAAATTTAGTAAATCTCTGGCTGGCCTGATAGCTCAGCAGATTAAAGTGCCTGCTTGTGCAGAGTGCAGCGGTCAGATTTCAATCCCCAGGGGTGCAGCGCTGGCCCTGCCCCCAGGGTGTGCTGAGACAGTGATTGAGACTGGACATGGTGGTGCACACCTGTAATCCCAGCACTTGGGAGGCTGAAAATAGGAGAATCACTGAGTTCGATCTATGTAGTGAGACCCTGTAGACTTTGCAGAGCCTGTACCAAATACATTAAAAAAAAAAAATAGTAAACCTACAAAGTTCCACAAAGGATAATTTTATGTAGTTTATGTAGAGTATATTAAAACACACCAATTTTTGCACACCTTCTTATAAGAGAAAGAAGTTATATAAGAGCCTGATAAATAAATTGAAACAGTGCTAAAGTAATAACTTTGTTTTAGAAATGCATTTATGGAGAATTGCAAAGTAAACCAATATATGTTATGTCTATTTTTTTTTTCCTAGTGGGAATCACAAAAGAACCACATGGCTTGAATCCTACAATCATCCCATTTGATCTGGCACCACTATTTCAATGGAGAAAGTATTTCTAGAAGTGAAAGTAAAAGAGTCATTAAGAAGAAGGGCTGGGAAACGAGCCTACCAAATATGGAGGCCTGGTCCTTTGTGCTAGTTCTCAACCATCACCACACCTTGAATACCGGTATTAGCGACAGTGTGAAACTGGCTCTCTTTATTACCTAGTAGGTGAGGTTGGGCAGCTGAGACAAAATAGTTAAAAGATTCAGGTAAAGACCTTAACAAAGATCTAATGGAGTTGGCAAAAAATTTAAGAGAGCTTAATCTTCTAGGGAATGTGGATTTTGGAAGGATTTCATATCAAATTATGTAGACCCCAGGTGCTGACATCTGCTTAGACTTTAGGAATGTTTACATTTTCTTTTAGTGATAAGGATAGCGTATTTATTTATATATTTAATTTTATTGAGAAACAAATAGCAGTGAGACAGTTTCAAAACAGGTTAGTAGGACAGTTTCAATAATTAACACATTACATATTGTTGTCTTTGTAGTGGTTATTCATGGTACAAGATGCAGACATGATATCCTGTCCACAAACACTATTAGTACGAATCTTTCTTCTCATTGAATTAAGAGAAAGTAGCTGTATACCTATCCTAACTATTTTGTATATATAGATACGAAATGGTCCTTCATTTGTATTCCCTTTTTTGTTTAGTTTTGTCAGAGATGGATATTCCATTGCCATTTAAATATTGTAGGTGCATGAATTCAGCAAAAATAATCCAATATAGTCCAGTGGTCCATAATAGTAGTAGGTTATCCGTAGGACTGGCAATGTCAGAAGTTGTTGACTTGAGCCTTTTATAGCTCGGCATATTAATATGATTTTACTTTTTATACCTTGTTTTCATACCTCGTTTTTATACTTTTCTGCTGGATGGTTAAGACCAAGATAAAGCAAGACCTATATAACAAGAAATGTAACTTTTGTATCTGCCAAGGTCAGTCAAATCCCCTCAGAATTTACCCTGAAAACCTGTACCGCAGTTCGTAGATCCTTTGTAGGCGTGGCTTATTGTTTTTAAACTACTTGTGCAAATAATATGGCTTATGCTGAACATTTGCTCTCATTTTGGGAGTCCAGAATGTTGGTATCTGTTGGATAGAGGTGTTCACATGCAAGCCTTCAGCACAGACTCTGGACAGCAGGTAGCCAGTGCTTCACAAAGCTCACAACTAGAGGAAACATGATATCTTGAATGACTTTAGAGGCACAAGACTCTTTGGTGTCTGTTCTGTTCTCTCCAGGCCCTGTCAAGAGCACAGTGCTGGCTTGTGTTGGGCTCTGGTGAGGGCCTCTGGATGGAAGCAGCAGATGGCAGGAGCACAGGTGGGGACAGTGAGCAGATGTGAGCCCAAGAGGCCACTACTGAGGGGCAACCTGCTTTATAACAACTTACTCTTTCTGTAGCAAATCCAATCCTGTGAGTCTCAATTAACATCTAAGATACCTAAATCAGTCTCTTGAGAAAGGTGTTAATCTACTCATGAGAGGGGGGCCCCATAATTATTAATAAATATCTGACTGCTCTCAACATCATTATATTGAGCACTAAGCTTATAGCTTACGAATCTCTGGGGGACAAACCATTACATAAACTATGACAGTCTCATTGCTGATGTGGTGAGAATTTTACAGCTGGACATTAAACATCCATAGTTAATATGATAAATGTTTCTTAGCTAAATGTGAACCTGGTTCATTTCACCTTTCTTATTTGCTGAAACAAAACAATTAAAAATAGTTATTTCATTGGCAGAAAATTCTGTTAGAAATTAAAACATAATGGTCTTACATCTGGAAGTACTAACCAAGCTGTAAATATGTGCAATTTAGCATTAGTAATGTCTGGCTTCTACAATTGGCATCTAAGAGCTGCAGGACTCTTTGTTTAGAATAATTGCAACAAACAGTTTAATTATTTTAAAACACTGTGTAAAAAATGCTTGACTCTTTCTTGACATACACACTCTTAAACATGAATTTAAGGAAAGTCTCCCTTTGAAGGCTATGTGTTATATACTTTAGCTATACGGTATTTTGATGTTGAAAGCTTTAAAAGCTCTACAAAGATTAACATAGAAAGTCCTTGTGCCCCCTTATCCTTCTTTTTCCTCTTTTTCTCCTTCTCTTTCATCTTTTTTCCCATAATTTTATTGATAAACAAATAGCAATGAGACAGTTTCAAACCAAATTGGTAGGACAGTTTCAATACTTAACACATTGCATACTCTCTTCCTAGTGGTTATTTGCTGTACAAGATTTGGACATGATATCCTATTTAAAAACTCTATTAGAACAAATCCCTCTATTCATTAAGAGAATGTAACTATATATCTATCCTAACCATTTTGAATACACAGATACA
>NW_004524678.1:9664233-9668225 GCF_000260255.1 Octodon degus | reverse complement strand
AAATTACAATGTATTTTAAAAATAGGCATAAAGAATTATATAATTCTTATGTTTCCACATAAGTCCATAAATCTAACCATATACAACCTTGAAGCAGGACAGTCCCACAACATTCCTTTTCCTGTCTTTTGCCTTCATTCACCACCCGCTTCTTTTTGAACAATCATCTACCCTAGAGACAGCATAGCAGCAACTGGCATGTCATGACAAGCAGCCTGTATTCAGAAGACCAGAATGATAGGCACTACAAGCATGAAACTATTATTGCAAATTACCACCTGCAGTGCAGTAACTTAGTTCATAGGTATCAGTATATATAGTTAGTCAGGGTGAGAATCTTTCCAATTAACTGCTAGATTTAAAAATCTTCTGAAGATTCTCAGGATCATTGCCTTGCCCATTTTCTACATATAACTGTATGGATTGTCACTGTCATGTTTCCTAGCTCTTCTCCTTGCCCTCTTTTAATTAGTTAGTCCTCGAGTTCCTGCTTTCCTTTTACTTGTGTTATGCCTATTTGTATTTCTTCTTTTGAGTTCTTATATTAGGGAAATTATACGATATTTATACTTGTGTTTCTGGTTTATTTCCCTCATGAGAATATCTTCAAGTGGCATCCACTTCAATATAAAGGCTACGAGTTTATCATTCTTTATAGCTGAGTAATACTGCATTGTATAAAAATACCACATCTTTTTCATCCATTCCTCAGGTGATGGGCATCTTGGTTGTCTCTTTCTTCTTCTTCCTTTCTTCTTCTCCTTTTCTCCTCTTTCTTCATCTCTTTTTTCTCCTTTCCTTCTCTTCTGTCTCTTCTTCCCTTTCCTCTGCTGGTCCTCCTCTCCTTTCTCTCTTTCTTACACACACACACACACACACACACACACACACACACACGCTTCATTTCACAGAAACTATGGTCCTAAGAGACAATAACAATATTAATCTCTTGAGTTAGAGTGCCTGCTTAGGCAGTCACAGGGATAGGGATTCTTTCCCCTGCATGCCGTGCAGGCTCTGCCGTGCAGGGTACACTGACATGGCTATTGTGACTGGGCACAGTGATATGTGCCTGTAATCCCAGTACTTGGGAGGCTGCAACCAAGAGAGTCATTCTGAGTCCAATCTGTGTAGTGAGACCCTGTAGACCCTGTACTAAATACATTAAAAAAGGCAAAACCCCCAATATTAATATCTTTCGAGGAAGATGTCTCAATGACCTAGTTATCTCCTACATGTCCACCTCTTAAAGGTCTTACCACCTCTTAACATCACCATGCTGAGGACCAGCTTTAGTGCACATGTACCTTTGGGAGAAACACTTTACTTGTCTCTAAACTGTAGCAGAGGATCAGTAGACAGTGCAGTTTTTGTTTTATTCTTTGAGGCAAATAATCTTTGGAGTACTGAGCAGCCACGTGAAAAATCAAGCTTCCCTAGGCCACCATACTGTAAGGAGGCAAGCCTAAACAAGAGCATCACATGCAGTTGTTCTGGTCAGCAGCATGAAGTTACTTTATTCACATATTGGGTAGATATCTTAAGGTATATCTATTTTTTCTGTGATTGGCATCATGGACTCAGATATTCACTGAATTTGTTGTTTTCTAGTTACAATTTTATACATTGTAACACCAACATTAGCACTTACTGTGTGTATTTGTGTTGCTCACTGTTGTTTTGTCTATGTCTTTTCTTCTGATGTAGGTGTCAATGTAAACTCCTTGAGGACAACTGTGCAGAATATTTTATCCTGTGCAGCACAGTGTAAGTGATAAATACAGTGACAAACATAATGATTAGCTACTTAGGACAGAAAATATTTATTTCCTGATACTCTCTCAGACCGCAGGACCATATTTGCATTTTCAGTATTTTCCTTAGATTTTCAGGGTGATAGATTCCTTATAGCAATATTTGAAAGCATTAATAAGAATGATTCTTACTTGTGCAAAGATAGTAGAAGAGAAGAGAGTATTTTTAGATATGCTTGTGCAGTTCAAGTTAATGAGATATTGGTCAACAAGAGCACACAATGAATAGCTTTATTTTTGCATAAGCAAGACTCCCAGAAGCCTTGTATGTGCCAATACAAAATCCTTTATTATTAGGGGATTTAGAGTCTTTTCAAGTGTTTGATCATATTGTAAGGCTCATAAAGCTTCTTAGGGGAAAAGCAAACCCTCACATCTTTCTCATAAATTGCTTGATGTTTTTATTTTCCCAAATCAATGATTGTTTTCTAATAAGGAAAACATTAAGGAGGTTTCCTAGCAATGACTAAAAGGAAATTCTCAAAGAATTAGAATGATGTTAAAAAGACACAGAATGTTTTAAGGATAATTAACTAGGAGAGTTTTTAAGTTCTGGGACTGTGAAAATGTGGTAGTCCTGATAAAATGTGCCATTTTCAGTGTTTTGAAGGTTGGAAGTTCTATTATTTAATCTTCTCCACCTAGGATGTACTTGCTGAAACCTGTCGGCAATGGTTGGGGTATAAAATTCTAAGTTCTCCATTTCATCTCCTGGGAGTGGTGTGAAGTATCAAGGGAAGACCTGCGACTAGATGAGATACCTGAATATGGATGAAATATGTTACCCTAGAGAAATGTGGCCATACATCTTTTTTTTTTCTAAGAAACAAACAGGAAAGAATATTTCATAAAGCTAATTTAGAATGGCCTTTCGCTTAGTTGTAAGAAGTATAAATATCAACTATAATTTCTGAATCATTGTAACATTTGGGTTGTATCTAATTATTCTTTAGATGTTTGTTATTTAAATGCTTCTTATTTCATTTTGTCTTAGATACGGTTTTACTTTATATTTCCAGATAAGCATAATATCTTTGATCCTATACTTTTATTTTGCATTCTACCACTTTGAGGAGATGATACAGGGTTGAGAGCTTTTGGTAATCCATCTTAGTAATACTTTTTTTAGTAGTATTTTTTTTTAAAGGTCCTTTGACTCTAACTGATCCTGTGGATCCTAAATAACCTAATGGGTTAATTATAAGGAGTAATGGTGACATCTAGAAAACTGTTTCTTAGTAGATCCTGCACAGGAAGAATTTTCAGATGTGTATGCTACAAATATTTCTGGAGTAAATTTAGAAGCATAATAATAAGTTGATTGTCTCAAAACCTGTTTTAATTAGGTGGTTTATAGGACATTACCAAGAAGTCAGTCAGTGAATATTCCCAGGGCAAAGTGATAATGAATATACAGCTTAATTTTCAAATTTAGAAGTGTGGCGAAAGAGTGGATTGGTACAGCATACCCTGTGGCTCCTACATCTGGGGCTTCAGTTGCTTAAAGGCAAATGGGATCTTTTGATTCTTTTATTAAAAATCTTGGTTTGTGGGAGAACTAACAGAGATACAGCAGTGAGATATGGAGGAATAATAATAAATCTTCAAAGTGTGCAGTGCCAAGTCCTAAGAAAAAGGGTAAAATCTGGAGCATAAATACAAAGTTGGGTTACTAGGACCAGGGGTGATCATACTCTGAATGAGGCTGTAGCGCGCTCTGTATCACGCACTCTGTCTGAGGGGAGGTTCACCCCGAGAAATGGTAATCAAGAGGATGAAGAAAACCTTTAAACTCAGCTTCCTATGGGCCAGGAAACATTAAGGAAGAACAATAATATAATTTATAAATTAGGTTTTTGCTTATTTTTAATAAAAAGTATTTTTTAATAGAGTTGATTATCATTTAGAGATTGAAATAGAAGCAAAACGACCATTCACTAGTTTGCTAATTACTTTTTCTGTTGTAATCCTCAATGAGTTTGGTTTGTGATCATAGTAATGAAGCATAGCCAGAAACAATGAACCTTTCTAAAGGGAACTGCTTACTGGTTATTATTCACAGTGAGTCACAGAGATTTTCGATACTACTTATTTGTAAAGCTAAAAGGTAAAAATCTCCCCAAAACAACAACAACAACTTCTTCTCCTTCTCCTTCTCCTTCTCCTTCTCCTTCTCCT
>NW_004524678.1:9661860-9664108 GCF_000260255.1 Octodon degus | reverse complement strand
TTTCTTCTTTCTTCTTTCTTCTTCTTCTATCCAGGGATTGAACGCAGGCCCTTGCACTTGCCAGGCAAGCGCTTATTCAACTGAGCTATCTCCATGGCCCTTAAAACTTCTTGATACTGCTACCATTCAGTTAGAAATACTTTTGATTATTTCTCTATTTTTAATTTTGCACATTTTTTTATTAATTTATTGATAAATAGCAATGAGACAGTTTCAAAACAGGTGAGTAGGACAGTTACAATAATTAATACATTGCATATTGTTGTCTTCATAGTAGTTACCTGTAGTACAAGACACAGACATGATATCTTGTCCAAACACTATTAGTACAAATCTTTCTTCTCATTGAACTAAGAGAAAGTAGTTGTGTATCTATCCTAACTAATTTGTATATACATACATACATACATATATATATATATATATATGTCTGCATATACACATTATATTATATATTATAAAAATAGAGTTCATTACCATTTAGGGATTGAAATATAAGCAATTTATAAGCTTACTTTATAAATGATATTATTGTTCTTCCTTAATATGCTTCCTGGCCTGTACGAAGCTGAATTTAAAGGCTTTCTTCATCTTTTTGATTACCATTTCTCAGGGCAAACCTCCACTTAGACAGAGTGCATGACACAGAGAGCTCTACAAGTTCATTAGGATCATCAGAAGAATGATCACTCCTGATCCTAGTAACCAGAAGGAAGATAACCCCTGATCCTATTACATATTGTCAAAATATATAAATATATACATATATATATATTTCACTACAAAATGGTCCTTCATTTATTTATTTTCATTTTTTTTAGCATTTTTTCCATGTTTTTACTGAGAAATAGATAGCAATGAGACAGTTTCAAATCAAATTGGTAGGACAGTTCCAATAGTTAACAATTGCATACTGCCTTCTTAGTGGCTGTTTGCCATACAAGATACAGACATGATATCCTATTTACAAATACTATTAGAACAAATCCCTCTGTTCCTTGTATTAAGAGAATGTAGCTATATATCTATCCTAACCATTTTGAATACACATACAAAATGGTCATTCATCTACACCCCCTTTTTGTTTCTAGCTCCATCATTTACATATGATAGGTATGTGAACTCAGCAAAATATTTCAAAAATGGTCCAGAAGTCCATAATAATACTGGGTCTTCCACTTGAGTGGCAATGTCAGAAGTTGTTGACCTGAGTTCCCTAGAGCTCAAAAAAAAAAAAAAAAAAAAAAAAAAAACAAAACAAAAAACCCAACATGGCTTTATTTCTTGTACTTTGCTTTTATACTTTTCTGATGGATGGTTAAGATCAAGATAAAGCAATACCTAGGTAACAAGAATTGTATGTTTTGGATCTGATAAGGTCAGTGAAATCTGCTCAGGATTTATCCTGATACTCTGTACCTCAGATTATAGATCCTTTGTCAGTGTCAGCCATGTGGATGAGTCACGGCCATTGATTGGTCAATTTGCTGTCTGTGAAAGCCTGAGAGAATGTTTTCTCTCCATGTGACTTCCTTCGGCACACTCTGCATCATCAATCACTTACCTCTTTGGCCCCATAATCTCCTTGATCAGAAAATTTGGGACACAATTGAGCTACACGATGTTACAGTACAGGTTCTCATATATCCTGAGTTTGAATTGATCTTGGAAGGCTAGGGCCAAAATGTTGGCTTTCCTTGCAGCCCACCTTTTTCTCTAATTTTTGGTCTGCAAACTTAGGTTGTTAACCCTCCAGAAGACGAGCTTATTGTTATTACCATATAACCTAGGCTGTTAAGCTTAACCTCACTATTTGTCTGAGTATCAAATATCTTAGGCATAACATGGAACAGGTATTTTTCATCAAGTATTGATATGTCAAAATTAAGTACCTACAGAACATGACAAAAATTTAAAAAATTAAAATATATTTAAAAAATAAAAATAAAGAATTATATGTGTTTACATATAAGTCCAGAAATCTAACCGTATGCAACATTGTTTCAGGACAGTCCTGCAACAATTCACCACCCTCTTCTTTTTTAAACAATTATCTACCCAAGAGACAGCATGGCAGCAACTGGTGTTGCATGACAAGCAGCATGTATTCAGAGGACCAGAATGACAGGCACTCCAAGCATGAACCTATTATTACAAATTGCCATCTTCAGTGCAGTTGCTTAGTTCACAGGTGTCTATATAAAGTTAGTCAGGGTGAGAATTCTTCCAATTAACTGCTGGATTCAAA
>NW_004524678.1:9658736-9661760 GCF_000260255.1 Octodon degus | reverse complement strand
TGTGAGATTGCATTTTGCTCCCTCTTGTTGTCATTTTGTGTAGCACTGTCTTCTGACCTTTGTTGTAGATCTTTGGTGCAGTTATAACCTTAGCACCAAGTGAAATTCAGGTGCAGATCTACAAAGTTTTGATTTATCCAGCTGTGCCTGGCTTGGGTCTGGCTGCTATGCTCAGCTCCTTCCTGCTGCCACCCTTGGGAGTGAACCTGTTGTGCCCCTCTGGCAAGGTGTTCTGCTCCTGGACTAGCTGTGTGGTTCTAGCCCCTAATCTCTCTCAGGGACTACAGCTGCAGAGTTTCACCCCAGGCCTGTATGCCTGGCCTGAGGTGAGTCTGAAGGGACATGGTGGAGTAGGGGGGAGAGGAAGCTCTCCCACACACTCACTGGGTCTGGGCTAGGGCTATATCTGGGGGATCCCTGGAGTGTGGCAGAAATTCTTACCCACTGGGCGGTATGTGGGGAATGCGGAGTGGTGGTGGTGTCCCAAGGTGGTGGAAGATGGTCTCACCCATGCTGCGACTGGACTTGGACCGGATTGATCCCACCAGTGCAGGGTAGGTGGAAGCTGTCCCACACACTCACTGGACCTTTAATAGGGCTGGATCTGGGGATCCCCAGAACCTGGCAGAAATTCTCACTTGGCAGCCGAGGTGGGGGGCATGCTGTGGAGTTGTGGGAGGATTCCCAAGGGGGTACAAGAGGGTCTCACCCACTCTGAAGCTGGGCTTGGACTGGTAGGTCCTGCTGTTGCAGGGTAGCCAGAAGCTCTCACACACTTGTCCTTCATTTATATCCCACATTTTTGTTTAGTTTTGTCAGAGATGGGTATTCCACTGCCATTCAAATACTGTAGGTACATGAATTGAGCAAAATAGTTCAATATAGTCCAGTAGACCATAATAGTATTGGGTTATCTACACAACTGGCAATGTCAGAAGTTGTTGACTTGAGACTTACAGCTCAGCATATTAATATGAAATAACTTTTTATACCTCGTTTTTATACTTTTCTGCTGGATGGTTAAGGCCAAGATAAAGTAAGACCTATATAACTAAACATGTAACTTTTGTATATGACAAGGTCAGTCAAATCTCAGGATGTACCCTGAAACCTTGTACAACAGTTTGTAGATCTGTTGTCACTATCAGTCATGTTGATGAGTCCCCGCCATTGCTTGATCTTTTTGCTCTCTGTGAAAGCCTGAGAGAATGTTTTCTCTCCATGTGACTCTCCTTAGGCACATTCTGCATCATCAACCACTTTCCTCTGTGGCCCCATAATCTTCTTGAACAGAAAATTTGGGACACCACTGAGTTAAAGGATGTTACAGTACAGGTTCTCTTATGTCCTGAGTCCTCACTGGCTTTGAAGGGCTAGATGGAAAGTGAGAACTTAAGGATTAAACAAGGAAGAGAGAAAAAAAAAATGAAGAGAGGGGAAGAAGAAAAGCCAGGAAATATGGTAGGGGCAAAACCATATATTTATATACACAAGATGATTAAGGCAATGGTCCTGAGAATCTCCATCTATTTTTTTAAACTAGCATTTAATTGGTAGGATTCTCACTCTGACTATCTATACATGCTGATACCTGTGAACTAAGCAACTGCACCGAAGAGAGCAATGTGTAATACTAGGGCCATGCTTGTCATTCTGGTCTTCTGAATGCATACTGCTTCTAATGTGATATCAATTACTGCTATACTCTCTCTCAAGCAAATGTTTAAAAAAAGTAATAAAAGAAAACAAGAGACAAGAAAAAAAAATGTCACAGGACTGTCCTGCTACAATGTTATATATGGTTAATTTCTAAATTTCTGTGTAAAAATGTGTAATTGTTTATTTATTTTATTTTATTTTTTTCACATTTGGTAGGGATTTAAAGTTTAGCATATCAATGATTGTTGGAAAATACCTGTTCAATGTTATGTCTAAGGCATTTGATATTCAGATAGATAGTGATGATAAGCTCAACTGCCTATGTTGTAGGTTAATAATATCATCAAGCTTCTCTTCTGAAGGATTAGCAACTTAAGTCTGCAGACCAAAAATTAGAGGAAAAGAAGGGCTACAAGTATAGCCAATATTTTGGCCTTAGCCCTTCAAGGTCAGTATACATTCTTGAGATACAACTGAATATATAGATTCGCTTGCTTTGTTATATATGCTGTGCAAGTGTATTGAAACCTTTTTAGGAGCATGTATAATGCTTGCCTAATATTGTTTGTTCCTGATTTAATATCTACTGCTGCCTTTGAATGGAGCCCAACCTTCTGGGGATTAACAGGAATGGGTCAAGCAAGCTCAACAGCAAGATACTACAATTGTTCCAATTCCAAGCAAATTTACCCAGTCTACCAGGAAAAGGAGCTTTGCCTTTTCCAGCCAAAGTCTCTTTCTGGAAGTGATACAGATGGTAAAATACATTTTAAGAATGCATAAAATTCCTTTTGTTTATATATACAATTATGCATAAAATCACAATAGGACAATAAATGTATCTGCCATATCGAAGACATTCTCAAATACTCAGTTGCAGTGAAATCCCTGATACTTAAAACCCAGGGTGGATACATACCTGTAATTCAGCACTTGGGAGGCTGTGGGAGGAGAGGATTGTCAGAAGTTCAAGGCCAGCCTGGTCTACATAGCGACACCTTGTCTAAAGAAAGAAACAAATAAGCAAGCAAGCAAGCAAACCCAAATTCATTTGCTTTGTCATTTACATCCTTTCACCACACAGATTCAGTGGGCACCGTCTAGAACTTTCTTTAAGATAAAATTAACTAGAACATATTACTCACATTCTAGCTAACAAATTCTTTGTTTACATAGGAATTTTCTCAAAATATAGATAGTATAAAGCGGACGGTCAATCTTAGGACAACATGAAAAGCTATCTATTCAATTCAGTTTTGGTTGATACCTTAGCCTTACCAGGATGTAAGTACTTTTGTACTTCTTAAAAAAGTCCCAGTAAACCTCACTTCAGTGCCTACTTCTTTTTTTTTTTTTTTTTTTTTT
>NW_004524678.1:9646768-9657770 GCF_000260255.1 Octodon degus | reverse complement strand
TCTATCATCTATCATCTATCTATTTATCTATCTATATTTTTGGCTGGCTCAGCCCACCTTGGGGGCAGGGCAGGCATGGCATGTGGTGCTGGG
Source organism: Octodon degus (assembly GCF_000260255.1). Taxonomy (NCBI): domain Eukaryota; kingdom Metazoa; phylum Chordata; class Mammalia; order Rodentia; family Octodontidae; genus Octodon; species Octodon degus. Next base: position 9,657,677 of record NW_004524678.1, on the reverse strand, counting down.
GATCTAACTGCAGTCCCTGCACTTGCTTAAGCTTGTCTAAGCAGGTTCTTTAGACAACTGAGCTATCTTGCAGGCCCCTCTCTTGTACCTTTTGGATCTTCACTCTTTCAATTTCTTATACAGGGAGACAATATGATGTTTGCACATGCAGGTCTGATTTATTTCATTTATGAGTATTGTCTGTAGTTGCATCCATTCACCTATAAAAGCCTCAAGTTTATCTTTCTTTATAGCTGAGTAATACTGCATTGTACAAAAATAAATCTTTTTATCCATTCCTTGGTTGATGGACATTTGGGTTTCCAAGATGTAGCTATTACAAATTGTGCTGCTATAAGCATGGGTGCACATATGTTGCTTTGGTATGATGTTTTCTTTTTTCTGGGAAAATACTCAGAAAGGAGATAGCTGGGTTGCATGGGAACTCCAATCTTAGTTACTGAGGAATCTGCACACTGATTTCCACAGTGGGTGTACAAGTCTACGCTCCCAGCAACAGTGGAGAAGTGTTCCTTTTTCCCTCACAGCCCCTCCAGCATTTGCTATTGGTTGATGTCTTGATATTCATTCTTTCTGGGGTGAGAGGGATCATGGTGTTGTTTGAACTTATGTTTCTTGAATACCAATGCTGTTGAACAATTTTTCAATAATACTGAGGGGATAATTTAAATTCATTTGCATTTATTTAAGCACTTTCTATGGAATAGTATGTGGTCTGTTTTAGAGAATATCCCATGTGCAGCTGAGAGGAATGTGTATTCTGATGTTGTTAGGTGGAGCACTCTTTCACATCTCTACTAGGCCCATTTGTTGACAAGTTTGGTTAAGTTCTATTATTCCTTTGCTGATTTTCCTATAGTTGGTTTATCTCTTTGTGGCAATGGGGTGTTAAGGTCTCCCATTACAGCTGTGTTACTGCTTATTTCATTTTTCTTGTCTACTAATATTTGTTTTGTATAGTTGGGTGCTCCCATATTTGCTGCATATATATTTGTGACTATTATTTTTTCCTCTTGAAGTTTTCTACTAACAAGTATGTAGTGACCTTCTGCATCTCTTTTGATCATTCTTGGTTGGAAGTTTACATTGTTGGTGAATAGAATAGCTATCCCTGCTTTTTTCTGATTTCTTGTCATGGAGAGTATTGTTTCCATCCTTTGATTTTCACTCTATGAATTTCTTTTTGAGTTAAATGTGTTTCCTCTATATAGCATATTGTTATATTTGTTTCTTGATCCACTCTGCCAGTCTGTCCCCTTTGATCGATGAATAGAGGCCATTTACATTGTTGGTTTTGATAAGTATTGGCTCATTTTTGTCGTGCTATTTTCCTGCTATTGCTTCCTCACTTTTTCCCTTTTGTTTAATTGTTCTGCTTAGTGGTTTCTTTCTGTTGTTGTTCTTGGAATTGTGGTCATTTTTTTTATCTCTTTCTAGAATATCTGTCAGTATTCTTTTTAGGGTTGGTTTGGTGGCCATGAATTTCTTCAGTTTTTGTTTGCCATGAAAGTATCTTACTTCTTGTCTTAGTTACTCTTCTTTCATTGCTGGGACAAATACCTACCACTCAAAATGAAGGAAGGAAAGGTTTATTTAGCTCACAGTTACTGGAGATTTCAGTCCATATTTAGCTGTGTCCAAGGAAGAGCAGCACATAGCAGAAAGCAACCTTTCATGATGCTGGTAAAGAGCAAGAGCAAGGGGAGGAGTAGCAGCAGCTCAAGCAGCTAACTTCTCTTCTTTATTTACACTGAAATGCTAATTCCCTGCCCCAGGGCAGGGGCAGCACCAACCCCCACAATAATCAATCACAAACTCCAGAAACTGCCCCATGACTGCTTGAGGCTTTGGGGGGACACCTATGCACAAACAATAACACTTCTCCACTGAGTTTTTGTATTCTTGGGAGGGGTCTAAGGGTGTTCAGGGTCTCACTACTAGATTAGACTCATAGTGATCCACCTGTTTATAGGAATTGTAATCCCAAGAGCTGGGGTTACAGGCCCACACCACCATGTCCAGTCTCAACTGCTGTCTCAGCAGCCCCAGAGGCAAGGATGGCTATGCATGCTGCGGTCAGTCCCTGCGTCTGCCTAAGCAGGCACTTTAATCCACTGAGCTACTGGCCGGCTCTCATTCACAGTATTTTCTAATCACACTTTGTATTTAAGTTTTTAGCAGACCTGCACTTAATGTCTTCATGTCTCTAGTTGTTATTGGGGTGGCAGAACAGCTTTTTGGTGTAGGCTATACTATGATGGGAAATTTAAAAATTGAAGCAATGACCAACACTTGGGGACTGAAACATGGGACATGACAGGCACAGTAAATATTATGAGTCATAAGATAAAATTAGAACTTGGAGATGTTTGTCTAGTGGGAACAAATTTGGGGATCAGGTATAAAGTTCTGCTTTGAATGAAGATTAATAGGCTCAAGGACTTCTAGATCATAAACAACTATCATTATGATGCATGTATCTTTCTAGAAATGTAAGATTAGATTGGAGGCTAAGTGTGGTGGTTCACATCTATATGCCAACATCTGGGAGCCTGAGGCAGAAAGATCTCTGCATTTCACAGCCAGCCTGGGCTACATAGTGAGCCCCTTTTTCGAAACACAAGTGGACAAACAAACTAGATCATTGGAGCTGTGAGAAATGTAAAACCATGGAACTTGTTTGGGGGAAGCAAAAGGTGCTCTGTTAAGAAGAAGGAGTGAAAGCCAATGTTGTGCCAGAAAATTTTTAAGGTATAAATTTTCTATCTGTGGAGTAGACACCACACCATGAGGCGGAGACCTAAACCTGAATCTTAGAGGTGTCCACATTGTGAATTTCTAAAAATTGAAAATAAGTTACCAGACTTTAGATGTTATTCTCTCAGAGAGAAGGAAGGATGAGAAGACTTTTCCTCACATTTCTGGAATACCAATGCTAAATCACTCTGTAGGAGATGTTTCTGCCAGCAGAGTGTACACTACAGGTAGGCACTAAACAAGGGCATGAGTTCTTTAGCCTCCTCACAAGACTGAGAGAATCTTGCAATTTTTCTCTTTTGTGTTCTGTTTTCTCTTTTGATGCTCCAATTAGCCATGGTTCCTTATTGACATAAGCTGTCTGATGTGTGTCTTATTTGACCAGGCAAGCCATGTGAATCTCACTATAGTACATACTCGGTTCTATCATTTTTTATTTCTTGTTGTATGTTACGGGTCGGTGCCAAAAGAAACGACGAGAAGATCTGATGAATGTAGCTTCAGAGGGCTCACTGAGATTAGTCTCTCTCCAAGTGAGCCCCGAGCATCAGAAGCATCTCACATTTATTAAGGGGTAAAGGCAGGCTAAGGAATGTGCATAATTATCTAGGTGAATGCCAAACTACTATCTCTGTTAACTTCCACCATTTGCCTAACTCTAGGCTCACACAAATGCTAGCTGATAACATCCCAAGCTAGGGATCAAAGGACAGGGCGCCTGCAGGAGAAGCTGTTATCTGCAGTCTTGGGTCCCAGCTTGCTGGGAATTTGCAAACAGACAACAACTCTCCTCGGGCTCTGTCTATTGTTCCCTGCTCTCTTGGAACATCAGGCTTTTGTCTCAAATCTATATTTCTACAATTTCTTATTTTTAAAGAGTAGAAAATAGTGATGCCAAAAAACCCAGCATTAGAAACAATACAAGGTTTCACTAAACAAAGTAATAGGAATTTAACAATTGTTACTGTATTACATGATACTATCTTGGAATTGATTGTTCAGAGTACCAGATATGAATGTGCAAGATTTGCTTAAAGAAAAAAACAAAACAAAACAATAACAAAGAAATTAGAAGAAATTCAAAAGAGGAAAGAAATCAGAGTAAATTTTTTTAAGCATTAAAAAACCGGGTGCACTCAAAAGACCTTAGAAATTGACACTACAATCATCTGAACTGTTCTGCATAAGACGTAAATATATCTTTTCCCTTTCTTTCATTTGTCCTTTTCCTCATCCCAGTTTTCCTTCCCATTGAATAATTTCTTTCCCTTTTACAGTATTTGTTGTGCTTTTTAGATTTTCATTACTCTTTCAGGTTTTCATACTAGAGAGAGAATACAACATTTGCACATGTGGATATGATTTGTTTCACTTACCAATTTTGTTTCTAACTGCTTCCATTTATCTACAAAAGTCTCAAATTTATATTTTTTTAAAAAGCTGAAAAATACTCCATTGTTTAAAAATACCACATCTTTTTCATCCCTTCCTCAGTTGATGGACATTTAAATTATTTCCAGGATTTAGCTATGACAAATTGCGCTGCTATAAACATGGGTGCACATACATGGTCGTGGTACGATGATTTTCAGTTCTTTTGGAAAAATACCTAGGAGGCCTATAGCTGGTTTGAATGAGACCTCCAGTCCTAGATTTTTGAGGAACCTCCACCATATTGGTTGCACCAATCTGCACTCCCATCAACAGTGGAGAAGGGTTCCTTTTCCCCACAGCCTCCGCAGCATTTGTTATTGGTTGACTTCTTGATGATAGCCATTCTTTCTGGTGTAAGAAGACATCTAGGCATTTTTTTGAAAGGCTTTTGTTTATTTAACACAACTGAAAAGAATGCACATACAAAGATTGAGACTTGAGAAAGTATTGGTTTAATACTAATGAAATCTATTAGAATTAGGATTTAGGGAAGGTGAAAAATTACCTTAACATTTTTAATAACTGGAAAGTGCAATGAAAATAAGCTGTTAAAGTCCCTATTAACTCTAGGAGTCTTCATAAGACTACTTGCTTGATTTTTATCAAACTAGAGAGCCTCAACCAGTTGCTATAAGGTTCCTCATGTGGAAAACAGAAATAAGGGAATTCCCCTAGCTGGTGGCCACATTGTTAAGAAGCTATGGATGGGCAGGGATATTCCTGCCCATCCATAGCTTCTTAATGAAGCAGGCTTGCATCCTCACAATCTGAAGGAGGATGCCAGTTATCCCATAGGCATCTGTCTTGTAGCACCACCCCTCACATTGCCTCTGTGTCAGGTCTGTTGGAATCTAGGAACACAAAACACAACTGAATTGCAAATCCATGCTAAGCATACAAGAGAGTGACTGACGGGAAAATTTTTTTTAATTACAATCTCAGAAGGCTTTTTTTTTGGCTGGCTCAGGCTGCCATAGGGGAGGATCTGGTGTGGCATGTGGGTCTGGGGATCGAACCGCAGTCCACTGCGCCTGACTGGGTTTGCCCATGCAGGCGCTTAAACAACTGAGCTAACCAGCAAGCCCCTCATTTGGTGTATTTCTTTGTTTATATATTTTTATTTTTTATTATTTTATTTTATTTTTTTCCATAATTTTATTGAGAAACAAATAGCAATGAGACAGTTTCAAACCAAATTGGTAGGACAGTTTCAATAATTAACACATTGCATACATTTTTCCTAGTGGTTAATTGCTGTACAAGATGCAGACATGATATCCTATTTACAAACACTATTGTAACGAATCCCTCTATTCATAAAGAGAATGTGACTATTTATCTTTCCTAACTATTTTGAATACACAGATACAAAATGGACATTCATCTGTATCCTCTTTTTTTTTGATAAGTCCTGTTATTTGAATATTATAGGTGTGTTAACTCAGCAAAATATTCTAAAAGAGTTCAGTAGTCCATAATAGTATTGGGTCTTCTGCTTCACTCATTTGGTGTATTTCAAAAGGTGCAATACTTTTCTTCATTATCAATTAAAGCAGTTAAAATTAACTTCTCCCCAAAATTAAAAATCAGCAAGTGGCAAACAAATTTCCTTGAAAGTCACAGTCACATATAGAGTGCATCCTAGAAAAGAGGAGGGGCAAGAGAGCTTCTACCCACTTTCATCATAAATACTGGATCTAGTCAAGGGTGGAGAGAGAAAAGGCAACTATCAAAAAGGAGTATGTTATCAAATGAGGACTTTACCATACTCCTTCCTAAGAGCACCAGGTAGGAAAAACATTTTTCTAAACTAGAAAGGAAGTGGAATGTGGAATCAATCCTTCCTCCTCCCCAAAGGGCTGACTACTGGTGAATAAATTAAAAAAAAAAACAAGACTAAAAAAAACAGCCCCACCCACATGCCCAAAAAAAGAAAGGGGAAAAATACTAAGATGTCCCATATTGCTCTAAAGTAGATCCAGGGAGCAGCAGCAACAATTCATATCAGTCTGCTAAAGAGTCACTGCAAGCATGCCTTCCTTTTAAACAACAACAACAAAAGTTTTTTGAAAAAACAACACAAAAACTAGTACTGATCACTTTTCTGACAATCAAAATTACTCAAAATTAACTAGTACTGGGAGGGCTGGGGGGCATACCTGTCGGCCTTGTCTTACACAAGTACAACTGGGTAGGTCCAGGGCATTGGTCATCATTGTAGAAACAAATTTTAATTTTTAGTTTCATTTAAACATTGCTTTTAGTATGATGCCAGCACTAACTGTGCAGAAAGGGGTTTGGAGAGATGTTCGTAGCAGCACACGCCTGCGGCTCTTCTTCAGTTCTGGAGGCTCTAGGCCAGCCAATATTGCTTCGTCAAATACATTCTTTAGCCCTTACCTGTGTGAGTGCAGAACACTCAACATACTTGACAGTTTTCAAATCACAGGTCAACTTTTCAGCAATCTCTGGAGTGACGGGTTTCTGTTTGTTCTTGGCAAGTTTCTTGATCGATCTCTGGGATCAATTTCGGTCCCAACAAACAAGAAAGGAGTCTTTGGACAGTGGTGAGTTATCTCAGGTACCACTTTTCATTCATATTTTCAAATGAGGATGGAGAGACCATTGAAAAACAGACTAGAACTACATCTGTTCGTGGATAACTCTGTGGTTGTAATCTGTCATAATCCTCTTGCCTTGCAGTATCAAATAACCCAAGAGTGTATGGCTCTCCACCATTCATAACTGTGACTACATAGTTGTCAAAAACAGTTAGTACATATTCAGATAACAATTTGTTTGCTGTATAGGGTATCAGGAGACGTGTTTTACCAACAGCACCATCGCCCACAACAACACACTTAATTGTCTGCATTGTGGAAATAGTTTAAATATTTCAAATTTGATGCTGACCTCAGCTCATCTGCCCAGGCCTAGGCATTGTTTTAATTTGTATTTCTTGACTGACCAATGATGTTGAACATCTTTTCATATATTTATTTGTCATTTGTATCTCTTCATTTGTGAAGTGTATGTTCATCTCAGACGTCCATTTTTGGATTGGGTCTTTGAATTTTGGAGGCCTGATCTTTAAAAATTCTTTGTATGTTCTAGATAGGAGTTCTTTGTCTGACAAACACTCTGCTATAATTACCTCTCTCTTCATGGGTTTTCTTTTTACTCTGTTGATGATTACTGTTGACATGCAGAAACTTCAAATAGATGAGATCCTGATTGTTGATTTTTAAAGTATTTCCCTTGAAGTTTGATTTTTGTTTGTGAACTCTTTACCTATCCCTATGTCTTTAAGGTTTATACCTATTTTCTCTTCCTGAAGATTTAGTATTTAAGTTTTAATATTTCAATCTTTGATTCATTTTGACTGTAGTTTCGTGCATGATAATAGGTATGGGTCTATTTTAAGCCTTCAGCATATGGAAAGCCAGTATTTCCAGCACCATTTATTAAAGATGCTGTCTTTCTTCTAATGAACATGTTTGGCCCCTTTGTCAAAGATAAGGTGGCTAAGTGTGCTTGTAGTTGTGTCTGCATCTTCTAATCTGTTCCATTGATCCTCAGGTCTGTTTTTATGCCAGTAGCAGGCTGATTTTATCACAGTAGCTTTGTAGTATAATTTCAAGCCAAGGATTGTGATGCTTCCTGCTTTTCTTTTGTTACCCGATTGCTTTTGCTATTCTATGTCTCTGTGGTTCCAGATGAATTTTAGGAATTTTATCTAGGTCTGTGAGGTATACTAATGGTAGATTAAGATTGCATTGAATCTGCATAAAAAGTTTTGTAGTATGGCTATTTTCACCATGTTGGTTCTTTCTATTCAGGAGCAAGGACTATCTTTCCATTTTCTGAAATCCTCTTTTTTTTTTAAAATTTTATTTATTTATGTGTGTGTGTGTGTGTGTGTGTGTGTGTGTGTGTGTGGGCGGGGCTGGCTGGCATGTGGTGCTGGGAGATTGAACCGCGGTGCCTGTGCTTTGCTAAGCTTGTTCTAAGTAGGTGCTTTAGACCACTGAGCCATCTCACCAGCCCTGAAATCCTCTTTGATCTCTTTTCTCAGAGTAATATAATTTTCACTGTATAAATCTTTTGCTTCCTTTGTGGGATTGATTCCTCGGTATTTCATCTTTTGGGGTGTTATTGTGAGAGGCATGGTTTCCATAATTTCTCTCTTGATGTGTTCATTGTTCATGTATAGAAATGCTATGGATGTTTTTGAATGTTTACTTTGTATCCTGCTACACTACTGAATTTACTTACTAAATCTACATGTGTCTTAGTGAAGTTTTTGGGGCCTTCTATTTGCAGTATCATGTCATCTGTAAATAATGATAATTTCATTTCTTACTTGCCAATCATTATTCCATTTCTTTCTTTCTCTTGTTTAATTGCTATGGCTAATGTTTCCAGAACTATATTGAATGGGAGTGGTAACAATGGGCATCCTTGTTTTTTTCCTGGTTTTAAAGTGAAGGTTTTCAATTTTTGTCCATTAAGTATAATGTTGGCTGTTGGTTTGTCATAGATGGCTTTCATCAGGTTGAGGTAAAGCCCATCTATACTGATTTTCTGTGGTTTTTTTTCATCATGAATGAATGTTGGGCTTGGTCAAACGCTTTCTCTTTATCTATTGGAATGGTTATGTGATTTTTTGCTCTGTTAATGTGGTGCATTACATTTATGTTTTGTGTATATATTAGATTATTCTTGCATTACTGGGATGAATCCCACTTGGTCATGATGTTTAGTGTTCTTGATGATTTGCTGCATTCTGTCTTTTATTTATTTATTTATTTTAGGAAAGGGTCTACAAGGGTGTTCAGGGTCTGATTACTAGATCATACTCATAGTGATCCACCTGTTTACAGCCTCCCAAGAGCTGCGATTATAGGCACGTGCCACAATGCCCAGTCTCAATTGCCATCTCAGCATACCCTGGGGTGGGGCTGGCATGGCAGGCCTCAGGATCAAACCTCTAGCCCCTGTGTCTGCCTCCAGGTGCTTTAATCACCTGAGCTATTTGGCTGGCCCTCTGCTGCTTTCTCTTTACTAGTATTTTATTGAGGACTTTTGCATCTATGTTCATTAGGGAAATTGGCCTGTAGGTCTCTTTTTTCACTGAGTCTTTGTCTGGTTTTGGTTTCAGAGTCATGTTTGCCTTCCTGAATGAGTTTAGGAGAATTGCTTCACTTCATTTTCATATTTATTTATTTATTAATGTATTTGGTTGTTACAGGGTCTCACTACTCATCTCAGACTCATAGTGATTCTCCTGTTTTCAGCCTCCACAGAGCTGGGACTGCAGGCATTTACCACTGTGCCTGGACTCTGTGGCCGGCTGAGCCTGTCCTGAGGGCAGGATCTGTGTGGCATGTGGTGCCAGGCATTGGTTCTTTGAAAGAATAAATAAAATTGATGAGCACCTAGACAACCTAATTTTTAAAAGGAAAGAAAAAAATTCAAATTCATGCAATGAGGAGTGAAAGGGTGAAATAACTATAGACTCTAGAGAAATATACAAATTCTTCAGTCCCTTTGCTTCCTTAAGCAGGCACTTGGTCCACTGAGCTATCTTGCTCCCCCCACCCCCATTTCAATTTAATTGAAGAGTTTGAGAAGAGTTGACATGAGGCCCTCCCTAAATTTCTTGTAGAATTCAGCTGTGAATCCATCAGGACCTGGGCTTTTCTTTGTTAGCAGGCTTTTTTTTTTTAAAAACATTTTTAATTTCATTGGCTGATATTGGGTTATCCAGAATTTGTATATTTCTCTAGAGTCTGTAGTTACTTCACCCTTTTCATTCCTCATTGCATGAATTTGAACTTTTTCTTTCCTTTTAAAAATTAGGCTGTCTAGGTGCTTATCAATTTTATTTATTCTTTCAAACTCTTACCAACTCTTTGACTCAGTGATTCTTTGTATTGTTTTCTTCATCTCCATTGCATTTATTTTTGCTCAGATCTTTATAATTTCCTGCCTTCTTTGGGCTTTGGACTTGACTTGCTCTTCTTTTTCTAGAAGTTTGAGATTGTTTATTTGGGCTCATTCTGTTTTTCTGATGTGAGTTCATTGCTATAAATTTACCTGTTAAGACAGCTTTCATTGCATCCCACACGTACCAGTAATTTGTATCTGCATTTTCATTGGATTGTAAATATTGTTTAATTACTCCTCTAGTTTCACCTGTGGCCCTCTGATTGTTCAGGAGGTATTATTTACTTTCCATGTGCTCATTGAGTTTCTTCTGTTTCTTTTGTCAATAATTTCCAGTTTCATTGCACCATGGTCAGATAATATGCACAGGGTACTTTCAATTACTTTGTATTTACTTAAGTATGTTCTATATGCTAACATGATCTATTTTAGAGAATACCCCATGCATACCTGAGAAAAAATGTGTAGTCCGATGCTCTTGGGTGGAACACTCTGTAAAGGTATACTCAGTCCATGTCTTCACAAGTTCAGTTACGTCTGTTGTTTCTTTGCTAATTTTTTGCATGATTCATCTATCTCTTTGTTTTAAGGGGGCGTTAAAGTTTCCCAATACAATTGTGTTACTGCTTATTAGATTTTTCATGTCTGTTAAAATTTGTCTTTTATAGTTGGGTGCTCCTACATTGGGTACATATATATGTATAATTGTTATCTCTTCCTGTTGCAGTTTTCCCCTAACAACTATGTAGTGCCTTCTTTGTCTCTTTTT
>NW_004524678.1:9636287-9646643 GCF_000260255.1 Octodon degus | reverse complement strand
ATTGAACCGTGGTCCCTGTGCTTTTTTGCTAAGCTTGTTCTAAGTAGGTGCTTTAGACCACTGAGCCATCTCACCAACCCCTCTTTGTCTCTTTTAATCACATTTAAAAAAATTTTTTTTTTTTTCACATTCGGTTTGAAGTTGACATTGTCAGCAATGAGAATAGCTACTCCTACTTTTTTCTGGGTTCCTGTCACGTGGAGTATTGTTTTCCACCCTTTGATAGTGAATATATCAATTGCTTTTGGAGTTAAATGTGTTTCTTACATGGAGCATATTGTTGGATTTTGTTTCTTTGTCCGCTCTGCCAGTCTGCTTCTTTTGATTGGTGAACTGAGGCTGTTTATGTTGATAGTGATGACTGATATGTATTGGCTTATCTTTGTCATGTTGTTTTCCTTTTGTGGGATCCTTAATTTTCCCCTTTGCTTAATTGCTTGCTGTACTTAGTTGTTCTCTTCTGTTGTTGAAGTTGTGGTTATCTGTGTTTCTTTCTAAAATATCTGTCAGTACTCTTTGTAAGGTTGGTTTGGTTGCCATGAATGTCTTCAGTTGTTCTTTGTCATGGAAGTGTGTAATCTCTCCATTCAATTTGATAGATAGTTTTGCAGGATACATCCATCTGGGTTGAAAGTCACTTCTTTCAGGACCTGAAATATCTTGCCCCAAGTGCTTCTTGATTTGATGGTCTGTGTTGACAAATCTGTCATGATGCTGATGGACTTTCCATTATAGGTGATCTATTTCTTCTTCTAATACATTTTAACATTCTGTTCTTTTGCTCAGTTTCTGGGACCTTGAGTATTATGTGTCTCGGTGACGATTTATTTTGATTATCACTAACTGGAGTTCCATATGCTTTGGTTATCTGTATACCAGACTCTTTTCTCATTCTTGGTACAATCTCTGCTACTACTTTTGCAACCATTCTTTATGTCTTCTGTGTTATCTTCAGCTGTTTCATTGATACCTATTAGTCTTATATTGTTTTTCTTTACATCATCTTGCAGCTATTATATTGTTATTTTCTGGTTTCTCTTTTTTATGTGTTTGGTACAGGTCTATAGGGTCTCACTACATAGATTGGACTTGTAGTGATTCTCTTGTCTTCAGACTCCCAAGTGCTGGCATTACAGGAGCATATCACGGTACCCAGTCTCAGTCACCATCTTAGTTGGGAGCTGGGCTGGCACAGCAGGCTGGGGATTAAGTCCCAGCTGCTGTGCTCTGCCTAAGGAGGCACTTTGGTCCACTGAGCTATCTGGGTGGCCTGGTTTCTTGATTTTTTTTTTTCAGAACTGGGGATTGAACTCAGGCCCTTGGGCTTGCCAGGCAAGCGCTTATTCTACTGTACCATCTCCCCAGCCCCTTGATATTTTTAAAAGATGTTTCTTTTCATATTTGCTAGCTGCAATGCTATCTTCAACCTGAAATTCCATCTTGTTTCATTCAAGCAGTTTTGCCAGCTCTCAGTTGAATTCTTAATATCCTGAATACCTGTTTGAATCTGTTTCATGCATTCTAGTTTTCTCCTGTACTGTTCATTCAACGTTTCTATCATTTTCTTATTTCCTTCTATTTTTTAAATCTGTGTCTTCCTTAGACATATTGAACAATTCTTTCATGATTCCTGTCATTTCCTTTTAGACCTGAGGGATTATTTCTGATCTGATTTCCTCCATAGCCTGATGAAGTTGTTTCTTTACTTCAGTTTCTAGCATCTCAGACATTTCAGGTTGTGACATCCAAGATGTTCTATGACCTTGTCTCCTGGATTTGTTTTGGGTGGGCTAGAGGTCCAAGTTTGCCTTTTGTTTCCTTCTTTTTGTCATTTTTTTGCCATGATGATAGATGAGCAGGGTCCAGGTCAGTAAGGCTCCCTGGAGCATGGGAGGACAGGGTAGACTAACCAAAGCTCCTGATGTGTGGGATTCAATGTGATTTTTTTTCCTCATTAGAGAGAGGGGCACGCCACAGCTCAGGAAGCCTCTGCTGTTGATGAATGCAGGCTGAAATCGTGCAAGGCTTTCTTGATAGTGGAGTGGTGCAGAGTAGTGCTCTTCAAGGCTCCTGCAGGTCTCTGTGGTAGTCATGACTCCCCAGTGGTCTTCAGGACAAGGAGGGGAGGATGGAATCAGCAAACTCTGGTGGGAAGGCTGGAGGGTTGAGGGTTAGCCTACCAGGTCTGTCTGGCAGTCTTCAGGGTGAGCAAATGTCCGATTTTGTCATGGCTTGAAGTTTTTTTTTTTTTTTTTCCCAAAGGGAACTGTATAATACAGGACACATTTTATAATATTATTTTATGAGTCACTCAAAGAATTATTTACAAGTGCAGGAAACCCATCCACACACTAAACACTAAAGAATCCAGCTGAGGGCCTAGAGCTCATAACAGTTCTTTATGCAAATCAAATTAGAGGTCTAGAACCCACAACAAAGTCTCATGCAGGCCTGCTTTATGAATCTCTTCTGGAAAGGCCCAAAGGTCAATGGTGAAAGCTAGGAAGTCTATGCCAGTGGAATGAAGGATCAGTGCTAAAATGCCAAGGTATCTGCACTGGAGCTAGGAAGCAACACTCAAGGTAAGCACCAGAGCTCCCCCAAAAGTACCACAGCCAATCTCAGCAACAGTGAGGTCCTGAGCTCCACCAGTGATGAGGAAATCTGAGTTCCCACCAGAAAAGCCAATGTAGCAAGCTTCTTCATGAGGCTGAGCTACTTTTATTCTCTTTGCAACAGCTCTCAGGTGGGCCTTACACACCCAGCACCATGCTAGTTTAATTCAGCTGGGTGTAATAAGCTGGCTATGCAGTAGAAATCAACTATAGTTTCTCAATAAAATTATAGGAAAAAAAGAAATCCACTATAATCCACCCCTGGTCAACTTGATAACCATACACATTTTTAAAACTAGTCTCTAGTGGCAGATTTGTGAGAAGTTAACATGTCTTGATCTATTTAGATTTATATTAATATTATATTTGCATTATATTACATTAATATAATGCATTAATATATTGCATACATACATTAATATTATACTATATTACATTAATATTATAATTGCATATATATAATTCCTTTATACTCATTTCTTTACCAGAAACAAATTTTTTGAAGGCCAATCAAAATTTAAGGTCAAAACACAATACTTTAATCAACATGATTAAAAACATATATAAAGACAACCCAAAAAACATTAAAAGAATTATTACAACCACAGTCCCTATTTCTCATTAACAGTATGGAATGACTAAAAAACAGGGATCTCCTGCCATTTAAATTTATGCATCTTTAGGTGAAAGTCTTCAGTTCATGTTTGCATTGTCTTGTTCTTAACAACAATAACATTGTCCTCTGTTTCATCCTTGCAGTCGAAGGTCTATTTAAAGCCACTCCTTTGGCCAAATGTTTCACATTGCCTGTTTGATTCTTTGTGCTTAATTTCAAACAGATCTGGCCAAAAGCTCTCAATAGTAAGTATAACACCTTCTCAATTATAGACTGCGTTGAAATTTTTCTTCATCCACCCAGGCAATATCTCCAAACACAAGAAAAATCCAGACCAAATTTTTGCCAAACACAATACAGTACCTGAGTTCAGCAGCCACTGAAGTTCTCAACTGAAACCTCCTCAGCTTCATCTTAATTGGCAGCATTTCCATCAGCACTCTGATTTTCTAGGCTCCAATCAGAGTCTCCAATACAGTTTGCAGCATATGAGGGATGTCTGTTTGGCTAGTATCTCAAAACATTTCCAAGTTAGTAACAAATGTTTTTATGTCATGTGGCCAGGAAATATCACAGTGATAACCCCACTCTCAGTACCACTAATAAAACACCCCATTCTTGCACAAATTTGGAATGTTTGATGTTTAATTTTACATCTTTATGTAGTACCTATGTGCCAACATATTAATGTCATTTTTATTTTTAATTTTCTTAGTCTTCATATGAATGGTTTTTGCAACATTTTAAAAATTGGAACATTTTGAATTTAGCTGTATAATTACTCCTTCCAGTAAATTTTATATCATCTGATATTTTCTCCCTTCTCATTCACATCTTTTTATTTCATTTTAAAGAGCTCTCTCATGGGGCAAGGAGGATGGGTTGAAGGAGCGTAGTGGAATGGGAAAAACAGAATCAAGTTCTATCATGTCCAGTTCCAAACTCCCTATGATGAATATGATCAATATATATAAATGAAAAGTACCAATAAAATCTAATTGAAGAGGAAAACAAAACAAAACTGCAACACAAAAATAACAACAAAATAAAGAGCTCTCTTTATTATTTCATGTAGGACAAGTCTGGAGGATATAGTTATTTCATTTTGTCTTGGATTTTTTATTTCTTATTTCAATAGGATGGCTTTGCTGACAGTATTCTTGGCTGGCAGTTTCTTTCCCTCAGCACTTTGAAAATCTCATTCTACTCTCTCCTGAGCTGTAATGTTTTTGCTGACAAGTTTGTTGTCAGGTGTATTAGAATGTGTGTGTGTGTGTGTGTGTGTGTGTGTGTGTGTGTGTGTGCATGTTGTCATTTCTCTTCTCTTTCTGCTTTAGGATCCTTTTTCACCTTTGAGATTTTATCACACTGTGTCTTGAGGCAGATGGCTGAGTTGAATCTTAATGGCAACTTTTGATCTTTCTACATCTGGAAATTCTTGTGTTCTCCTGTAGGTGTGGGATATTTCCTGATATTACTTCCTTGGCATAAGTTTTCTACCCCTTTGGCATTGCCAAGTCCCCCTCAAGTCCAACAACCCAAATATTTGCTCTTTGAATACTGTTCCAAATTCCCATAACCTTATTTCATTCTTTTCTCTCTTCTTCTCCATTCACTGTGTATTTTCTAGTAGCCTGTATTTGACTCACTAATTTGGATAATGGTGACACCTTATCCTCTTTGGTCCTTCTTCCTGTCCATTCTAAACAACACTCCAGCATCAACAAATCCAAACAATAACAACAACTCCAAACAGCAACAAGTCCAATTGTGGATTTCGAAACAAACTTGTACCTAAGGTCACTCTCATGCTGACAGAGTGACAACACACTAATTTGACTCATTGTATTTGACTCACTATTTTTCTTTGATATATTCTGCAATTCATGCCTTCTAAAATATTTTTAATATTTAAAGTACTTATCCTTTCAAAGTTTGTTGATTAATTTTCTTCTATATTTCTTCAATTTTGTTAAGTTTAGGTTTTAAACCAGTGTATTGTTTCTCTGTTTTATCTTGAAGATCTTTGAATTTCCTTAAAACAGATTATGAATTCTGTTTCTGACAGTTTCAATTTTTAGTTGTCACCTAGGTGGTTTCTAGAGCCTTATTTTGTTAGGTGATGTCCTAGTGTTCAGAAAGTTCCTGGTGCTTTTTGGGGCACATAATGCCATCTGTACATTGATGGACTGTGTATTTATTCCAGTATTTAGAACATGTCTTTGCCTGTGCCTGTTTCTCTAGAATTTCTAAACAGATTGTATATTTTCCTGAGTCTGTGGTCACTTCCACTGTTATATTACTCAGTAGTCATGGAAATGCAGGTTTGTTTTGAGTCTACATTTGGTGTGTTGTTACTCTTTCAGTGTGAGAGTGACCTTAGGTACAAGTTTGTTTTGAAATCCACAATTGGACTTGTTGCTGTTTGGAGTTGTTGTTATTGTTTGGATTTGTTGATGCTGGTGTGTTGTTTGGAATGGACAGGAAGAAGGACCAAAGAGGATAAGGTGTCACCATAAGCTCCTGCCTGGGGCTGGGGTTAATCCAAATGCATTCTCTGTAGTCACTGTCATGGCTTGAGGTTTTTGCAAGGGGAACAGTATAATACAGGACACACTTTATAAACTTATTTTATCATCACCCAAAGACTGCCTGGGGCTGGGGTTAATCCAAATGCATTCTCTGTAGTCACTGTCATGGCTTGAGGTTTTTGCAAGGGGAACAGTATAATACAGGACACACTTTATAAACTTATTTTATCATCACTACAAAGAGCACAGGAAATCTGTCCACACACTAAAGACCAAAGAATCCAGCTGACAGCCTGGATCCTAATATTATGTATGAATCCATCTAAAGACTTAGAGCCCATAACAATGCCTCTCACAAGCCTAACTGGAGGCTTAGAGTCCACGACAACGTCTCATGCAGGCTCACTTCATGGATCTGCACTGGGAAGGCCCAAAGGTTCATGGTGGAAGCTAGGAAGTCTTTGACAATGGGATAAAGGATCTGTGTTAGTAGGTTGAGGGATCTGCACTGTAGTGGGGAAACAATGCTCAAGGTAAGACCCAGAGTTCCACCCAAAAGAACCACAGCCATCCTCAGCAACAGTGAAGTCCCAAGCTCCTCTAGCAATGAGGAGTTCCCATCAGGAAAGCCAAAATGACAACCTTCTCCAGGAGCCTGAGCAGTTCACCATCTTTCCTCCAGAGCCACGAAGCAAGGCTCAAAATGAGGACCAGAGTATCCCCAAAGTGAACTGCAGCCATCCTTAGCAACAAGAGCATCCCAAGCTCCTCCTCCAGTCAGAACAACCAAGTTCACCATGAAAGCCAGCATGACAAGGTCCTCCAGCAGAATAGCCTAAGAGAATCATCAGCTTCCAACGGCTCCAACAGTTTCCAATAGCTTCCCTAACAGCCTGTTTATAGCTTCTCCAGTTCTGCCTCTCATACTGCTGGCAACAACCCTCAGGTGGGTCTCCCACACCCAGCACCATGCTAGTTCAATTCAGCTGGGTCCAACAAGTTGACCACCAGCTAACAATCCACCACAGTCTCTGTCCTGTGATCCAGCACCATAGGATTCTGTTTAGCTCTGGGACTCTCCGTGGAGGATTCATCCCTAGTCTGCTATGAAACTGCTTAGTGCACACCTTTTTCTTTGTTCCTAAAGTGAACACCTAATCTCTCCATGCTGTGTTTTATTACTTTAGGGAAAAAAGATGACTTGGCTACCAATAATGCAACACTAAGACACACACCAACCCCCAGTCTGTTAATAGGGAAACACGGTTGTAGGACCAGGGTCCATGCTGCTATATCCTGTTTGCTGCTGTAGTTTACTGAAGACCTGAGATGTCTGCATCCATCCAGGGGTGATGCTATCTAGAAGTGAAGTCCCTCTGGCAGGGGGTTAGGTGTTTCACCTGGCACTGAGGCAGGATATCAAGTCTATGGAGTGGTCTTACTTGTTTTCCCTCCTTCAGAAGAAAGTGCCTTTGCAAATTATTTATGTTTTAAAGAGAATAAAAAATAGCAAAAAAACCCCTCCTTAGAAATGATATAGAATTTCACTAAATGAAATAATAGAAATTTAACAATCATTGTTATATTGCATAATGTCTTTAAATTAGTTGTTTAAAACAGTAGAGATATGCATGTATACAAAGTTATAAGAAATTAAAAAGGGAGAAGAAAAAAATTAAGCATTAACTACTCCTTTCAATAGACCAGCAGAAATCAGCAGTACAATTATCCAAGCTATTCTGTATATATACTTAAATATCTTTTCACTTCCTTGTTTCTTTCATCCTTTTCCTCTTCTCAGTTGTTCCTTTGAACATATTCTTTCCCTTTCACAGTATTTCATGTACTTTTAAATTTTGTTTACTTTTTCATGTTCTTACACTAGTGAGACAATATGATGTCTGCACATACTGATCTGATTTATTTCACTTATGAGTATGGTCTCTAGTTGTGTCAATTTACCTATAAAAGCTTTGAGTGTATCTCTTTTATAGCTGAGTAATACTCTATTGCATAAAAAATCACTGTTTTTAAATCCATTCCTAAGTTGATGGTCATTTGGGTTTTTTCCAAGATTTGGCAATGATAAATTGTGCAGTTATAAACATGGGTGCACATATATTGCTGTGGTATAATGATTTCAGTTCATTTGGAAAAATACCCAAGAGAGGAACAGCTGGGTTGAGCTGAACCTCCAATCCTAGAGTTTTGAGGAATTTCCACACTGATCTCCACAGTGGTTGTGCCAGTATCCGCTCCCACTAATGTTGGAGAAGGGTTCCTTTTTCCCCACAATCCCTCTAGCATTTGTTATTGGTTGATATCTTGATAGCCATTCTTTCTGGGGTGAGATGGCATCTCAGTGTTGCTTTCATTTTCATTCTCAGATGACCAAACACTGCAAGGCTTGGCTTGGTGGAAGAACCACATGCCCAACTCTTTCCTTCCTACCTTCTTAATTTGTTTTTTTTTAACTGTTATGTTGAAACCAGCTATTGTGGTCTCACAATTGTTTTAAGGAAACAAGTCTGGTGAAGGCAGTTGTTCAAACTGATGTTACTGGAGAGAATCTATTGGTTACAGAGTTCTGCTCTGACCCCCTCCATATATCCTCTGCATGGTCTGTTTAAGCCTTTTAGAACTTCAATTTTTTCCCTCTACTCATGTGCTATGAGGGTTCTTTATATCGTGGATGCAAAGAGTTGAGTTCTATTTCATTTCCTTTATTTATTTTTCCTTTTCTATCTCCTCCTCTCTTCCTCCCTCTTGCCATTATCCTCCCTCCTCTTTGTCTCCTTTCTTTTCTCCCTTTATTCTTTTCTTCCTCTTCTTTCCTCTTGTTCTTATGTCTTCTCTACATATGCTCCTTCCTAAAGACACAAATGTCTTTGTAAATTAATTAAAAATTATGTTGAGGGGCTGGAGAGATGGCTCAGTGGAATAAGTGCTTCCCTGGCAAGCACAAGCGCCTGAGTTCAGTCTCTGGTTCTGCAAAAAAAAAAAAAAAAAAAAAAACCCTGAAAATTATGTTGAAGATGCAGAGGCCTCTATGAACACACTCAGCCACCTGATCTTTGACAAAGATGCCAAACATGCTTACTGGAAGAAAGATAGCCTCTTTAACAAATGGTGCTGGAAAATCTGATTCTCTACATGCTGAAAACCAAAACTTGACCCAGCTCTATCACCATGCACTAAGTTAAAGTCAAAGTGGATTAAAGATCTCAACATTAAAATAGAAACACCAAATCTCCTGGAAGAGAAAGTAGGAGAAACTCTTGAAGACATAGGGGTAGGCAAAGAGTTCATGAACAAAAATCAAATTGCACAAGAAACACTTGAAAGAATTAACAACTGGGACCTCCTCTTATTGAGGAAATTTTGCACATCAAAAGAAATTGCTAACAAAATCAAAAGACAACCCACAAATTTCGAAAAAATCTTGACTCAGACAAAGGTCTGCTCTCTAGAATTTAAAAAGAACTAAAAAACATTAGGGTCCCAAAATTTAAAGACCCAATCCAAAAATGGGCATCCAAGGTGAACACACACTTCTCAGAAGATGAAATGGAAGAAGTGAGTAAATATATGGAAAAATGCTCCACATCACTAGCCTTCCATGAAATGCAAATTAAAACAACATTGACATACCATCTCACCCCAGAAAGAATGGCTATTATAAAGAAATCAACCTACAACAAATGTTGGAGAGGCTGTAGGGAAAAAGGAACCATTCTCTATTGCTGGTGGGAATGTTGAGTAGTGCAACCATTATGGAAATCAAGATGGAGACTCCTTAGAAAAGTAAGACCGGAAATCCCATTCAAGCCAGCTATCCCCCTCTTGGTAATTTTCCTAGAGGAAATGAAAACGTCATATCATAGTGATATATTTGTACCTATGTTTATAGCAGCACAATTTGTGATAGCCAAATCTTGGAAACAACCAAGATGCCTGTCACCTGAAGAACGAATGTAAAAGATGTGGTATTTTTATGCAATGAAGTATTAATCAGCTATAAAGAATGATAAACTTGAAGCATTTATATTGAAGTGGATGCCACTTGAATATATACTCATAAGTGAAATAAACCAGTCTCACATTGGTAAATATCATTTAGTCTTCCCTAGTATAAGAACTCAAAAGAAGAAATACAAACAGAAAGGTATAACACAATTAAAAGGAAAGTTAGAACTTGAAGATTGGACAATGAGGAGAGGGCAAGGAGAAAATCTGGGAAAAATGGCAGGGGCAAAGCCATATATTTATACGCACATGATGGGTAAGACAATGGCCCTGAGAAACATCAGCAGGTTTTCAAAACTAGCAGTTAATTGGTAGGATTATCACACTGACTAAGTATATATGCTTGATACCTATGAATTATACAACTGCACCGAAGATAGCAATATGTAATAGAAGGGTCATGTGTGGAATGCCTATCATCCTGGTCTTCTAAATATGTACTGCTTGTCATGACATATCAATTTTTGCTATACTGTGTCACGTAAATATTTGTTTCAAAAAAAGAAGGGTAATAAATGAAAAAAGAGACAAGAAAAAAAATGTCACAGGACTCTCTTGCTAAACTGCT
>NW_004524678.1:9627400-9630717 GCF_000260255.1 Octodon degus | reverse complement strand
TTAGTCACCTAGTCTTCTTATCTTGATTTTATATTCAAATAATATCCCCTTCACTCCAGAAACATCCACTCCCAGTGAAATGTTGAACAATTTGTCCTTCAAAAATATTTATTTATTTTCCAGAGGTATTTTCTATGTTTTTTTTTTTCAGGACTGTGAATAACTTATAAGTGCTGATCACTGTGAGAGAGTAGAAGGCTCAAGCACATGATTTCAGAAAACAGCTTGCAGCAGGCTGTGTGCTTTTATATCTTTTTAATAGCTTGACATGCACTCCTGTCACTGGGCATTAAGGCAGCAGGAATGTTGCCTGCCATTAGTCGTTTCAGTTATGTTGCCACCGTAATTGCTGACCTTTTCTTGGCCCTTTGGTATAAATTAGAATTTCTGTTAAGAAGGAATATTAATGAAACAAAGTTAAATTCTTCAGCAGTTTGCAACTGGAATTGCAGACAATCTTTATTTAATTTTAAAAAGAGAACAGTTCTGAATGTATGAACATCGGCTGCTCAAAATGAAAGACAGGATGCACCTAAGTCATAAGGCTCAGAAGCCTTTCTTTTTAAGAATGTTGAAGTAGATATTTTATTTATAAAATTTATTGATGCAGTAAAATATTGATTCTAAAAACTGATATAAAATATGATTTCCCAAAGAGGACTTCTACTGCAGAATTATTCAAACAGATAGTGAAGTTAAACTCAACTGCCTATGTTGTAGGGTAATAATAAGAAGCTTCTCTTCTGGAGGGTTAATAACCTAAATTTGCAGACCAAAAATTAGAGAAAAAGAGGGGCTGCAAGGACAGCCAACATTTTGGCCCTAGCCTTTCAAGGTCAGTGAAGGCTCAGGACATAGGAGAACCTGTACTGTAACATCATGTAACTCAGTTGTGCTCCAAATTTCCTACCAAGGAGATTATGGGGTCACAGAGGAAAGTGATCGATGATGTAGAGTGTGCCTAAGGAGAGTCACCTAGAGGGAAAACATTCTCTCAGGCTTTCACAGAGAGCATGGTGGTCAAGCAATGGCCATGACTCATCCACAAGGCTGACACTGACAAAGGCTCTACAAACTGCGGTACAGGGTTTCAGGATAAATCCTGAGGGGATTTGACTGACCTTATCAGATATAAAAGTTACATTTCTTGTGCTTTATCTTGATCTTAACCACCCAGCAGAAAAGTATAAAAATGGAGTATAAAAAGTAAAGCCATATTAGTATGCTGAACTGTAAAAGACTCAAGTCAACAACTTCTGACATTGCAGTCTTACGGATAACCCACTAGTATTATGGACTATGGACTATATTGGAATATTTTGCAGAATTCATGTACCTATAATATTTAAATGGCAATAGAATACCCATCTTTGACAAAACTAAACAAAAAAGGAGATACAAATGAATGACTATTTTGTATCTGCATATTCAAAATAGTTAGGATAGGTATACAGCTGCATTCTCTTAATACAATGAGAAGAGAGATTTGCTTGAATAGTGTTTGTGGACAGGATATCATGTCTGCATCTTGTACAATGAATAACCACTAAGACAACAATATGTAATGCATTAATTGAAACTGTGCTAGTAATCGGTTTTGAAACTGTCTCATTGCTATTTGTTTCTCAATAAAATTATTTTAAAAAAAGAAAGAACGGTACAGCAGGGAGAAATACACTCTCTTAATCATCAAATACTTTGCAATTTTATATCAACAACTAGGCCCCAACACAGGTTCACAAACTCTGAAGTATTGTGGCTTGTGTCTTGCTGCCTTGCCCACCCCCAGTCTCATGCCCTCATAGGTGGAGTATTTGGAGGTGGCTGGATCTAGAGTAGGAATGTTGATGAAGAATGTGTGATAGTTGTGGGCTGGAGAAATAGCTTAGCAGTCTAAGCACCTGCCTGGCAAGTGCAAGGATCCATGTTCAATCCCTGGTACTACATGCTGTGCTGGCTGGAACCTGGCCACTGAAACCAGGCATGGTGGCTTATTCCTGAATCCCAGAGCTGAGGAGTCTGAGACAGGAGAATCACAAATAGTGTATGATCATTGGATTAGTTCACTGACTGGTTTAATGTTGTGCTGGGTGAGGGTAATGAAAGCCTCATCTTGGGCATGGGTAGCACCAGCCAATAGGTTTGTAGACTGAATTTAAAAAAAAAAAAGGAAAGAAAGGTTCACTATTCTGCTGCTGCCTCCTCTGTGCTCTGCCGTGGACTGATGCTCCTTTGACTGTCCCTGTGGTATGCCACCCTGCCTTGGAGCCAGCTGGCAGGGGCTACCACCTCCACATGCTGCGGGCTAAAACAAATCTTTCCTTTAAGTTGTGGGAGTTGGGTATTTTGTCCCAGCGATGAGGAAATATAGCATGTTGCATCCTGGTTTTGAATATAAGCTTTTCTATTTTATTCAAATTTCAGAAAATTTCATATGAATTTATTCTGTTCATTTATATATTCATGGAGGAAATGAGATAAAGGTTGAGTGACATATTAATTAAACTGGCCAATTACAGTACTGACTATCAGCCTGATAGAGATATGACTGGATTTGAGGACTTGATAGTTATGGTGTTTGAAAAGTGATCTACAACCCTGTGTAGAGCCATACATATACACAAATGTTAAAAATTTAACCATTATTTTAAAGCTTCTTATATCATACTGTCATGTGAGAAACCAGGTACTATGGAATTCATCACAGAGTCTAGAAACTAGATGATTTTTTTCCTGTAATATTGAAGTATTCTAATGCTTCATTTAAAAAGTGAGAACCTTATTTTGAAATTTTTAGCTAATTTCTAATGATTTAATTTTATAATAAACGTATTTATTGCTGCAAGTAGACATTTTGCTTTTGAACTTATTTCCTTAAATTAAATCTTTCTGTTCTTTAGCTCAGTAGAATAAGGGCCTGCCTGGCAAGTGCGAGGCCCTGAGTTCAATCCCCAGTACTGGAAAAAAAAAAAAAAACCCAGAAATATTTAATTTCTTGGGTTGACATGAAATTATTCCAGCTGAGAGAAACTGCAAGTGGCAATGATACAAGCATGATAATGAATCTCAAATGCTCATATAAATATATAGTCTTTAATTTATACTTGGATTTTTCAAATTGTACATCATTTATACTGATTACATATTTCTGCTTACAGCATTCTATTTTTAAGTAAAATATTGCTTAACATTTAAAAAATAAAAATAAAAATAATTAACAGGAAAAAAACTCTCTGTTCTTATTTTTCCTAGATGAGGGCCATTAACTGGTTCATTTATCCTCTTGTTAAGGATATTTATTGAGATAGCAAAGATTC
>NW_004524678.1:9626360-9627300 GCF_000260255.1 Octodon degus | reverse complement strand
TTTATTTACATTTTTGTGAAGTTAGTGATGTATGACACTAGGTTGCCTAGCAGCCGATAGCTAACCTTGACCAGACAACATTCATCTCAGGAGTGAGGTAGCTTGTTTGCTTTAGCTACTAAGCCAAGTTCCACCTTGAAATTTTTTAAAAGAGAAAAATAAAAATAAAACAATTTCAAAACAGGTTAGTAGAAGGTTACAATATTTAATACATTGCATATTGTTGTCTCTGTGGTAGTTTTTCAGAGTACAAGATATTGGCATATTTTGCCCAAACAAAGTTAGCACAAAACTTTATTTTCAATGGAAACTAGCTGTATAAACTATTTAAGTACCTTGTGTATAAATATATTTTTCTCTTTTTCCTTTTCTCCAATCATAGTTTGTCTTTTCTCTTGAACAATTTCTTCCTAATTCACAATATCTATCATACATTTGGCATCTTATTTTCAGGTTCAGTTTCTCACACTAGGAAGACAAGAAGATGTTTAAACATATAGGTGTGATTAATTTCACTTGTGATTCTGCTCTTGAGTTGCTTCGTCTACCTATGAAAGCTTTCAGTTTCTTTCTTTATGGCTGAATAGAACTCCATTGTATATGAAAAACCATCTTTTTTATTCATTCCTCAGCTGATGAGCATTTTGTTGTTTCCAAGATTTAGCTATTACAAATTGTGCTGTTATAAACATAGGCACACATATATTGCTGTGACATGATGTTTTTAATTCTTCTGGGAATATACCAAGAAGGGGAATAGCTGAACTGAATGGTACCTCTAATCCTAGTTTTTGAAGGCATTTCTATATGGATTTCCACAGTGGTTACAGTAGTCTACTCTCCTACCAACAGCAGAGAAAGATTCTTTTCCCCCTAAAGCCTTACCACTATTTGTTATTAGTTGATTTTTTTTTATTGGCTGATAGTTTGATCATAGCCA
>NW_004524678.1:9624547-9626260 GCF_000260255.1 Octodon degus | reverse complement strand
GGGTGGGCTTGGGTTCTGAGGTTGCATTTTGTTCCTTCTCGTCATTTTGTGTAGCACTGTCTTCTGCCCTTTGTTGTAGATCTTTGCTGTAGTTATAACCTTCTCACGTACTGAAGTTGGAGCTCTACAGAGTTTGGAGTTATCCTGCTGCGTCTGGCTTAGTTCTGGCTGCTGTGTTCATCTCCTTCCTGCTGTGGACCTGGGCTAGGACTGGGTTGGGGGTTCCCAGAAGTCGGTAGAATTTCCTACTGGGTGGGAGGGTTGGAGTAGGTAGAGCGGAGTGGGTGGGGGCGGCCTGAGGGGGTGGGAGAGGGTCCGGCCCATGGTGCGCCTGGGCTGGGACTGGTCCCGCAGGCGCAGGGTAGCAGGGAGCTCTCCACACACTCACCAGACCTGGGCTAGTACTGGGTCTGGGGGTTCAAGGAAGTCGGCAGAAACTCCTACTCGGCGGGAGGGGTGGGGGAGTTACGGTGGAGTGGTGGGGGGCGGCCCGAGGGCGTGGGAGAGGGTCCGGCCCACGCTGCGCCTGGGCTGGGACTGGTCCCGCAGGTGCAGGGTAGCAGGAAGCTCTCCACACACTCACCGGACCTGGGCTAGGACTGGGTCTGGGTTTCCTGGAAGCTGGCAGAAATTCCTACTCAGCGGGAGGGGTGGGGAGGTATAGCGGAGTGGTGGGGGGTGGCCCGAGGGGGTGGGAGAGGGTCCTGCCTATGCTGCGCCTGGGCTGGGAGTGGTCCCACAGGCGCAGGTTAGCAGGAAGCTCTCCACACACTCACCGGACCTGGGCTAGGACTGGTAGCTTTACATTTAAAAGGCTTCAAAGTTAGCTTTCATTTGGCAGGGTATTGTAAATGTAAGTGAAACACTTCCATTAGACTGTGTCAGAGTTGTCACTTAGGTTTCACAGATCACATTTACTTAAGGGCCAGGAGTGGTGGCACACACCCATAATCCCAGCACCCGGGTGGCTAAGGCAGGAAGATTGCCATGAATCTGAGGCCAATCAGCACTGTGTAAGTGAGTTCAAGGCCAACCTGCACTACACAATGAGATCCTGCCTGAAATAAATGAATAAATAGATAAATAAATAAATAAATAAATAATGTGATTACTTAGAGATAGATGCTGAATCATTAGAAATTGCTTCAAAATTTACACATTTGTACTTTGTCGGAGAAGGCTTGAGGACTTTGAGAGGTTAAATGTCATCGTGTAAGTGTATACACAGGATGGCTGAGAAGACTGTATTCATAATTGCCATCAGTTTTTTTAAGATAGCAGCTCATGTTTGGAATTTTCACCTTGACTAACTCTACGCAGATGTCTGCAGTCTGATCGACTACATAAAGGACAACAATGTGTAATACAAAAGCCATGGTTGAATAGCTGTCATCATGGTCTTCTAAATGTGTACTGTTTCTAATGTCTCATCAATCATTATTATACTCTTTTTAGAATTAATTCAACAAAGAAAAAGGAAGAAAGAAAAACAAATCATCAAGGAATGCAGCTTGCTTCCTTAAAGGCAATGACACTTAAGCCAACATAAAACTGAAGAAGTTAAGGAAGTAAAGAGGATAGAAGAGAGGGAAGGCATTTTAGGAAGGGGCAGAGCCACAGTAGAGAGGAGTACGGTATATTTAAGGATCAGAAAAGTTCTTATAGCTGGAGAGTAAAACAAGACCGGGACGGCCATCACGAGGCTGACGAGGA